>NC_084496.1:12630708-12937247 GCF_030035675.1 Rhineura floridana | reverse complement strand
AGCCTGCTAAATCATACATTAGCAAGGAAAAACATACCTCTTTAATTCCCTGCTGCCAGTCTGAGGCATAAATGTACTGGCCTCAACCAGATTGTTGGACGCGAAACTCAACTCCGTCTCCCTCCACTGCAAGCTTTCTCCTTTACAAATGAGAAACTTACATGCAGCCAAAACTGATAACCCCTGAGAGCACATCAAGCCTCATAAAAAAAATAGGGGGGAGGAGAACATGCAGTTGCTTCTCGGGAAGTACAAAATATTCAGCTCGTGGGTCCATGCCAGATTAATAATGCACACAACTCCTACACACAGCGCAGGAGTCAAAGTCACAATTGGCACAACCAAATCTGAAGGGAAGAACCAAATCGGCCCCCAATGGTTGCAATTATCTCGTCAACAAAAAATTACAAACATTCTTCAGCACCGTAGCTGGTAAAAACAACAACACAAGACCTCTAATCCCCAGCTGGCATATCCTGAATGCCATCTCACATCAAAGAGCCAGGAGGATGATTCTGTCATGACGATGGGTCAGAGCCAGAAAATGGATTAATGGACGGTGCAAAGGGAGCCACGAAAATATAAAGTTGATGGAACTGGGTGTGTTTAGCAAGGAAAAGAGAAGAGAAGATAGAAGTCACATCCACACCAGACCTTTATTCCACTGTAAACAGTCATGGCTTCCCCCAAATAATCCTGAGAAGTGTAGTTTGTGAAGTCTAGTTGCTGAGAGTTATAAGGAGACCCTGTTCTCACAGAGCTACAATTCCCAGAGAATTGTAGCTCTATGATGGGAACAGGGGTCTCCTAAGAGATCTCAGTACCTTGTTGTTTTATTCTTTTTACTCAAAGCACAGCACAGCAATCTCTCTCTCTCTCAGTGCCACCCTCCTCCACTCAAACAATCCAAGCTTCAAGCAGGGAGGAAGCAAGCCAAGCTTATGTTAGCCTGTAATAGTGGAGGAGGAGGAGGATGCAACACTGCTTTCCTTTCAAAATATTGATACTTCCTTGCAAAATATCGATATTAATATTGATATTTGGGGGGAGGAAAAAATTGGTCTGGTAAAAGCAATGGATAGTGGACAAACAATGAACTCAAGTTGATACTGCCTGTTAGGTCGATGGAATGCCATCCCTCCCACTTATGTACTGGTATGTACTAGAAACACCTAGAAAAACAAACACCAGACTAGAGAACCCCCAGTTTAGTTCTGGTACCTCAAACAAATTCCTGGGATCAACATTCTTTAATTCTATGTCTTTGGCACTTGTATCCAGTTCATGAATCTCAAATAAGAATGGGCGGGGAGGGAGGGAGAGGGAGAGGGAGAGAGGGGGGGGAGAGAGAGGGAGAGAGAGAGAGAGAGATTCAGTTCAGATTGCATTTAAAGACAAACCGACCTAATTCACACTTTCTTAAACAACATGAGAACGAGAGCCATCGTTCAAAACTTGCTCATCTCTGAATTTTGCAATGCAGTAATGTGCGTAAAAATGCATGTATTAGGATAAAATGCATTAAAATGGTATAACAGCAACTAATGTACAACATGCATTATATTAAGGCAAATTGCTCTGTGAAAATGTGTTTATTAGCCAAAATTGCATACAAAAATGTCTATATGTTAAGAGAAATTCACACTAAAATGCTAATGCATTTTCATGAGGACTTAAAAAAATCACACACTGATGCGGAAATGTGGAGCACTGAACTTGAGATTGGGAAAAAATGAGAAACTGACATTGACAGATTCTCTCATCCCTAATTTCAGGCTTCTAGCAAACAAGGTGGTTCCTGCAAGTCCAAAGCCTGTCCACCCCTGCCCTAAGCTGTAGAAGCCAGGGATCTTGGCAGCAAGCAGTGAGATGGCGCCAGTGTGCGTGTTCTGGGGTCAACACACACACGATTAACAAGGACTTCAGTTAATTGGCTTATTATAGCAGGGGCTCTCGCAAGCAACCACCTGTTTCATCCGTTGCAGAAATTGACCGTTAACCATGGTATCCTCCTGGACTGACTCAGTGGGATAGGTATTGGAGGCACTGTATTCCGCTCATACCTTCAGGGTCGCGTCCAGAAAGTAACACTGCATGAGTGTTCCTTGGCCCCCTGGCACTTCTGCTATGGAGTTTGGCAGAGTACTATTCTCTCCCCAGTGCAATTCTGTTGAGACCGGTCATTAGGTGTTTTGGAGCAAGGTGTCAGCAGTATGCTGACAACACACAGCTCTATCTCTTCATAACATCTGAATCAGGAGGTTGTGAACACTCTGGATCGGTGTCTGAATGCTGTAGCAGACTGGGTGAGGGCCAATAAACTGAGCTTGAATCCTGGGAAGACAAAGACTCATTGGGTAGGTGGTTCCCATGTCCGGGAGATAGGCAGGTTACCTGTTCTGGATGGGGTCATGCTCCCTCTGAAGGACCAGGCCCGTAGCCTAAGGATACTCCTGGACTCATCTTTGTCACTAGAGGCCCAAGTATCCTCTGTAGCTAGGAGTGTCTTTTACCAGCTTTGTCTGGTTCATCAGCAACGGCTGTTCCTGGACAGGGATAGCCTGATCTCTGTAGTCCATGCATTGGTAACCTTGAGGCTGGATTACTGCAATGCGCTCTATGTGGGGCAGCCCTGGTTTGGAAGCACCAGCTGGTGCAAAATGCGGCGACCAGATTGCTGATGGGAGCCAATAGCTGACAACATGTGACACCACTTTTAAAACATCTGCACTGGCTGCCCATCTGCTACCGAGCCAGGTTCAAGGTTCTTGTATTAATTTACAAAGCCCTAAACAGCTTAGGTCCAGGGTATCTTAGGGGTGGCCTGAACCCTTACATCCCAGCTCAATCACTGGGATTATCTGCAGGAGCGGCTTTAGTTGTCCTCCAAATTGGCAAGGCTCATTTAACATCGACATGAAATCAAGCCTTCAGTGTCATCGGCCCAGTCCTCTGGACTGCTCTGCCAGCAGAGATTCAGCAGGCACCTTCTGTTTTAATTTTTAAGTGCCTGCTGATAACCTTTCTGTTCCACCCGGCTTATGCAGGCAATTTAGAACATCCTTTCCCAAAAAAAATTGACCTTTGTTTTTATTGTATTTTTGATGTTTTCTATTCTATGGTTATTGTTTTTAACGTGTTGTAAACAGCTTTAATGTTTTTAACAAAATAGCGGTATACAAATGTTTTTTGTATGTTTTGGACATTTACATACACACACTGCAAGATTTAGCCACCAGTTAGATACATTTTAAACAAGTTTTGACTGATCAAGAAGTCAACCCTTATTAATTGGTCAGCAGATTTTAAAAAAATAATTGTAATACAAATGTCACTAAACACTGCAGATGGCAAAACACACATCTTAGAAGTGTCATGTGAGAGAAAAAGTGATGCCTGCAGCAACTCATGCAAAGTTGTTTTATACACATTTCAAATATTATTAACTGAAGATTAAAAACTTACGCTTTTGACTTTAAACCTACCACAGTTTGCTATGATGTCCATACTGTGGTTTGTCAGAACTATAGTTAGTGAGAATAAACCAGGGTCAAGTCCCGGCTTGTCCTCAAATGATACACCAGCTTTCCCCAATTTAGTGCATTCCCTATATATTTTGAACTCCAACTCCCACCAGCCCCAGGCAACATGGAAAACTGTGATTAGTTTCAAAGCAGAAGTTTGTGATCTCCTCTGGTTGCCAGAGAGGAGAAGAGCACCTGAACCCAAGACTGATCCAGGCTTCATGAAATTAAAGGCGTGTGTGTGCGTGCGCGCATGCAGATTATCTAGAGAGGGGAACTGGTTTGAACAAAGGGTTAAGATGCTCTATCCCAGGCTGGTCTCCTGGTGGATTGCCTCTGTACAATTGAGGCTCCAGATCACATAAAGCAGTTTGTGCAAGTAATGCGGAAGTCCGAGTGATGTGGCATGTTGCATTGGGGATGGGGTCAGCGATGTGACCCTGCTCGTCTTCCACAGTAGCCCTTATGTAAGACAACTCTGCTGGATTAGGCCAATGGCCTGTCTGATGATGGTGGGGCTCTGGAGGCCTACAAAGGAGGCTGGAGGGCCATCTGTTGAAGATGCTCTTTAGCTATACACTTCCTGAATTGAGCAGATGGCTGGACTTGGTGGCCAACAGAACTGCCTCCATCCCTTTGATTCTGTTAGCAATCACCTGCGTGCACACACACTAGGGACGTGCTAGAATTCCTCCAAATTCAGATTTGGTACCAAATTTTCCATTAATTTGCCTATTCTCAACAACTGAAGATCAGATTTTAATGTAGCAAATTTCCACTGCTAATTTTGAAAATGGACTTTTTAAAAAAAAAATCTGCCTCTAAAATATTGATTTTAAGAATCATACTCTATCGATATTTTCTTTACAAATATTGTTATTTCCTTCCAAATATGGATATTTCCTTTACAAATATCAATGTTAATACTGATATTTTTTCCAAGTGAACCCCCCCCCCCAGATTGGTAAAGGCAGTGGCTAATGGATAAAGAACAAACTCGAATCAATGCCAGCCTGTTTGGGCAACGGAACGCTTTCGAATTGGCATTGGCCAACAGATCCCATCCCTAGCATGCTTGCACACACACGTTCAATGCTACATTTCTGGGGATCAGAGTTTACATTTCAAACCGATACTGCTAACGTTGCATGTCCAATATTTGCAGGGTTTTTAAAAAAATGCTTGGGCACAAAAATGCTGTTCATAAGGACACAGGAAGAGCCTGCCTGCTGGATCAGGCCAATGGCTCATCTAGTACAATATCCTGTTCTCCCAGTGGCCAACCAGATGCCCATTACTGAAAGCCCGCAAGCAAGACCTGAGCCCAACAGCACTCTTCCCTGGGGTGGTTCCCAGCAACTGGTGTTCAGAAGCATGTTGCCTCTGACAAGGGATACAGAACACAGCCATCATGGCTAGCAGCCTCTGGAACTTGCTTCCTTTTGACCTTCGACATGCCTCCTCCCTGATGGCTTTTCGCCGAGCCTTAAAGACCTGGCTATTCAGGCAGGCCTATGGGATCTCCGGGGTGGGTTAGGCTATTATGCTGTATTATTGAAGGATGGTTTAAATGAACTGATGTTAATATTGTGATTGTTGTATGCATATGTTTCATAATGCATTTTATATTGTGTCAGTCGCCCAGAGTGTCCGTTAAGTCGGACAGATGGGCGACTAACAAATAAAATTTTATTATTATTATTATTTATTTATTTTATTTAATTTATATACCGCCCTAAGCCTAACGGCTCTCTGGGCGGTGTACATAAAAAAAAATATATATATATATTATTATTATAATGTTCCTCCATGAATTTTCACATTGCTAAGGCATGGACAGGGCCTTGAGCCTGAGCTTTGCCTGCTTCTTCCAATGGTCACCCTGTTGCTGGGCGAAAGCAATATCTCCTGGGTTTCCCTTCCCCACCCCCCGCCTCCCCTTTTTGCTGCCGCATGCAACCCTTATGGAAGAAGGAAATCTCATAGGAGACCTCTGCAGGCTTCTTCATTATTCTGACCCGCAACCCCCCCCCCGGCTACAAAGCCATTGCCGTGGTGCCCATAAACAGACTCTGCAAAGCCATCTGCACTTCATGGCGGCTGGTCTTAATCATTTTTCCAATCAAGGCCGGTTGGCATCCTAATTGATTTTATACTATGTCCCTTACCAGAGGGGAGAAGAGGCGTGCGCTTACCAGGGCAGCACAGAGAGATCAGGTCTATTCTTACTGCTGTATTTAATGCTGCTGCTAATCATGGAGATTAGGCTGAAACAATTACAACGGCTAATTAAAGAAGAATGCCTGGTTTTGGCATCTTTTCCTGCAGACAGCACTCTTGGGAATTCCTAAGTCAGGCACAGGAGGGATAATTAAAAACAAAACAACCTGAGCCCTGGTTTCCTCACACGGGCATCTGGATCACACCGATCAAACGGCAAATGGCAAAAAAGCAACACAAAAAACCAGACAAAAGCAACACTTTGCAGTCTCTCCAATTTCACTGAAAGGATTTTTTGGCCAATTTATAAACAGAAAAGTTAATGGGGGGACAGGGCAGGGAAAAAACCCCCAACCCTGGACAGCAAATTAGGCGACTAAGCTATGAGGATGGACTGTGCTGTACACATACACAAAGGACTCGTCATTATCCTTTTAAATGCCAAACAAAATTATATTCTTAAGAATATAAGAAGGGCCCTGCCGGATGAGGCCAGTGGCCCATCTAGTCCAGCATCCTGTTTTCACGGTGGCCCACCAGATGCCCCAATGGGACGCCCACAAGCAGGACCTGAGCGCAAGAGCACTCTCCCTGTATGTGATTCCCAGCAACTGGCATTCAGAGGCAGGCTCCAGTGGAGGCTAGACATAGCCATTGGGGCTAGTAGCCATTGATAGCCTTATCCTCCATGAATTCTCTTTCAAAGCCATCCAAGTTGGTGGCCATCACTGTGTTTTGCCCTTGCTTGAAGTATCTGAGCACATACTGGATCACCAAACAGGACTTCTCGATCTTACAAACCCGTCTCACCTTGGGATCTCTGGGACGGTGGAAACAAAAACAAAAATTTATACACCGCCTGATTATAAAAAATCTCTAAGCGGATTACAAAAGGCATTAAAGTTATCAATAAACAGTTAAAAACATATACTTAAAATTGTTTTTTTCAATCATTAAAATGGCAATAGACTAAAAAAGATTAAAAGACACCAATATCTATGTGTCTGGATTATATTATGGACTACCTTCAAGTCGATCCCGACTTATGGCGACCCTATGAATAGGGTTTTCATGGTAAGCGGTATTCAGAGGGGGCTTACCATTGCCTTCCTCTGAGGCTGAGAGGCAGTGACTGGCCCAAGGTCACCCAGTGAACTTCATGGCTGTGTGGGGATCAAACCCTGGTCTCCCAGGTTGTAGTCCAGCACCTTAACCACTACACAACACTGGCTCTCTGTGTCTGGATAGACTTGCCTAAACAAAAAAGTTTATAGCAGTTGCTGAAAAGAATATAGCAAAGGCACCTGCCAATGTCAATAGGCAGGGAGTTCCAAAGAATAGGTGCTGTCACACTAAAAGGACGATTTCTTACCAGTGCGGAACGAGTATTATGTGGCACTTCACATGTATAACCACTTGTTCATGGTAAAAGATGTCTATATAAAAAGGCTGCAAATTGCTTTCTCAAATATATTCCCTCAGGTCTCGTCCAACACACACAATTACTCATATTTGTGCAAGACAGAAAAGGGAGACTGTGAAGCCATTTATCACACAACATACGAAGCTGAAAAGCTAATGCAAAAGCAGTGGATCGTTTTTTTTCTGACAAGAGGGATAGCAGACAACTGTGAAAAGTTATCAGCATGTCACGTTAATTTCCCACACTCTACTTTCCCCCAGAAATATTCCCAGAATGGCCAGTGGGTGCCCAAATTTGAATCATTCCCACCCAAATTAATTGAGAAGCAACAAAGACTTTAAGCACCAGTCCAACACGACAACATGATCTGTCTTTGCACAACTTACTGGAAACGCGGAAGGGCAGTAAGGCACTAAGTAACAGTTGGCTGTGTCAATGATTCCCTGTCATTCTAAACAGCATCAAAGTACACCTTCACATCACATTAGGAAGACATAATTTCCCCATTGCAAAGGCATGGGGCTGATCTGAGAGAGCACCCAGTGATATGAAGAACATTACTGAGGTCCAGGAGCACTGATGCAATAGGCTGGTTCAAACACAACACCAAACCATAGTTTGCACTAAGTGTAGATTCAACATCGTGCTGCATGTTCCAGCCATATAGGCAATCCATGCTTTGTGCTGCTTCCCTTTTGCCCACCCTTCCCTGAGAATCCCCTGGATTGCTGTTCCAAAACAGCAATCTTGGGAGGGTGCTCCAAGCAATGCTCCAAACCAGGGTTTGAGGGTGCAACGCCAATTTCCCCAAAGAGGGTTTTGCAAACCATCTCCAAACCACAGCTTCAGATCCTGGTTGGACAGATGCTCACAAAGGATGGCTTATCAGCAGAGCTTGGAAGTAACTCGTTATTTTTAACGAGTTACTTGTAATTCGTTACAATTTTAAATAACGAGTGGGTAATTCCATTACATTTGGCAAGTAACGGAACGACTAGTAATTTCCCTACTTTTCAGCTGCAACTTTAACGTTTCCATGTTACTTGGGGGCAGGAACAAGGGGAAGTCAGCTCCTGGCTGTGATTGGTTAACACAAGACATGTGCCTCACACTGATTGGACCTCTGCGCAGACTGTCTCTTCCCTCATGATCTGTGTTAGGAGGCACGAGGGAAGAGGTGAATAGGCAGGGTCTGCTAGCATCTGAGAGGAAAAAATGGACGCCGAAGGAAAAAGCCAGGGCAAGGACAACGGAGGAGAAGGCAGCAGCAGAATGGCGAAGAGCTGTGGAGGTGAGCGACGATGATTTGTGTGTGTGTGTGTGTGTGTGTGTGCCCCCCCGCGGCCCCTTCCGCCCCCGCAGCATTTTTGCCCCCCCGCCCCCCCACGGCCCCTTCTGCCCCCCCACTGCCTCTCCTTGCCTCGTTGCCGCCCCCTCCATCAATCACAAGGCACTTCTGAAACTTCGGCCTATCAGAGCTTGGAAAAGTTACTTTTTTGAACTACAACTCCCATCAGCCCTAGGCAACATGGCCACTGGATTAGGCTGATGGGAACTGTAGTTCAAAAAAGTAACTTTTCCAAGCTCTGGCCTACTTCTCTTCCTTCCACCCCCTTTTTGAACTCTCCCCCTTGTTCCCATGCATAGCTGTGTGCTGTATTTATCCAGACAGAGCACTCCTGCCTTTTAAAATGCCGGCTAGCTTTTTATTGTATATTTATTTGAACTCCATCTTTCTTTTTATTTGTATTTTTGTCCTGTTTAATCACAAGACTGAATTGTATGTGGGACAAAAACTGTCTCAGTAATAATAATAATAATAATAAATCATTAGGTGTATAATAAATGGCTTAAGGCTGATTTTTTTTTTCTTGGCAGAGATGAGGTGAGAAGTAGGGTCCTTGCAGCTCCTCCTCTCAGTCCCCCAGCTCTCAAACTCATGTTCTGTGAGAAAGAGAGATATTCTTATTATTCTTATTATGCTATTTAACATCTATATGAAGCCGCTGGGAGCAATCATCAGGAGATTTGGGCTGCAGTGTCATCAATATGCGGATGACACTCAGCTCTATCTCTCGTTTAAATCTTCACCAGAGTTGGCTGTGGAGACCTTGTCCAAGTGCCTGGAATCCGTGAGTGGATGGATGGGAAGGAACAAGCTGAAGTTGAACCCTGATAAAACCGAGGTACTACTTGTGGGGGACAAGAGAAGGTTGGGTGACATTGACCTGAAGTTCAATGGGGTGAGTTTACCCCTAAAGGACCAGGTCCGCAGCCATGGGGTTGTGCTTGATTCCAAGCTGTCCATGGAGGCTCAGATTTCGGCTGTGAGCCGGGCAGCCTGGTACCAACTACACCTTATACGTAGGCTGCAACCCTACCTTCCTGTTCATCAGCTCCCACTGATGGTACACGCCCTGATCACCTCTCGTTTGGACTACTGTAATGTGCTCTACGTGGGGTTACCCTTGAAAACGGTCCGGAAATTACAACTGATACAAAATGCGGCGGCTCGACTACTTACGAATAGTCGCCGCCGAGATCACATCACACCAGTGTTGTTCGACCTACACTGGCTTCCAGTTGTTTTCCGAGCCCAATTCAAGGTGTTGGTATTGACCTTTAAATCCCTATACAGTTTCAGCCCAGTTTCAACGCCACCAATTATGCTGCCCGACAAGATCGGCCACACAGGGCCTTCTCTCAATCCCGCCAACAAAAACAGCCAGATTGGCGGGTACAAGAGAGAGGGCATTCTCAGTGGTGGCCCCCACTCTTTGGAACTCCCTCCCACAAGATCTCCGGCATGCCTCTTCCCTAAATGTATTTCGGAAAGCCTTAAAGACCTGGCTTTTTCAGCAGGCCTTCGGGGTATCCGGGGAGGGTTAATCGATATAATTGTAATGCCTCCTACCCAGTTTTAATATTGTTGTTGTAGATCTATTGTTTTTATTGTATTACTGTATTTTATTAATTGTATTTTAATAATTTTGTAAGTCGCCTAGAGTGGCCATTGGCCAGATAGGCGACAAAGAAATTAAATTTATTATTATTATTATTATTATTATTATTATTATTATTATTATTATTCCCAGTCCCAGAGAGAGACAGACTGTTGACAATCTCTGCTAATATCTATACAAATGTACATAACATGCATCACCTGAACTCACATGATCTAGAGTTACCTTAGATCTTGCAAGATTTGCAAATGAGAAGCAATAGGGTTTTATATTAAATAAATAAATACTTCTCTGAGGCATTTTAATTCCTGTTAATTGTAAATTATTATATTTTGATTTTAGACTGTACAGTTTTGTGTTATTTTTATTGTATTTTTAATGTTCACCGCCCAGAGAGCTGTTGCTAGTCGGGCGGTATATAAGCTTAATTAAATAAGCTTAATTAAATAAATAAAATAAATAAATATTAGTTCTGATTGTCTATTGGGCTATCATAGGTTATATGTTTTTTTCATTTTCTATGGCAAAAACTCCAACTTCAGTGGAATTTATGTGATGTGTTCTAATCATTTGAATTTGGCTAATGAATGCTTTATTCTTTCATCAGAACTTTAGCAGTAGTACTAAAATATTAATAAAAAAGAAAAGGGAAAGAAAAAATACTTTACATACATCATTCAGCTGTATTGCTAATTATAGATATAAAAGATAAACAGCATTTTGTCAAAAGTATTTTTGTCTACATTTTATACCTCATCCTTGGTTTTCCAAGCTTGGCATGGAATGCTTCTCATACAGAATTAATTTGAAATGCTGCATATTTATTATCATAATCATCATATTCAAAATAAAAAATATATGTACCACCTTCAAGTTGATTCCAACTTATGGTGACCCTATGAATAGGGTTTTCATGAGGCTGAGAGGCAGTGACTGGCCCAAGGTCACCCAGTGAGCTTCATGGCTATGTGGGGATTTGAACCCTAGTCTCATTTTGTTCTCACAACAACCCTGTGAGATAGTAGGTTAGACTGGCCCAGGCAGGGTTATTCAGTGAGCAAAAATGATGCAAATAGGATCTCTTTTAATTGTGCTATCGATCTGCTTACTTCCACTCTGACTGGGGCATCTTGCAGCATGGGGAAGAGATGGGGGCACATCACAGCTGAAGTTCACCCATATAGGAGCATTATCTCTTGTTTATTACAGAGACCCCTGTTGCAGGTTTTGCTGCTGAGAGCAGCAGTCAGTTAGTGCGGCCACTTGAGTCACAGCTTGTTGATCCTGAGGAGGCAAAACTAGAAAGTGAGGTTCAGAAAGGAGGCCCTGTGCATGAGGAGGAGGAGGGCATGAAGCAGTGCCAGTTGCCCACAGCCACATCTGCAGAACAGCAAGTACCATGGTTTGGCTTTGAGAAAGCTTGTACATTTGTGAGCCAGAGTGGGAAAAATGTTGTTGTACGATGCAATTACTGCCTTCCAAGGATCAAAAATCTGAGATCAGCTGTTTCCTCCTCATCCAATGTGAAGAAACATTTTGAGGTAAGCCTTTGTCATGCTGGTCCTCAAAGAGTGTCCATTGTCTATTTATGTTTAAATTGTGAAGTTCCTCTTCCATTTTTTCTTGGATTCATGCTTTGTTCTTCTTCCTCAGAGGGCACACCCTGAGAAGCTGAGAGCAATTGAAGAAGCAATAAAGGCAAGGAGACGTGGCCTTCCTGAACCAATGCATGACACCCCTCCTCCCAAAATGCTGAAGCAGCAGCAGACAACCCTTGAGAGGTGGGGATCTGGCAGGGAGCCTGTCACCCAGAGCAATCTCGACAGGAGAATCATTGATTTCATTGTAGAGGAGACATTACCACTTCAGACTGTGGACAAACCATCATTCATTAATCTGGTTCGCATTGGACTCCCCAAAGATCTCACCATCATATGTGCCAAGACTCTGAGAGACAGAATTGAGAAGAGAGCATGCCACATGAGAGAAACTCTTGCAAACCGAATGGGTGCTGTGGCATATATAGCAACCACTGCAGATTGTTGGACCAATGGCAAGAAGAGTTACTTTGGGGTAACAGCCCACTGGATCAACCCAACTACCCTGAAACGTGAGGTCGGGGCCTTGGCTTGTAAGCGTCTGAAGGGGCGCCATACATACGATGTCCTTTCAAAAGCACTGCATGATGTACATGTGCAGTACAGGATCCACAACAAAGTTATGTGCACTACTACAGACAATGGCTCCAATTTCGTGAAAGTGTTCAGAGTTTTCATGGCCAAAGAACCAGTGGAAGCTGCAGGCACCAGTGACGATGATGGTGATAACCAGGAGGAGGAGGAGGCTGAGGTGGAGTTTGTGCCTATCTGTGAGATCCTGGACACAGGACCTGAGGCAGGGGAAGAAGCTGCAGACCCAGGAGAGGATTTTGTTTTACCACCACACCAGAGATGTGCTAGCCACACCCTCAACCTTGTGGCAACACAAGACATAGAGGCCATGCTTTCTGACTCCTCCAAAAGTAGTCTTCTTGGTCCTTTCAAGAAACAGTTTCGTTCCTTGATGGGAAAGTGCAGCAAGTTGTGGTCCAAGCAGAACCAGTCAGCCCAGATTGCTGAGTATATCCGTGTGCAATGTGGTGTGTATCTGAAGGTACCGAATAAGACCAGGTGGAATTCCACCTTTGATGCCACTAAAAATGCCACTAAAAATGCATGCCATAATGGACCACTGCTCCTTGTCCAGGATCACAGCTGCTGAGATTGAAGTGGTACAGGAATACACAGAGATTATGGAGCCACTAGCCCAGTCCCTAGATATCCTGCAACGGGAGAACGGCATGTTCATGGGGTATTTGCTACCAACGCTCTGCAATCTGGACCGCAAGTTAGAAGGACTGGAAAACAAACCTGAGAGGTACACATACTGTTTTCAGCTGCTGAGAGGTGTGCGCGAAGCCCTAAGAAAGCGGTTTGCAGCTATCTGGGAGGACAAGAGGCTTCTTCTGGCAGCCTGCCTACACCCTCGCTTCAAACTAGATTGGCTGGAATCGTGTCAGGCCACCACCCATACCAACAAGTAAGAACATTAGGGAAGCCCTTTGGGTGGATTACTCCAAGGGAAATGCTGTCTCAAGGGAGGCATCAGAGGGCTTAAGGTGGTAGGCAGGGGCTGGGCCTTTTCTTCCTGGGGCTCCTCATCACAACCTTGGGTTGCTGCAGGTAATCCTTAAGGGTCTGCTGTGCTGCCCCATGAGTGTGGTGACTTGGTCACCTTCCTACCTTCCATGTCATCATCCACAGGTTCAGGCTGGACCCTGAACCAGGGGACATGACAAGCATCAGGAAATGAAGAGCAGATGATGGTTTCCTAACATATATGTGTTAACATATCCTCTTTCTTAGATACACAATGGAAGACTTGTTGAAAGCTGAAATAAAGATGGGTGTACTTAATGAGGACAGTGATCAGTCTTCAGATAAAGACCAGGAAGGAGATGACTTAGAAGATGACTTCTTTAACTTTCTGCCCCAGGGCAAGAAGTCAGCAGTGGACACTGCTGAGGAGGAACTGATGAGGTACCTGAGGTCTCCCAGCAGGGAAGTGTCATCACTCCATGGCTTTCCACGTGTGCTGCGGTGTTTTTTGCAGCACAACACAGGCATGCCTTCAAGCGCCGCAGTAGAACGCCTGTTCAGTACTGGTGGCAACGTAATGACTGTAAAAAGACATTCCTTGTCTGACATGCTCTTTGAGCACCTTGTTCTTTTGAGACATAACAGAAACATATTATAAAAGCATTTCAAGTGTAAAATTTGATTTCAAGAGTTGGGGTATCTTCATTGCTTGGGGGGATGTGAGATTCTGTTATGCCATTATGTTAATCTTATGGATAAAATTTTTTATTCTACTACCCCCTGTGTGTGTGTGTTTATTTTTAATATTGTTTTAGGCTTCTTAGATGCGCAGCAGCCAAGGCCAGCACCTTGTAAGAGTTTTTTTTAAAAAGTAACTGAAATGTAATTGTAGTGATTACTTTTGAGAAAAAGTAATCAGTTACTTTCAGAGCAATTGTAATTGTAACGGTAATTACTACTTTTTTGGGCCAAGCAATTGTAACTGTAATTTATTACTTTTAAAAAGTAATCTTCCAAGGTCTGCTTATCAGATGATGTCAGTTGAGACTTGATGACAAGCCATAGTTTGACATGATGTTTGGCTCACTCTCAATGAATCCAGTCCTCTATCTCTAAAGGAAAAGAGTTGGGCTGGCGTGGTTATCACACAAAAGGGACATGGACCACAAGAATATGACTCTGCAGTGAGGAAGTCCCTGTGTGGTCCTCCAGCTCACTGAATACTCCCCTTAAGAACGATCCTGCCCCTCCCATGGATTAAGAGAATCTCTGTTGCATGACTGCACTAGGGGCCCTACCCCAAATCCCCCAAGCTGCTTTATTTTGTGCCAGAGCAGCCCCACGTAGAGCGTGTTACAATAACCTAATCTGGGTGTACAGGGGACAGGATCCAGACAATGGGTCTGGCATCACAATGGCCCAAACTATTTTTTCCCCCTTGGAGGGTGTCATGACCCCTGCATCCAGCAGTGATCTGGGCATAGTGTTGAAGGCTGCAGGGGCACCCAATGGAGAGCTGTGTCAGAGTCAGGGTTAAGAGCAGACTGCTGAACATAGGGAGACCAGTGCACCTGAGGCTGCTGGACAGTAACCCCCCGAGCAACCCCCCAGCCCTCCAGAGCCTGTAGAGCCGTAGTCTGGAGACAGAGGCATTGACCTGCTCCCAACCCTTGCTGGAGCAAGTTGCTCACTTTTATTATTCGTTATTATTTACTAGATTTGTTAGTTGCTTGTTACCCAAAGGTCTAGAACCAACGTAACAACATTGCTAAAAACAAAAATAAATGTATCATTCTATAAAAGCAAAACAATAAAACAACCCCCAAACAGCTTTGGCAGCACACTAATAACAAAAGAACATCACTTCAGTCTATCAAATGCCTGGGGGAAAAGGTAAGCTTTTATCTGGTGCCAAAAAGATGTCAATGTAGGTGTCAGGCAGACCTTATTGGGAAGTGCATTCCCCAGACGGGGAGCCACAACTAGAAAGGCCCTCTCCCTAGCCACCACCCTCTGAGCCTCCCTGGAGAAGGGCCTAAGAAGATCTACAGGTTTGGCTAGGTTCATATTGGAGCTATCCATGGTCTCGGCAGCCAGCCTCCAGCCCGGCCTCTTTTTCGGTGAGATCAGACCAGAACACAACATGAAGAATGGCTCAAGCTGTGTCTGCAGAGAAGCATCCTTTGCATCACTGGCTTAAATTCAAGCCAGCAATGCCAAGTAATATTTGCACTTGCAGCAAGCCCCATTTTGGCATGGGATGTGTCACAGCGTTCCTCAATGGGGAACTCCATCATGCAGCCAATCCCAGTGGGCTCGCTGTCGATTGGGAGTGAGCTCTAAGGCTCCTGATGGTTCCTTTGCAGCCACATCTCCACCTTCCCCATGCTTTATGTCACAACTGGCGGAGGGCAAGTGGGTGTAGTTTGGAGGGAAATGACCTCATGGCCAAAGTGGAATCCGGGCCAGGCCTAACTTGGCCTGTGGGCTGTAGGTTCCCCCCACCCCCAGATATATGTTAGCAGTGACTAGGCCTGATTTCTGCAGGGAGAGGGATGCAGGGGGCACACCAGCCAAAACTGTACAATAGACGCTTCTGGGCACACCACAACCTGAACATCCAAGAATGCTGCTGGGTCCAGGAGTACCCACAAACTGCAAACCTGGCCCTACTGAAGGAGTTCAACGCAATCAAGCACAGACCATACACCCAGCCTCAAGGCAGTGTTCCTGCCTACCAACATTATTTCTGTCTTGTCTGGATTAATCCTCGGTTTCAATCCAACCCGTCAGTACCCCCAGACAATGATTCAGAAGCTCCACAGCCTCCTTAGGGACTTTGCATCCTAATTAGGGATGGGCAAATCTGTCCATTTTGGTTTCTCTCCATTTCTCATTTTTTCCAACCTCAACTTCAGTTCTCCACCTTTTCACATCCATCTGTGGCTTGTTTTCAAAATAAAAAGTCCTCATGAAAATTCTTCAGCATTTCACTGCAAGCTTCTCCTAATGTGCACAGATTTGCATACCGTTTTGCCGAACGCACACATTTTTTTGCAGAGCAATTTCCCCTAATATAATGCACTGTCATGTTATTCTCACTACCTTGCACACTTTCCCCTACTATACATGGT
The DNA here is from genome assembly GCF_030035675.1 of Rhineura floridana. Classification (NCBI taxonomy): domain Eukaryota; kingdom Metazoa; phylum Chordata; class Lepidosauria; order Squamata; family Rhineuridae; genus Rhineura; species Rhineura floridana. Next base: position 12,920,846 of record NC_084496.1, on the reverse strand, counting down.
TTTGGCTGGAGAACTGTATTGCAAATTTCAGAAAAGTATGGATTCCGAAGGATGGCGGTGTTGCATTTTGAGTATTGCTTCAAAAACGGTGAACTATGTCAGTTTGCCCTTAAAGGTAAACAGTTTTAAATTTCGTCCCATCCACAACACTAATAGCCCAATCGCACTCACCCCTTGCATGGACAGAGTTTCCCCCATCCTCTTCAACGGCCACCGAAAGTACAAGGGAGATGCTAATTCAGAGGCATCGGTCCACCTCCAACAGGACAATTTCAAGACACACGTCTTTCTTGGCTGTGGTACAAGCCACTTGCCAAAGGTCACTTTAAAAAGTCGCCGTTCCAAAAAGGATTGAAACGGCATCCTGACTCACTGGTCGAAATAAGATGATAATGTTCACGGTTTAATATCATTCTGACAATTTTAAAAGGTCAAACTGTGAAGAATGCTGTATGTGCTCAAACCCTTTGATTGCGATAAATGAATTTATTAAAAAAGGGGGGGCAGGGGAAAACCTCTGCCAGTCATCAGTTGGATGCCAAAACTAAAAGGTGGCGACCTCCATTTCTTCCACCTCTCAAATGACACGTTTCTAGGTTTTCAAAGTCAAAAAAATAAGGCAGCTTTGAAAGGTTACAGTGAAGCGGATCTGGAGCTCACTGATAAAACTTAATTGATTTGTTGCCATTTTATTATCGAGATTTGAGGTATCAGCTTTAATAAAAAGTTATTTTCAGGCTCTACAGAACAGGCTCTACATAACTTTGAAAGTTGTTGTGGCCCACAGATGTCCTATGTATGCACCATACATTTCCCCCAGAGAATCCCAGGAACTATAGTTAACCCCTCACGGAGCTTCACTTCTCAGCACCCTTGACAAAGTACAGTTCCAAGGATTTTTTGGGGAAAGCCATGTACTTTAAATGCACAGTGTGTATCAGCCCTAGCGGGCTTTGGCCAAGGTTCAAATCCTTTCTCAGCTACGAACGCATTTACTAGTCAGGGCCCACACATATGGTCACAGTGAAGGAGTGTTCTTTATGGTCTCTCCTGCCCTCCGTTCAAATGTGAGTATGGAGCAGAGTAGGGGAATGGCAGATCAGACAGAATTGTGCTGTAATCTGGAGGTGGCCCCAAGCCCTTCTGAAGCTCAACATGATGTCAAAGACAAAAGATGCAACTGCTCCTCAATGGAAGAATGACTACATTTGTGGTACCACAACATAGGAGGCTGCCTTATATCGAGTCAGACCAATAGTCCATCCAGCTCAATATTGTCTACACCAGCCTTTCCCAACTAGTGGGCCACCAGATGTTGTTGGACCACAACTCCCATCAGCCTCAGCCAGCATTGCCAATGGTCAGGAAAAATGGGAATTGTGGTCCAACAACATCTGGTGGCCTACTAGTTGGGAAAGGCTGGTCTACACCAGAGCTTGGAAAAGTTACTTTTTTGAACTACAACTCCCATCAGCCCAATCCAGTGGCCATGCTGGCTGGGGCTGATGGGAGTGGTAGTTCAAAAAAGTAACTTTTCCAAGCTCTGGTCTACACTGACTGGCAGAGGGTGGCAGTCCAGAGTATTGGTCAGGGGTCTCTCCCAGTCCTACCTGGAGATGCCTGGGACCTTCTGCATGCAAGGCAGATGCTCTGACACTGAGCTATGGTCCTTCCCCATGGATTCGGTGGCATCCAAGACAAGCCAAAAACTTGTAGGCCTCTACTCATTGGGGTTGATGTTTCTTTTATCTCAGTGAGTAGCCCCCACCTAGCTTGCCATCTCCCCAACTTTGCTAACTGCAAATGCTCCAATGCTTGAATGCTTCTGAGCATTAACAGTTCAATTCAAGAGACAAGGCAGCTAGGAGCAGCTCCAGAAAGAATGACTTCTGCCATGGGAGTTTCAAATAAAACCTGCAATTCTTGTTTTTAATGTTGCCTTAGTGGTCTTCAGGCAGAGGAAACAGTAACAAACCAGTTTTCAATCACACTCTTTGTTTTAATGGTGTTTAGTCCAGAAGGGCAATTAGCTTTTGCCCAGGATGAATAGTGACAGTCCTTCTTGAGCACACAGGCGTTAAGACAGACCTTGCTGCCTCCTTCCCACCCAGGGCCAGCAATTGCCTGCTGCAGGCTCCCGTCCCCCCATGTGTGTGTGCACAAGTCATATTGGCCAAGCCACTCTGCCCAGGGACGGTTGCAGCTGATACACCAGCCGAAACTGGTAAAAGGCATTCCTAGCCACTGTCTCACTTGGGCTTCCAGCAATGAAGATGGATCCAGCAGTACCCCAAGATGTGCATCTGTTCCTGTAGGAGGGCTGCAACCCTATCCAGAACAGGCAAGTTTCTGGGTCTTGGAACTACCCACCCATGGGGCCTCAGTCTTGTTAGGATTCTGATCCAGTTTATTAGCCCTCATCCAACCCAACATTGCATCCATCATGGGTTCAAAACATGCACACCTCCAACTGATCTCCAGATGTAACAGAGAAGCGGAGCTGGGTGTCGTCAGCATGCTAATGATATTTTGGTCCAAATCTCGCAGGGACCACGCTCAACAGTTTCACAGGGATGTGAAATAGCACCGGGGACAGAATGGTTCCCTGTGGCCCACCACAGCGTAATCGGCATGGGCACTGATGTATAATGCTACTTTCTGAAACCAACTATACAGGCAGCTGAGGCCGGTCCACTAAGGCAAGTGGGGCGCCATCCCAACTAACTCAGTCTGCCCTCAGCCAGCCCCCATCTGCCTTCTTTCTTACAAGCAGCCCAGCTTCCTCCTCCTCAGTCTCAGTGTTGCCCTTGAAGAACGTAGCAGGGAGGAAGATGGGGACAAAACTAGAAAGAGTGAGCTCTGCTTGCCATTGGCTCTTCCTCTGCCTGCCCTTGCCTCTGGCTCCTCCTCCTGCTGGGCTTCCACTCTACCAGTCCCAGTGGGCAACAGCCACCACTGCAAACAGGTAAAAGTTGAGCCACTGTAAAATGGTGCCCCCAACTCCCAGTTTGCAGAGCTGGTCCAAAAGGATACTGGCCCAGAAGGCACCAGGATAACTAACAAGGGCCAGACTCTGAATGTTAGAAAAAATAAACTTCGTTACTACTAGGGATGGAAAGATCTGTCTATTTTGGTTCTCTCAGTTTCTAATTTTTCCAATGTTAAATTCAGTTCTCTACATTTCTACAGTGACTGTGATTTTTTAAAACAAAATCCTCATGAAAATTCTCTGCCATTTTAGTGCAAATTTCTCCACATAAACACATTTTTGTAGGCAGTTTTGACAAAGGTACCTATTTTTGCAAGCCATTTCTCATCACATCATGCCTTTTTTGCATGTTATTTTCACTCATATATTCATTTTTATGCTCACTTTCCCCTAATATATGCATTTTTATAAATATTGTTTAGTTGGTGAACTGCATCCCAAAATTTTAATAAATGTGAATTTTAAAGGATGGCTGTGTTTTGGTAGAGATGTTAAGGCCCAGAAAACCCCTGAAAAAAATCTGAAAGAAATCTGGGTTTTTTTCCATTTTTGAAGCCTTTTTGCCCCCTGAAAAATTGGAAAAATTGAACAAAATGAAGAAAAAATGGATTATGGAATGTTTTATTTTAGCATGATGAAAGAATGTTTCATTGAACCTTGTTCCCCCCTTTTCCTCAGTTCTTTTTATGGGAATGGGTACTTTATGTCTCCTTGACACTGTGGAGGCCTAGCAGAGACATAATTTTCTTTGTTATTAATGTTGATGGCTTCTCTTTGTTTTAAAAATTGTTTTTTGCCTGCTCCTCATAAACTGACAAAACAAAAGACGTTCCTTACAGTTCAGAAACTTGTAGATCTATTTGTTACAAACAAAAGTAAAAAATTTAAAGAGTAAATTCAATTTGCAATAATTGTTTGAATAAAATGTACTTTTAATATACCAAATGTGATGATTTTATGCCAAACCAACTTGTACATAATTACATTTGATGTGCCTGAAGTAACAAAGTGACTTTCAAACTGTAAAAAGTGCTAATATTGCATTTTCCCAGTGTTTCCAAAGATTTCCGTTTTCCCCCCCTGAAAAACACACACAGAAAAAAGGGTTTCCATGGCTTCAAAATTTCCAGAAATGTTACATCTCTAGTTTTGGTTCTCATATTGTTTTGGAAATTGCGAATTTGATAAATTCTGCTTGAAATGCAAAATGAATCGAAATTCTCACCCATCCCTAGTTTTTATTGTGTTTTTAAACAGTATCTTATTATTGTTATATTTTGATCTTGCTTGGTTTTTGTTGTTTGTTGTTTTGATTTTTGATTCTGTTATATTTACTGTATTTATATATTTTGCTGTTTTCTCTTTTATGTACACCGCCCAGAGAGCCTTTTTGGCTTAGGGCGGTATATAAATAAAATAAATAAATAAATAAATAAATAAATACTACTGAGTGCAACTAAAAACTATAAACCAGAGATGGGGGACCTGTGGCCTTCTGGATGTTGCTGGCCTATAACTCCCATCATTCCTGACCAACACAGCATGGCTAGTGGAGTCACAGGCTCCCAATCGCTGACATAAATATATCAAACCACACATATTTATGCACTAGCTGTTCTGCAACTATTCCCCACTCCACTAGCTCTCCCCACAACCCCAACATTTTTGGCTATGGGCCTCTTGCAGCCATCTAATGGAAAGGCTCTAGGCCCTCAGCAACCAAACAGCACCAAGCTGTCTGAGGATAAGGTGAAGGGAATGGTTTCCGTAACATATATAATCACAAACCCACCTAACCGAAAACAAATTATTTATTAATTCATACGCCACTTAATGCTGAAACAGGCTTCCAAGCCACTTGCACAGTATAAAAACCAGCTACCCAAACATTAAAATATAAACATCCATAATTAATAAACAACAAAACAACTCCATTAAAAACAATGCAGCAATTGAAACGGGCGGCTCCTGAAACCTCCCTTGGGACTATGATTGGTTAATTGCTATCTGGGGCAGGAGAAACGGCTCAAAAATGCCACGGATCCCAACTCAATGTAGGACATCAATATATGCTGTTAGGCAAGTAGAGCTCTGTATTTGTGCAACTGATGACTCTACAAAGAGACAAGACTATCTCCATTGGGTCCCATGCTAGACCAGTGAGGAAGACTGAAATGGCTTTTGAGTGTTGAAGTACCATCGCGATATAGCTATTATTTATGCAGTTAAGAACATAAGCCTACTGGATCAGGCCAATGGCCCATCTAGTCCAGCATCCTGTTCTCACAAGTGGCCAACCAGATGCCCGTGGGAAGCCGGCAAGCAGGACCTGAGCGCAAGAGCACTCTCTCCTACTGCCGTTTCCAGAAATTGGCTTTCGGAGGCCTGTGGAGGGAGAAAAGAGCCATCATGGCTACTAATCATTGATAGCCTCATCCTCCATGATTTTGTCTAATCCACTTTGAAAGCCATCCAAATTGACAGCCACCAACTTGGCTTTACTGATGGTTATGTTCAGTCGAAAATTTTTGAATAGATACCGATGCCTTGATATTTATGTGCACCGCCTGATTAGTTTATTCCATTGTTCTGCGTCTTGTGAGGTAATTGTTTTTGCGGTTGATGTGCGTAATGTTGTTATATGTTTGTTAGCTTTGATGCAAATCGCCTTGAGCGCAATAATAAGAATGGAAAGGGAGTATATAAATGAAACTGACATTAACAAGACTTCCAGAAGATTCAACAAGTTGGAGTTAACACTATATCATAAGATCTCCCAATAAATCAGATTTATGAGTCTAATATTAAACTCTGGGTGATTAACTGCTGCCCTTCACTCATCCGCTGGATATCCCTTACTGGCAACGCATTGTAGTTCAGAAATGATCTGATCATTTCCAATAACCCACTTGGAGAATATACAATATAATGAACTAGAGGTAGGCTGTCAACTGATTTGCAATTTTCTTGCATTTGCTTTGAAAAAGCATCCTAGTTTAGAACACAGGAAGCTGCCTTATGCCGAGTCAGTCCATTGGTTCATCTAGTTCAGTATTACCTACACTGACTGGTGGCAGCTGTCTGGGGTTTAAGGCACAGGTCTATCCCAGCCCTACTTAGAGATGCAAGAGGTCATGCCAAGCAGATGCTCCACCATTGACCTCTGGCTCTTCCCTCTTTCTCCAGCATGGTCATTTGCCCAGTGGTTAGGAAAATGGCAAGTGGAGACCTTCTTTATATCAGCACCCCATTTTGCATTGCCACATTGCTTCACTAAGAACATAAGAACATAAGAAGAGCCTGCTGGATCAGGCCAGTGGCCCATCTAGTCCAGCATCCTGTTCTCACAGTGGCCAACCAGGCGCCTGGGGGAAGCCCACAAGCAGGACCCGAGTGCAAGAACACTCTCCCCTCCTGAGGCTTCTGGCAACTGGTTTTCAGAAGCATGCTGTCTCTGACTAGGGTGGCAGAGCACAGCCATCACGGCTAGTAGCCATTGATAGCCCTGTCCTCCATGAACTTGTCTAATCTTCTTTTAAAGCCATCCAAGCTGGTGGCCATTACTGCATCTTCACTCTGGGAACAGTGTGAGCAGGGGTTGGGGTGGGAAACTGCAAAGAAAATCATTTATACTGAGCCAAACTATTGGTCCATCTAACTCAGTGTAGTCTATGGAGGTGAGATTCTCAGGCCTACCTGGAGATGCCAAGGACTCAACCTGGGGCCTTCTGCATGCAAGACAGATGCTCTGTCCCACTGAGCAACAGCCCTTTCCCCACAAATATGGTCAACAACAAACTGAATCTGGTGGACAACTAGCAACGTTCCATGATGCTCTTATTCTTACATTGTTCCTCACAAGTACTGGTCATATGGAATTTAGAAATCCTTTGAATGCAGATGTCTTTTTATGTGCTCCTTCCTTTCCAGTCCTTTAGCACAGGGGTAGCCAATGTTCTCTAGATGTGGTGGGACAGTTAAAATGCTGGCCTCCCCCAAGGAATCTTGGGAATTTTAGTTTAGTGAGGGTAAACACAACCACAACTCCCAGGGTTCCCTGAGAGAAGGGAAAGAGTATGAACCCAGCTTAGGATAGGTGGAACTGACCTGGGGAGGGGCAGGGAGGGGAGGAGGCTGATAGCAGCTGGGAGCCCAACAACATCTGCAGCACATTATGCTGGCTAGCCCTGTTTTAGAATATCCACCATAATTATTCCCCAGAGTTCTGCAACCAGGAGTACTAGACCTTTGCATCCTTTTAAGAATCAGCTTCATTGAACAACATTGCCATGTGCTCTCTTCACAACTGGATACTATTCAAAACACACACACACACACACAGAGAGAGAGAGAGAGAGAGAGAGGAGAGGGTGCATTGGTTAAAATCAGGACTAGAGATGAGGGAGAAATTTGATTCAGTTCGCATTTCAAGCCGAATTTGTCACATTCACACTTTCTGAAACAATATCAGAACCGAAATACAGCCATCCTTTGAAATGTGCACTTATCTGAATTTTGGAATGCAGTTCTCTAACCAAGCAATGTTTGCAGAAATGTATATATGAGGGGAACGTGTGTATAACATGAATATATTGGTAAAGATAATGCACAAAAATGCACTATATTAGGAAAACTTGTTTGCAAAAATGTGTACATTAGCCAAAACTACACGGTTTATTCAGAGAAATTTGCGCTCAAATGCTAAAGAACTTTCATAAGGATTTTTCAAAAAGAAAATGCAAATTGCTGCAGAAATGGGGAGAACCGAATTTAAGAGCAGAAATATGAAAAATTGAGGGAACCGAAAGTGACAGATCTTTCCATCCTTATTCAGAGAGCCAGTGTGGCGTAGTGGTTAAGGTGCTGGACTACGACCTGGGAGACCAGGGTTCGAATCCCCACACAGCCATGAAGCCCACTGGGTGACCTTGGGCCAGTCACTGCCTCTCAGCCTCATGAAAACCCTCTTCATAGGGTCGCCATAAGTCTGAATCGACTTGAAGGCAGTATCCAATGCAGCGTTTGGAAATTGAAATTGATGAGAGATTACCTCCTCTGTCCTTCCCGCTGCCAGCTTTGACAATCAGAAATGAGGCTTCAGGAAGGAAGAAAAAATAAAAGTCTAACTCTTTGCCTCCCATGATGCGCAAACTCTGGCCCTTTCACAACATGCAAAACACAATCGCTTGAGTTTTGTCTCCCCAGTAAACCTTCCTTGACCTCAGCTCTTGCTATTGAAACGCCTTCGCCTCGGTCTCAGCACCGCAAGATATAGACAGCACACATGAAAAGCTGTTTCTCAGCCCCCGCAATAAAAGAGACTCACAAAACTGTCGGCAGAGCAGTCCTGATTCAGAAACACACCCAGCAATTGCCATTTCCTCTTAACTGTATGTAAGGCTACACATTTAATCTCTGTCTTAATCATTTGAGTTTGCGTGCGTGCATTTGTGTTTTAAGCAGTTTCTTTTGCCTGCTGGAAATATTTATGTCTTCCTAAAAAAGAAAAAAAAACACCAAAACCATAGAGACTTTGAAAGCCAGCTGGCATTTGCCTTGGCACTCACTTAGCAAGGAATTAATACGCATGAAGGCCGAACTACATTCGGGTCAGAAAAGGCAAATTGGAAGGGCAGATGTCCAAGACATTTTATACACGCTCTGTGGATAAATGGAAAACCGCAGGCTTCAGGCCTGGCAATTCTGGCCTTTTTAAAAGGCTCGACAACTGCAGTAGTCAACTCTGTGTATATGTGCACATACACACACATACACACACACTTTCCACCTGTCTGCCTTTGGAGAGGAACTGAGACAGGAAGAACCCATTTATCAGTCTGGCTGGGATTAGCTGCCATTTTGGTTCCCCTCTCCTCAAACTGCCACCATTAGCAATTATGTGACAGCTTTGATCTGCGGAGCTGGCAGTTTTACAACTGCCACATAATGTTCGTTCCAAGGAATCAAACCTTCAGAGTAGCGGCATCTACACTCTGAAACTCCCTGCCCATTGACATCAGGCAGGCGCCTTTGCTGTTTTGTTTTCTGTGCCCGCTAAAAACTTTTTTGTTTAGGCAGGCCTACCCAGACATGCAATTTTGACTATCTATCTATCTATCTATCTATCTATCTATCTATCTATCTATCTATCTATCTATCTATCTATCTATCTATCTATCTGTTTGTCTGTCGCATGCTGATTCTACTTCTGATTTTTTTTTAGGTCAGCTTGTTTTTTTAACTTTTGAGTTTATCTCAACAAATACTTTTAACAAATATTTTACATTGTTTTATGTAAACCACTGAGAGGTTTAGGATGACTAAAGCAGTATATAAATCTTGTTAAGTTAATAAATCTACCTTGTAGTTGTGCTCTTAATTTCTAATATATGAAGACAGTGGTGGTGAAGCCCATCTTCCATGTCATGTGCCTTGGAAACCTGTTCAAACTGGAATGGGTTCAGAGAAGGACAGTGAGGATGATTAGGGGACTGGAAATAAAGCCCTATGAGGAGAGACTGTCAGAACTGGGCATGTTTAGCCTCGAGAAGAGAAGACTTAGGGGAGACATGATAGCACTCTTCAAGTCCTTGAAAGGTTGCCACACAAAGGAGGGCCAGGATCTCTTCTCAATCATCTCAGAGAGCAGGACATGGAATAATAGGCTCAAGTTGCAGGAAGCCAGATTTCAGCTTAACATCAGGAAAAACTTCCTAACTGTTAGAGCGTTACAACAATGGAACCAATGACTTAAGGAGGTGATGAGCTCTCCAACACTGGAGGCCTTCAAGAGGCAGCTGGACAGCCACTTGTCAGTTATGCTTTAGGTTGGATTCCTGCACTGAGCAGGGGGTTGGACTCGATGGCCTTATAGGCCCCTTCCAACTCTACTGTTCCATGATAAGAACACAGTGTAAGAACCACACTTGCTGGATCACAGCAAAGGCCTAGCCATCTAACATCCTGTTTTCACAGTGGCTAACTGGATGCCTATGGAAAGCCTGCAAGCAGACCAAGAGTGCACCAAGTTTCCCCAGCCATTAGTATTAAGAGGCATTAAGGATGAGCAACTCTCTCAATTTCAGGTTCTCTCCATGTTTCATTTTTCCAGTCTTATGTTTGTTGTCCACATTTCCATATCAGTTTGCAATTTCTTTATTTTTTCAAAAGCCTTCATGAAAATTCATCAGCATTTCATTGTGAATTTCCAATATAGGTATTTGTATGCCACTTTGCTCAATACTCATATTATTGCAGAGCAATTTTGTGGCACGAGCCATCTTATGAAAGACTGGTTTTCCGAGGTATGAACAGTAACAGAACATGCTAGTGTTACAAAACTGGGTGTTCATATTACAGATGTGTGTACTGTGAATTTTAGGGAGGGGGGATGCATGGGAGAAATAGGCAGATCTGTCCATTTTGGTTTCCCTCAGTTTCTCATTTTTCCACGATTAAGGTCAGTTTTCCACACCAGTTTGTAGGTTTTTTTCCATTAAAAAAAGAAGTTGTCATGAAAATTCATCAGCATTTTAGTGCAAACGTCTCCTAATATACACATTTTTGTATGCAATATTGCCTAACGTACACATTTTTGAAAAACAGTTCCCCCTAATATAATGCACTTTTTGTACGTCATTTTCACTAATATATCTATTTTCATACCCACTTTACCTCAGCATATGCATTTTTGCACATATTACTTGGCTGGAGAACTTCACTGCAAAATTTGGAGAATTTCCAGTCTTTGAAGGCTGCCTATATTTGAGTTCCCATACTGTTTCCGTTCCCCATTCGGAAAGGGTGTGAGACAGGGGTGTATTTTATCACCCTATTTTAATCTGTACGCAGATTAATCTGTACGCAGAACATATCATACAGAAAGCGGGATTGGACCAAGATGAAGGAAGTGTGAAAACTGGAGGGAGAAACATCAGTAATTTAAGATATGCAGACGATACCATACTACTAGCAGAAACCAGTAATGATTTGAAGCGAATGCTGATGAAAGTTTAAGAGGAAAGCACAAAAGCAGGACTACAGCTGAACGTCAAAAAGACTAAAGTAATGACAACAGAAGATTTATGTAACTTTACAGTTGACAATGAGGACATTGAACTTGACAAGAATTATCAATACCTTGGCACAGTCATTAACCAAAATGGAGACAATAGTCAAGAAATCAGAAGAAGGCTAGGACTGGGGAGGGCAGCTAGGAGAGAACTAGAAAAGGTCCTCAAATGCAAAGATGTATCACTGAACACCAAAGACAGGATCATTCATACCATGGTATTCCCAATCTCTATGTATGGATGTGAAAGTTGGACAGTGAAAAAGGCGGATAAGAGAAAAATCAACTCATTTGAAATGTGGTGCTGGAGGAGAGCTTTGCGCATACCATGGACTGTGAGAAAGACAAATAATTGGGTGTTAGAACAAATTAAACCAGAACTGTCACTAGAAGCTAAAATGATGAAACTGAGGTTATCATACTTTAGACACATCATAAGAAGACCTGATTCACTAGAAAAGACAATAATGCTGGGAAAAACAGAAAGGAGTAGAAAAAGAGGAAGGCCAAACAAGAGATGGATTAATTCCATAAAGGAAGCCACAGACCTGAACTTACAAGATCTGAACAGGGTGGCTCATGACAGATGCTCTTGGAGGTCACTGATTCATAGGGTCACCATAAGTCGTAGTCGACTTGAAGGCACATAACAACAACAAACAACTGTTTTGGAAAGTGTGAATGATTAGGTAGGTTTTTTTAAATGCAAACTGAAACAAATTTCTCCCCCATCCCTAGCATGCTGTCTTTAATCCCAAAGGTTAATTTGTTTATTTATTTTTAAGTAGTTTGACAGCGTTTTTCAATTTTATTCTCGGGGCGGTTTACAAAATGAAGAAACTAATGAAAACAACACATGGACGAAATCCTGCATGAAATAAAGTCAAGCCACAAAAACGGTATCAAGCGCTCAGCAGAACTGAAATAGCATCCAAGAAGCTTGGGGACTTTTTCAAAGAAAGGTCTTTGCCTGGTAATGGTGAGGGTGGTGTTTACTCAGTGGTGAGATGGTCACGGTACTTTCTTCCACAGGCACACTTCTAAAAAATCATTCTGTACATAAACTGCAAACATCATCATCTCTCTTCTTTAGGAGGTTACAAAAGAGCAAACTTAAACCTTGCCCATCAAGTCTCATTTAATAATCCTTAAAACCGATTGCTTATGAGCAAAAGGTGCAGCAGAGTAACAAAAGTTTCCTTGTGGGCTATGGGAATGCTAGAACTTGAATTCTAAAGTCCCAGCTAGCACTCGGCTCCCAAGAGCTGCTGCTGTGACATCAGAGCAGTTAAGCCAATGGCATCAAAATATGTTTGATCAATAAGACAGGAAGGATCAGCAGACAAGGAGGGGACTTGCATCTTGGAAAATCTCACTACCAGGCAGGAATATTTATTCTAAATTTCTGTGATACCAGAGACATCTGAGGCAAACGGATTAAACTTGTGTCATCTTGTGTCCTTGCAACCAAGATAACTATCGCCCCCAAAAATGAAAGCAATGAAGGAAAGTTAATGACATCACACTAAGGGATACAAACTAAACCTGTCTCTCATGAAAGTTTTCAAAACCTCCCCAGCATGGTGACTTTAAAAGCAATGTCTGATACACTGTGCATTTTTTACACTGCAGGCAAAAATCTGCAGGAGAACTGTTGCTTTCTTTCCTGACATACCATCTCTCTGGGAAGAGGAAGAGGAAGAGGAAGAGGAAGAAGAAGAAGAAGAAGAAGAAGAAGAAGAAGAAGAGTTGATATAGACAAATAGTTTGTTTCACCTCTAAGGCAGAAGTGACATCGTTAGATCTGACAAAATGTACAGATTTCCACTCAGCACAGTCAAGATGTAATAACAAGCCAAACTCACCATGGCTGGCTTTCAAAGGAAGGGTACACTAGAACATCCCACAATTTAAAGAAAGGAAGGAAGGAAGGAAGGAAGGAAGGAGGAAGAAGAAAGAAAGAAAGAAAGAAAGAAAGAAAGAAAGAAAGAAAGAAAGAAAGAAAGAAAGAAAGAAAGAAAGAAAGAAAGAAAGAAAGAAAGAAAGAAAGAAAAAGAGGACATTATCATGAAGTACTAACCTGGGTTTCCAAGCCTTTGTAAGGATTGAGAGGTTGATCCTGCAGAAATAATACAGAGGGAAAGTTGGGTTACTTTCAAAAGGCCAACTGTAAGTGGAGACATTACTACCACCACCACCACCACCACCACCACCACCACTACTACTACTACTACTACTACTACAACTACTACTACTACTACTACTACTACTACTCTTCTATCCTGCCCTTATTCACAAATGCTCAGGGTGACAAAGAAGCATAACAATACTTTTTTTCAAAAAGAAATATTTAAAACATTTAAGAGCATCTACATCTAAAAACCTTAAGGACATCTCAAAGAGGTGTGGGGAACCTCAGGGCTGGGGGCCGAATGTGACCTTCCTGGCCTCTCTGTCTGGCCACCTCCCTCACTGGCCCTGCTTCATCCCCTCCCTGGCTGTAACGTGTCCTTGAGCTCTGATCATGCCTCTTGCTTCTCTGGATGGTGGGCAGAGAGAGGCACACAAAGGTGTGTAGAAACGAGCCTGCTGTAGAAAGGCAAAATTCACATTTGTTGCTCTGCCCACTTCTTAAATAAATAAAAATAAATAAATTTAATTTATGTGTCGCCTATCTGGCCAATGGCCACTCTAGGCGACGTACATACAATAAATATAGCAGAATACAGTACAAATACAGTGAAATAATATAAATTATAAGAGCAAGCAATACATAATAGGAGGCATTTAAAACAGAAGAATATTAAGCCTCCCCAAAAGTCCTGAAAGCCTGCTGAAAAAGCCAGGTCTTTAAGGCCTTGCGGAACATATTCAGGGAAGAGATGTGCTGAAGATCTTGTGGGAGGGAGTTCCAGAGGGTGGGGGCCGCCACTGAAAAGGCCCTCTCTCTAGTGCCCGCCAACCTAGCTGCTTTGGTTGGCGGGACTGAGAGAAGGCCTTGTGTGGCCGATCTTGTCAGGCGGCATGATTGGTGGCGTTGTAGGCGCTCCTTTAGATAAACTGGGCCGAGACCGTGTAGGGATTTAAAGGTTAATACCAACACCTTGAATTGGGCCCGGAAAACAACTGGAAGCCAGTGTAGATCGAACAACACTGGCGTGATGTGGTCCCGGCGACGACTGTTTGTGAGTAATCGAGCCGCCGCATTCTGAATAAGTTGTAGTTTCCGGACCGTTTTGAAGGGTAACCCCACGTAGAGCGCATTACAGTAATCTAATCGAGAGGTGACCAGGGCATGTACTACCAGTGGGAGCTGATGAACAGGAAGGTAGGGTTGCAGCCTACATATAAGGTGTAGTTGGTACCAAGCTGCCCAGCTCACAGCCGAAATCTGAGCCTCCATGGACAGCTTGGAATCAAGTACAACCCCGAGGCTGCGGACCTGGTCCTTTAGGGGTAAGCTCACCCCATTGAACTTCAGGTCAACGGTTCCCAACCTTCTCTTGTCCCCCACGAGCAGTACCTCGGTCTTGTCGGGGTTCAGTTTCAGCCTATTCCTTCCCATCCATCCACTCACGGACTCCAGGCACTTGGACAAGGTCTCCACAGCCAACTCTGGTGAAGATTTAAATGAGAGATAGAGCTGAGTGTCATCCGCATATTGGTGACACTGCAGCCCAAATCTCCTGATGATTGCCCCCAGCGGCTTCATATAGATGTTAAATAGCATGGGAGAGAGGATAGAGCCCTGTGGCACACCACAATTGAGAGGCCAAGGGTCTGAAACCTCCTCCCCCAATGCCACCTGTTGGTACCTATCAGAGAGAAAGGAGCGGAACCACCGTAATACAGTGCCTCCTATTCCCAATCCCTCTAGGCGATATAAAAGGATACTTCCCCTCCTCAGTCTAAAAATGGGGTTGTATCCAGTGCTAGGTCCTATTATACATGACTAACAGGTGCATTAATTTCAGTGGGTCTACTCTGAGTAGGACTTAGTCGAGTACAACCCAGGACTGAATGTTCAGCCAGGACTGATGTAAATAGGCGCAGACGGAATGGCCGAATCCCAGATTTTATCTAGGTCAATGTGTGTTGGAAATAACTGACACACCAAGGCCGAATTTGGGCATGATCCCCTTGCATGGGTGTTTCAAGATGCTGCTGGTGGGGGCAGAACAGACCTCCCGACAGGATGGCACCTGCAGGGTGCCCTCTTCTGCAGAACACAGAGATCAGGTCGGTACAATCTTTTAGTACATGGGGGTTGGTTACACAGAAGAGGCAACGAACCAGGAAACTGAACATCCACAGTAATTCAGAAATTTATTTCTAACGGATGGGTCCCACTTTGGGAAGACTACTAGGAGATCCAACAGAGGGGAATTTCAGAAGCATCCCCATCTCCAAAAAGTACAAAAGTACAAAAGAAACATGTACACTTCTGAAAAACATATGTCCTTGATGACTGCCGACATGACTGCAGAGTCTCACTTTCCGTAGCACCCTTGCTTAATTGGAAAGCTTAACGAAGTGAAACCAGGTCAGTGATGCTCTCTCTTTCATTCATCATGTCTGTCAAAATTAGAAGGCGCTTCTGTTTACAGCAAATTTCTGCCTGTCACTTCAGACGGCCCCCACCCCACCCCCACCGAGATGAAGAATTTTAACATTGGTCATTTCAGCTATCTGCAGATCTATTCCTGAAAAGCCACAGGCAAAAAGGTCCATCTTCAGGTGATGGCTGAACACCAGCAAGCCCCAACAAAAATATGGAGCTTTACTTGAAAGAAAAGCTTCTGAAAAGAATTCAGTCCAGTTTTTACTATTGGCCCTGGCAGGACCAGCGTCAAGGGTTGGCATTGCTGGGCACCTGCAAAGCCCCACACCCCAGCAGAGGGCCCAGTGTTGTCCCTAGATTGGGACCAATCAAATGGCCAGCAAGGAGGAAATGGGCCAGCTCAGGGGCAGACCCCTAGTGAGGACATCTTGCACCAAAGGGCTCCCCAAACCCTGGGTGCTGGCAATGGTCATTAAGGCTGCTGGTAAACCATTCCATTGTATATTGGTTAAGTAGCTGTCAGGCCTTGCTGACAGCTAAGGAGGACAACATGAAAGATAAGGGTGGGGGAAATTTCATGTGCCCCCCAACTATAGATAAAAGATATAAAAAAAATCTATACTTGGTTTCTGGCACAGAACTTGCCTGTCAAAAGGAGGAATAATTAAACTATTCACTGCATTGGGTATCACCGTTACATTGTTATGATAAAGTTGTCAAGAACTATTCATTGCTAATTTGATTCTGAACTCTGAGCCAAGGAAGAGGCTGACACTATAAACCATACTTAACTCAAAAGCTCTGCTCATGAAATAGAATCGCTGCTCCTCCTCAGCCCAACCTGTCAATTACAAAGTTCTGTGTCCCCAAATGCTTTACAATTCTTATCCAATTTATGGACCTATTTATGGACCTATATCTAGACTATGTCTTGCTGATCTGAGGAGCTGCCTGCTACAAACAGGCCATAAGGGTCAGCGCCAGCACCTGGCATCCTTGGGCAGCTGATGGGGCCCTAGCAAGGGCCCGCTGCTGACCCCTGCCATGGGCCCTTAAAAAAACAGCTTGGCTTTCTGAGCAGCACCTGGCAGCTCAGTTCATTTGCTCATTTTCCACCATGCACCTGACATCGCCTCACTCTGGGGCATTGTGGAGTGATTAAAATGGTGCCCCCCAAGTGCTGCTCAGAGTGCTATTGCTGCCTGTTGGACATCAGAACAGCCTAGCTGGATCAGGCCAAAGGCCCATCCTCCTCCTAATCTCAGAGTGATCAACTAGACACCTGTGGGTTGCCTGCCAGCAGGACCTGAGTGCAAAAGCACTCTCCCAACTTGTGAATCCCAGCAACTGATATTGAGGGGCATATTATATTGCTTCTGACAGTGGAGGTAGACTTCTTCCAAGGGCCCTTCAAACCAAGCCAAAGAGGAGTGCTTCTCTTGAGGGTTCAGGACAACCAGTTCCTCCAAGCAGGGCATGCACATTCATTCAGAAGTTCCCCCCTTTTTTGTGCTATGCATTGTGTTGTGGCAGCTCCATTTTGGTTACAAACCCCAGACCTCGTGCATGCAAAGCATGCACTCTGCCACTGAGTTATGGGCCCTCTCGCATGATATGGGTGTTACCTTCTCCCAAGTCAGACCACTGATCCATCCAGCCCTGTACTGTCTACTCTGAATGGCAGCAGCTCTCCAGCAAAGAGAAGTCTCCCTCTCTCCCATTGCTATTTTGCCTGCGGTGTTTCAGGAGTAGATTTGCAGGCAGCTGAAGTCACCAAGGTTGTTAACATTCTACATCCCCGCCCTCAGCCACAACAGCAACAAATGACGTATCTATCCAGTCTATTGGGCAAAAGCCTTCACTTATTATGCCATCCTCCATAGGTCCACCAGGAAAGGAGGTTTAGGGCTGCAGTCTTTCATTCAGGACCTTTGGCCCTCCAGATGTTGCTGAACCACAATTCCCTTTAGCCCCAGCAAACATGGCCAACGGCCAGGGATGATGGGAGTTGTCGCTCAGCGACATCTGGGGGGCCAAAGGGTCCCCATACCAGCTTTAGATGTTTTTCATGCAGTAACATTTCCGGCTCTGAACCTTTGCACCCCTAAGCAGTCTTGAAACCGCGGAGCTTACAAGAACGGACCACAACGGCTTCTACTCTGCAATTAAGGAAAGGTTTACACAGACATACACACACACTCTCTGTAAACAGAATTTAGGCTGCTAAGAAAGGGGGGGGGAGAAAGGAAGACAAGCCAAACACCATGGTGCCCGTAGACTGTGTTGTGTGGTTTTGCTCCCCAGGGTTCCACCATTACAACCTTGGCGTGCAGTAATGTTCCTTAAGTGTTAGCTTAACATGCTGCAAGATAACAGAATTCTAGGAGACAGCAAGGGAAATAAGTGGACGCAAAGCCAGGGGTTGCTGCCAGAAAGTTTTGATGCCCTGGAGGAGGCTTGGAGCCTGTCCAACACAGAACGGAGCTGCAGAACTCAAAGGGAATGACTCACATGGAAGGAACGTGTGTACGCATGTGTGTGCGTGTGTGCCCGCATGCGCTAGGGATGTGCTAGAATTCTCTCCAGTTTAGATTTGGTACTGAAGTTTCCATTCATTTCTTTATTCTCTGGTGCTGCAGATTGGATTTTTATGCAGCAATTTTCCATGGCTATTTTTGAAAAGGGATTTTTTAAAGAAAAAAAATCCATCGTGAAAACATCACTATTTCCTTTTAAATTATCAATATTAATAACAGTATTTTGGGGGAGGGGGAAAACGGATTGGCAAAAGCAATGGACAGTGGCCAGAAAGCAAATTTGAATCAATACCAGACTGTTAGTTCAAGGGAATGCTCTCAAAGCGGTACCAACCAAAGTTTCCTATCTCTAGTGTATACACATGCACATGCTCACACACCAAGGAATTTAAAATAATAAAATTGCAACCCCCCTGATATGGAAATCACTAACGTGCTGTTCTGCCAGTGTGGTGCAGTGGTTAGAATACACCTGGAGAGACTTGCGTTCAAATCCCCATTGGACCATGAAGTTTCATGGAAGATAAAGCTATCAATGGCTACCAGCCTCTGCAGGGGGAGACGGCATGCTTCTGAAGACTAGCTGGCAGAATGGGAGAGTGTTCTTGTGATTAGCTCTTCCTCGTGCGCTTCCCATCAGCATCTGGCTGGCCATTTGTGAGGACAGGACACTGGGTGGGATGGGCCACCAGCCTGATCCAGCAGGCTCTTCTCATGCTGACCGGGTGACCTCGGGCCAGTCACGATACCTCGCCTGTCTTGATCTGGCTCATGGGCTGAAGTTGCCCCATGACATCATAATAATGGCAGGTAACTGACAGGTGGACAGCCCCACCCACCTGTCAAAAATGGGTAGCGGGGGGGCAGTTCTTGACCCAGCCCTTGGGCTCAAAAAGGTTCCCTGTTTGGTTATCCAGCCCAGTATTGTTTACTCTGACTGGCATCAGCTCCCCGGGACATCATGAAGAGGTCTTTCCATGCCATTGTCTCCTGCCTTTTAACTGGAGACTCCAGGGGTTCAACCTGGGACGTTCTATATCCCAAGCATGTGCTTTCCCACGGAGCTTTTGGTTTGTTTTTTTAAAAAGGCGAGCAAAAGGGGTCCTGATAGAGGCGTATGAAATTACTCCTTGTGTGCAGAAAGCTGATACTGAGAAGTTTCTCTCATAATACTAGAACTTGGAGCCATTCAACAAAACTGAATGTTAAAAGGTTCAGGATCACACAACACAAACTTAAACCACGGAATTAGGTTTTACAGGATGTGGTGATTATAAGAGGACTGGAGAAATTCATGGAGGATAATAAGGCTACTGAGAGCCAGTGTGGTGTAGTGGTTAAGGTGTTGGACTACGACCTGGGAGACCAGGGTTCGAATCCCCACACAGCCATGAAGCTCACTGGGTGACCTTGGGCCAATTGCTGCCTCTCGGCCTCAGAGGAAGGCAATGGTAAACCCCCTCTGAATACCGCTTACCATGAAAACCCTATTCATAGGGTCGCCATAAGTCGGGATCGACTTGAAGGCAGTCCATTCCCATTTTCCAATAAGGCTACTAGCCACAGTGGCTATGTTCTACCTCCACTGTTGCTGAATACCAGTTGCTGGGAATCGCACGTTGGCAGACCACTGTCACAGTCAGGCTCTGCTTATTGGGCTTGCTATAGCCATCTGGTTGGCCAGACAGTGGACTATGTTAATCAAGTCATTGCTGGACCCTATACATTTACATACGGCAGTCAGCAGATGCGCAGAATAGAGTGGCGAGAGCAAAGCTATGATAGACCAAGATGGAGGGCAATTTTGCGCTGCGTGTGTCATTTCTGGTGGAAGGCTACTTGTAGTTCTGTGAACACTGCAATTTCTGCAGCCACAGAAGTAATAATAATAATAATAAATAATAATAAAATTTTATTTTTGAGTCGCCTATCTGGCCGAATTAACGGCCACTCTAGGTGACGTACATTAAAAAATAAAATACAATATAAAACCAATACAAACCACACTCGATAATTAAACTAATCACCCCTCTTACATCAATCAACAGCATTGAAAACTAACCCACCCCAGAAATCCCGTAGGCCTGCCTGAACAGCCAGGTCTTCAGGGCTCGGCGGAAACCTATCAAGGAGGGGGCATGGCGAAGGTCGAAAGGAAGGGAATTCCAGAGGGCGGGGGCCACAATAGAAAATGCCCTCTCTCTGGTCCGCACCAGCCTAGCTGTCTTAACTGGTGGGACCGAGAGAAGGTCTTGTGTGGCTGATCTCGTCAGGCGGCATAATTGGTGATGCTGGAGGCGCTCCTTCAGATAAACTGGGCCGAAATCGTATAGGGCTTTAAAGGTTAATACCAACACCTTGAATTGGGCCCGGTAAACAACTGGTAACCAGTGTAGATCTACTAACACCGGAGTGATATGATCACGGCGACGGCTGTTCTTAATCAAACGTGCCGCCGCATTCTGTACCAGCTGTACCAGCAGAGCTTTTGACCAGAAGGAGGTAGAGAGATGTCAGCCTCTGGCCTGATCTTGTCTTTGTATATCACTTGGAAGCCCTCTACAACCACAAGATGTGTCGAGAAAAGAATGCAGATATTCAGCAGCAGGGAAAAACATGCAGAGATTGCCGGTTTCCTTAGATGAAGCCGGCGTCCACAGGCCAATTCCCTCCCCAGCGGTTTTCCTCCCAAATGAGATAGTAGGAAACACTCCCTCTTTCTCAGTGCCCCATAAATTAGAGGGCGGGGGGGAGGAAGAGAAGCAGGATTTGCCAAAGTCCCTTGCAAAAGGATATTACCCTGAGGAGGGATGGAAGGAGCTGTCACTTTCTGTTCCCTCATTTTCCCATTCTTCAATTTGGTTCTCCACATTTCTGCATCAATTCGCCGATTCCCCCCCCTAAAAAAATCCTCGTGAAAATTCTCCAGCATTTTAGTGAGAATTTCTCCCACTAAACACATCTGTGTATGTGGTTTCAACTAATGTACATATTCTTGCAAGCAATTTTGCCTGATGCAATGCATTTTTGCACGTTATTCTCATTAAGATATTCATTTTTACGCATACTTTCCCCCAACATATGCATTTTTGCGAACATTGCTCGGCGAACTGCATCGCGAAATCTGGCAAAGTGTGAATTTCAAAGGATGCCTGTGTTCCTATGTTGTTTTGAACAGGGCGAATTTGACAAATTTGGCTTTAAATGTGAACTGAACTGAATTTCTCCCCCACCCCTAGCCCCTCTTTTCATCCTCTCCTGGCTCCCAGCCCTTCCCACCAAAATGGCAACTGGGAAACTGTTAGTGGGAGTCGTGAGAGATTGCTGATATAAACTTCCCCTTTTTATTTCCCTGCTTCAAATTGCTGGATCAGGGACTAGACCCTGGGTAAGACTTTCCTCGCATTAAGCTCTTCTGCCTGCCAAGCTGGCAACAGATCTGTGCCATGAGTGGGGGGGGGGGGAAATGTGTGTATTGCCCCACTTTTTTAAAAAAAAAAAGAGAGCACATACAAGGTTTTCACACCATAAAAACCCTTGCAAGAATAGCTTCTTTCTCTCCATGGCTGGAGCCGTTCCTGCTCAATTTGGGGCTGGTTGCGGCTGAAGAACCTGCAAACAGCCTTGGCACCCAGTGCCTCACTTCCTGTCTAATGTGCAAAGAAACCCTGCATGTCACAAGCTGACGCAGCAGTCATTTGTGCGGCTGTCAAGTAGGAAGTTATCACATCTTACAGGGCAAAGGAAAGAGGCCCCGCTCGCTCCCCCCCCCGCACTGTAAGAATGCACTGTTTAATCAAGCGAAGGGGGGAGGGACACTCAATTCTTGTCACAAACAGGAAGGCTGAAATGAAAAAAAAAAACAGGGGGCAAGCATTTCAGAGTACAGGGCATCCTCGAGCACTATTGCAAAGGAACAGCTGGTGGAAAAGCACATCTTGCAGGCACAGTGGATGCCTTTCAAGGATGGGAAGCAATGGCGTTGGTTTCCTTCCCCCCTCACACACACACACATTTTTTTCTTTTTCCTTCCCTTACAAACATTTATTTCAACAACTTCATTTCCAGTGGCTTTATTTCCAAGAGTTCGCAACCTGGCATCAAATAGATAAAACTCAGGGAGAAAAAATTGTATCGCTGGAGGCAAGCGAGGCTGTCTGGGATCAGCTGTCATTGCTGAAACAGGACAACATGTGATAAAGCGCAGCAGAGGCTCCAGGGTGCGCCTTGACATGAGGGCATTCCTGGGTTGAAGCCGAAGGGCTCCTCCGGATGACCTGCTTATTTGGGATGGGCAAATCCATCTGTTTCAGATTCTCTCAGTTTCTCAATCTTAAATTCATCTCTCTGCAGTTTCCACACCAGTTTGAGAGATGTGAGATGCAGGAAGACTGTTTACATTTTTTAAAAAAATGTTCAGGACAGGAAACATCCAGGCCAGTCCCAAGATGTGTGGCACCTGGAAACAAATGCTTAGAATGGGGCCTATTGGACCCGCTGGGCAGTATTCAATGCTAGTCCTACTCAGAGTAGACCCGTTGAAGTTAATAATAGGTAAACTACGGAATTTACTCCCCCAAGAGGCAGTGATGGGCACCAACTTGGTGTCCATCACTGGATGGCTTCAAAGGAGGATTAGACAAATTCATGGAGGAGAAGGCTATTAATGGCTACTAGCCACAATGGCTATGCTCTGCCTCCACTGTCAGAGGCAGCAAGCTTCTGAAAACCAGTTGCTGGGAACTGCAGGAGGGGTGGGGAGTTCTTGCGGGCTTCGCATTAACATCTGGTTGGCCACTGTGAAAACAGGCTCTTTTTAGGTTCTTAACAGACATGACTAACTTTGATTCAGCTCTCTGCTAACATAATCTCACTAGTCATGACATACAAATATTGCACCAAGGGATGGGCCAATCTATCCGTTATGGGTTTCTCTCTCATTTTTCTAACCTTAAAAGTTTTCCACGTTTCCACATAAGTTTGTGATTTTTTTTTAAAAAAAGTTCTCATGAAAATCCATAAGCATTTGAGTGCAATTTCTCCTAATGTACACCTTTGGTATGCAATTTCCCCTATTATACAAATTTTTGCACAGTTAGTTTCCTGAATATAATGCATTTTTGTATGTTATTTTCATTACTAATAGCATGCATTTTTATCCATATTACTTGGCTGGAGAACTGCACTGCAAAAGTCGAAGAAGTGCAGATTTTGAAGGATGGCTGGGTCTTGGTTCCTGTACTGTTTCAGAAAGTGCTAATTAGGCTACCTGGCTTTTAAATACAAACTGAATCAAATTTCTCCACCTTCCATATTGTTTATTGAGCTTTCATCCTACTTTGCTGGCTCAAAGCTTTACACAGAAGGGAGAGTATGTCCCATCTTTATTTATTCCCATTTGGTCGTGCGGAAGTTATGTGGCAATGAGCAATCATCCTGATTTGCTTGTGGGGGTGTTTGACTTTCCATTAACCATTCATTCATCTGACACTTTTCATGCCATTTCTCTGTCATTTTCCTAATCACTAAAAGTGCTGCTATTTTTTTTTTAAAGTGGATTTGTTGCACTAGGAGAGCTCAGTGGTAGAAGTCCCATGTTCAGTCCCTGGCATCTCAAAGAGCGCTTTAATTTGCTTTGATTGTGCAACCCCAAATTTCCAGCACATGCTTGAATCCCTCATGCAAAATAGTGATAGTCTGGAGGCAACCCAAGACAACATTTTACAGGAAAACATCAGGTGATAGCTGCCTACACAGGATCTTGCAAGGATTCAAGAAAGGGAGCTCTCAAAAGCAACCCCCCTCCATTCTCATGAGCAGGTTTGAAGCAAGTTCACAGCCAGATGCTGACTCAAACATGTGCTTCCACCTTAAGAAGCTGATCCTTCTAGCTCAGTGCTATCTGCACAAGGGGCAACCAATGTGGCACCCTCCTGATGCTGTTGGACTCCAACTCCCATCAGCCCTAAGCCAGCATGGCCAATAGTCAAGGATGATGGTTGATGAAGTTTAACAACATTTAGAGGGCACCATGATGGCGACTCCTGATCTACATTGCCTAACATAGTGGCCCCAGGCAGGAGTCTTTTCCAGCCATATCTGCAGGCCACTGTGCTATGCCCCCACCCCCAAAAGCAACTGAAAACATGTATTGCTGGCAGAATCACTTGAATAACATAAACTGAATAAAAACAAAATATGTAATATGAGAAGAAATAACAGAGGCTTTGTCTGTCTTAATTCAGGCCTTGTTCATAGCAAGAAAACATACAACTGCAATTCTAGGGGAAAACTCCCTCAGAACTGCACAGCCAATCGGGGCACAAGCTACCTCAGTAAAGATCATGCTATTTTGACTGGTTGCTAGGCAACACTTCCTCCACCACCCTTGGCTGGGTAACTGTAAATGGAATTGACCCTTAGGTCACTAACTGAATGCTCCCTGCTGTTGTACCTTCAACATGCATTGCATCTGAAATTTCATGATTTCATCCCAATACAATGTCCAAGTATAATAATAGAACAAACTTTTTGTCAACTCACAAATCCATAATTTACAACAGCTGAAAGCTAAGTAGTGAAAAAGTTCAAAGTCCTTATTCAGTTAATCATTCTGAGGTCTTATTTCTAGATCTTAAACTTTGCAATTTAGTTTCCACATCTGTATTTTTTAAAAAGCCACATTAAGAGAGTTCTCTCTTTGCATCTCCCCCCCCAACCCCTATGATTTTAAAATTGCATTATAATTCAGTCCATTTAAATATCTGGAGGACAGAGAATTAAGCAATCAGGTCCTGAAATAATCATCTCATCAAAAAAAGGTCAAATGTTCCATTGTTCAGATTATGTAAATCATTAATCTCTGGCAGCAGTTGGGGACTGCTTTCTTTCTCTTAAAGAAAGATAGATAGATAATGAACACGGAAGTCAATTGGAATTTCAATGATAAAACACAAGCAAAAGGAATAAGCAAGACAAAATTCTCAGCCTCCAGGAGGAGTCAGATTTTGAGTCCCCACTCCCCAACAGGATAAACTGCACTTAGTGTGCAAAAATAATCAGTATCATGAATGGGCCTTAAGGCAGCAATTCAGCCAGCAAGGAACTTAAATAACAGATATACTGTGAATGCCCAGGCAATGTCCCAGCCTGACCTGGAAGCCTCAGGAGATCAGCCGGAGATCACTGGATAAAGGAATGTTTTTAAAAAATGGAAATGGACTGCCTTCAAGTCGATTCCGACTTATGGCGACCCTATGAATAGGGTCTGTCATAGCTTTGCTCTCGCCACTCTATTCTGCGCATCTGCTGACTGCCGTATGTAAATGTATAGGGTCCAGCAATGACTTGATTAACATAGTCCACTGTCTGGCCAACCAGATGGCTATAGCAAGCCCAATAAGCAGAGCCTGACTGTGACAGTGGTCTGCCAACGTGCGATTCCCAGCAACTGGTATTCAGCAACAGTGGAGGTAGAACATAGCCACTGTGGCTAGTAGCCTTATTGGAAAATGGGAATGGACTGCCTTCAAGTCGATCCCGACTTATGGTGACCCTATGAATAGGGTTTTCATGGTAAGCGGTATTCAGAGGGGGTTTACCATTGCCTTCCTCTGAGGCCGAGAGGCAGCAATTGGCCCAAGGTCACCCAGTGAGCTTCATGGCTGTGTGGGGATTCGAACCCTGGTCTCCCAGGTCGTAGTCCAACACCTTAACCATTACACCAGACTGGCTCTCAATGTTTTAAAACACAACTGTTTTTTAGAATGTTTGTTGATGTGTTTGCCACCCTGGGCTCCTTCAGGAGGAAGGGTGGCACATAAATTAAATAAATCATCATCATCATCAAGAGTCCTTCTAGGCCAAGAGGAGACCATGGCTGTTCTAAAGCTAACCAGGTGTCCTGTTCAGAGCGGGAGCCATGAGACTGAGATGCAGGTGCAAGTAATTCTTGTTTTATTAAAGTAATGGATACATCGAAGGCAGAACGCTTCATAGGATTCCCTTTGCCAGTTCACTACAATTCCCCAACTAAACTCTACACATGCTCTGCAACGTAGGAAGGAAGTTGACTCAGTGCCCAAATTTAGGAGCTACAGTCTTAAATAGGAAAGGTCTTAGATCGCAATCTCTGGCTCCTGTGCACGCTCTCCCTCTGCCCTGTCCGTTTCTCACGGCGTCGAGAGCGAGGTGAAGGGGGGCGTGCCTCCAGCGGTTCATCTGAAAAAACCAGTTCCTTGGCGACAGGCTCGAGGTCAGGGAGCGCAGAAGCATCTGAAGCATCCCCAAAACCGCTTGGTAAAGGGGGGTTACCTCACGCTCCGAAGCATTGCCCAACAGCTCTACTGGCACGTCTGGGGGCAGCGCGTTGTCCTCTTTGGAGGCAGCATCATTTGTGGGAACTGGCACGACATCAAACTCACTCCCTTCCCCAAGGTCTTGAGAAGACTCAACAACTACTGGCTCCTCGGGGCCTTCCAACTGCTGGGGAACCTGAAACTCATGCCATCCCCCTCTTGGGGCCTCGTGAGAGAGCTGGGGCTCAACACCAGGGTCACTTGGGAACCCGTGAACACTTCACTGTCTAGGGCAGGAGTATGGACCCTTTGACCCTCCAGATGTTGAACTATTACTCCCATCAGTCCTTGCAAGCTTGGCCAATGACCAGGGATGATAGGAGTTGTAGTTTAGCAATACCTGGAGGCAGGGCTGTGGAGTAGGAGTCATGGAGTCGGAAGCAATTTTGGGTGGAGTCGGAGTCGGAGTCAGTAGAAATGTACCGACTCCGACTTCCAAATAAATTTTGATTGACAAGAAGCAATTTTGGGTGGAGTCGGAGTCGGACAGTAGAAAAATAGAGGAGTCGGAGTCAGAGTTGAAGGTTTGGTGTACCGACTCCACAGCCCTGCCTGGAGGGCCAAAGGCTCCCTTCATCTTGCCTAGGGAACACTCTCTGGCCCAACACCTTAGTGGCTTGCTAAACAGGAGCAGGAGCAAACAGATCCACAAGCTCCTAAGTTCTAACCTTGCCAGTTGCCAGTTTAGCGATTTGGTGCTTTGCAACCTCCACTCATTGCAATGAACTGTTGCCCAGAATGCCTGATGAAGCAAATGAAATGCAGAATGCATGGCCCATCATCTCTTATGTATTTACTGAGCAAAGTACACAAGCAAACTTTTTTTTGCTTTAATCAAAGCAAATTTTATTATATGATCACAAACCCTGATAAAAGCAAATTAAAACAAAGTCATACAGTTTCTAACACACATTAAGTTAATATCTTTGGCACTTCCATAAGCTAAGGACAAGAACAAGCCAAGATGCAATTAAACTAACAACATCTCTTCACGGGTCTTTACAGCAGGAAAAAGAAATCTAGCAACTGTTTCTGTTATTATTTTGTTTGTGTCATCCAATAAGCAGGCCAGATACTATTCAAAAATCCTTCCTGGGTGTTTTAGTAGGATGGGAGTAAATTGCCTATTTTGCTTATTGTCTGTAAAGTCCAATTTGCACTATACATTTAAGGCAGTATACATTTAAAGAGTCATGGCTTCTGCCAAAGCATCCTGGGAACTGTAGTTTGTGAAGGGTGCTGAGAGTTGTTAGGAGACCTCTATTCTCCTTACAGAGCTACAGATTCCAGCATTCCCTAGGAAGAGGGACTGATTGTTAAAAGCACTCCAAAATATTTGGGAACCCTCCGATGATCAAAATAAGTGGGATGGGCCTTAGAAAAGTTGAAAGATAAACCAAGATGAACTGGAGAGCAGATTTTAAAAGCAGCTGACCTGGAATACTGCATATTAATATCCTTAATTTAATGTGGAGGTTAAGGGGGAGGGCCATAGCTCAGTGGTAAATTGTCTGCTTTGCACACAGAAGGTCCCAGGTTCAATTCCTGGCATCTCCAGGTAGGGGTGAGCTGTTGCCTCCTGCCGGATCCCTGATGAGCTGCTGCCAGTCAGTGTGGACAATACTGAGCTCGATGGACTCATGGTCTGACTTGATATAAGGCAGCTTCCTATGTGCCTTGAGTTTTGCCTAGCAATGACCTTGAGTTTAAATAAAAATGACAGGAAGGCCTAATAGATGAAGTTTATTACTAACAGCTTTGGACCATGAGCTAACATAAATATCCTTCTGAAGAAGGCAGAGGCATCCCAAAAATGTGTCAGCATAAGCAATCGTTTACCAAAATCTGAAGACAGGCTAGCTTCCAGCCATAAAACTGTTGCTGAAACACATCTCGACACATCAAAAGGGAATGCAAGAAGTTATGAGAGTGCATGTTCCATGTCAGAATCAACATATCACAACTTAAGGACCATAAATCATGGAATACACTAAGGATCGTCTGATTCCTTATGGGACCACAATAGCTGATGGAACGCCTCTCCTGATACGAACCCACCCGTACACTACGTTCAAGATCAAAGGCCCTCCTCCGGGTGCCTACTCTGAGGGAAGCTCGGAGGATGGCAACAAGGGAGAGGGCCTTCTCAGTGGTGGCCCCCAAATTATGGAATAATTTTTTGGACGAGGTGAGCCTGGTGCCAACACTGTCACCTTTTCGGCGCCAGGTCAAGACTTTCCTCTTCTCCCAGGCATTTTAGCATGTTTTTTAAAATTGTTTTAAATTTTTAAATTGTGTTTAAATTTGTTTTTAAAAGATGTGTTTTAAATGTGTATATTTGTTTTTAGTTATTGTAAACTGCCCAGAGAGCTTCGGCTATGGGGCGGTATATAAAGACAATAAATAAATAAATCAATGCTGCACTCTGATCCTGAGATCCGCTGATCGGGCACTTCTGGTGGCTCCCCATCCTTCCAAGTTTCTGCTGGTCTTCACTAGGGACTAAGCGCTTAGCGTGGCAGGCCCTGCCCTGTGGAACTCCCTGCCAGTAGAAGTTTGGCAGGAACCATCCCTGCCTTCTTTCAGACACCTTTTAAAAACTACAGTGCCTTGCAAAAGTAATCAGACCCCTGACCCACGCTCTCATATTACTGAATTACAAATGGTACACTGTAATTTTGTTTCAAGTTTGTTTCAGCAACGCGTTTCAGTTTTTTATGCTTCTGACAAACATTTCCCAACATAAAACCAATGTCACCTTAACAATAATTGAGTTTGAGTTTCAGCGTTTCAAAATAAAGTATCATACAGAACAAAATTACAAATGTACCATTTGTAATTCAGTAATATGAGAGCGTGGGTCAGGGGTCTGATTACTTTTGCAAGGCACTGTATATTGTTTAGATAGGTCTTTGCACTATGAACGTTCTCTCTTTAACCAATCGGTACTTATGGATATTTTACTGATGTTTTTGCGAATTTTATTTTTATATGTTCCATAGTGCCTTGATATATTTTTTAATGAAAGTGTAGATAACAAATAAGTAAACAAACTAGGGCAAGCAAACTGGAGCATAGCTATGTATACACACACATGAGAGAATGTAGATATTCTAAGAAGGAACACCTTAAAATGCCACTTACTTCTTTAAGTATGTTCCTATCCTACAGACTCCAAGATTACTAAAACCCATCAACATCTGCAAGAAGGCATACCAAGATCATCCTAAGAAAGGACGCTTCCAGATGCCTTTGCCACATGCTTGCCCAAGATGGAGGCATTGCACAGCTGGCTATGGGAAACAACAGAACTTGTCAATTACACGAGGCCAGGCACACTTGTACAAGTGGTTACAGGGAGAATGATAGCCAGATTTCTAATTTATTAACGAAGGGGCTGGTCTTTCCTTTCAAAAGCTGACACATAATAGGGCTGTGGCAATACTCAGCTTGGGATTTTCAAAGCTACCTTCTCTTGACAATGACACCACTACCTGGTTGAAACAAGACAGCCAGTATCGGGATAAAGCGGAGAGAGAAGGGATGGTTCGCAACTTGAGCAAATGGGGCTGCACCCCCACGCAACCCCCAACAAGAGCCCACTCTCCCTCTCCTCCACATAATCAATCAGATCATTCACTCAGGGCTGCTGCAGACCTCCTTTTTATTGTGCATTCAGGAGGATTTGCGCTCGTGATGGTTCCTGGGGAAGTTATACGCAATCCCATTTTCAATACTGTTTGCACCTGCAAAGGTTTCAGGGTGAACAAACTGCTTCGTTTCCAATCAGTGTCTGCCCCCCAACCGTCATGGCTCCTGCCCAAGAACAAAATTCACTAATAGGCAAAAAACCACAAAACCCTTGTGGTTTAAGAACGTACCTATAGCCCACAGTTATTTCTATCAAACTTTAAAAAGTAGGGAAACTGGGCAGCTATACTGAATGCACCAGGGGAGCAGGAGACCTGACCTCCTCTCTGAGATTTTGTACTGCCCTACACATTTGTCAAAATGCAAACACAATTTGGGCTGGTCTTTCACAGTCCAATCCACTTCCTGTGTAGCTTGGAAGAATTTGGTAACATGAATTTCCCTGCTTTTTAATCTGGAAGATAAGAAATGGGATCCTGTGCAAGTTTGCTGAGAATGTACTGATCATTGCATGCTTATTGAGCTCATTGGGATTTACTCCCCTGCAATCATGCTTAGGATAGGTGAAACAAACCACAGGGGATGGGGAGGGGAGGAGGAAGAAGGGGAGGGATGGGGAGGAGAAGGGGAGGGAGGATAGGGTGGAGGACAGGGGATGGGAGTAGGCAGGAAGGAGAGGGGAGGAGGGCAGGTATGATCATTTGCATGCTTGTTGAGTTCAGTGGGATTTACTCCCATGCAATCATGCTTAGCATATGTAAAATTGACCCCCCAAAGAGTCCTGGGAAATGTAGTTTGTAAAGGGTGCTGAGAGTTGCTAGGAGAGGCCCTGTTCCCCTCTTCCCCTCACAGAGCTTCAGTTACAGTGGCTGACTGTCAAACCACTCTAGCCTCTGGAGCTCTGTCAGGGGAATAGGAGTCTCCTCTCAGCATCCTTCACAAGCTACATTTCCCAGGATTCTGTGGGGGAAGCCATGACTGTCTAAAGTGAAATAAAGGTCTGGTGTGGGTGTGGCCCCCTGATTAGGCAAACCCAGCTGCTGTGAATCTGGCTTTTAGAACACTGACAGTTGGTTCTTACTGAGCATGCCCGACACTATCATTCAGTTCAATGTTAAATGTCTTAAATTAATTAAAATCATTAAACTGCAGAAGATGAAGGTCAGAGTATGGGGCAAGGTCAGTAATAGGATTACAGGTACTCTGTGAACATGGCTGATTTTTAATTAATTTCAACAAATTATGAGACCACTGACAGAAAAAAGTCCAAAAGAGGTCTGTTTTCTCTCTCTTCTTTACACTCTGAACTCTTGATTCTCTCTGACTGTTTTGTGTATCACCATGAAAATTTAAAGGGCAGTTAAGCAAGCATTTCCGAGTTCAGGACTATAAGTTTTGTATGGTTTTGTTTTGCAATGAGCTTATGGGAAGCATCAGAATGGCATGGGGGGCATTTTCAATTTAACACTGCGGAATGCAAACAATTCATGCTGGCTATAATATACAGCCACTCTCATGGCTCTATAAACAGATGTATTTTCTGGGAAGTAAAGAAGCCAAGCTTTATTCTAGCAAACTGACCATGTCAACACAGCAACAGAAAAAGAGCAGAAATTAGTTGCGCCAGGGTTGAGGCAAGGCTCACACCAACTCAGGAGCTTCAGGGTTCCCTGCATGCTGTTCAGAGGCAAGGCCAGGGGCCAGGATTCCAAGTTTCCAGGATCAGGAGCTGAGATCTGAGACTGCACAGAAACACAGGAAGCTGCCTTATACTGAATCAGAGCAATGGTCCACGTAGCTCAGTATTGTCTGCAGTGACTCCAGGTTTTCAGGCAGGAGTCTCTCCCAGCCCTGCCTCGAGATTCCAGAAATTGAACCTGGGATCCTCTGCTTGCAATGGAGGTGCTCTGCTACTGAGCTATGGGCCCTTCTCATCTACCTGCTATGCTTTTATTTATTTATTACATTTCTACCCTGCCTTTCTTTTCATTACTGAAACCCAAGGCGGCTTACATATGGTTTCCAAGCGGTCTCGATCCAGGCACTGACCACACCTGATCCTGCTTAGCTTCAGCAGGGTGCTGGCCTTATGTGCCTTCAGACCATAGCCAGGGAGGTAGGGAAACCACCTTAAAAAGACCCACCTTTAAAAAGAGGTGGGGAAAGTCCAGCTACTCGCAAGAATGCCGATCCTGCCAAGAGCTCCTGGACTGAAGCCAGGCACTCCTTCTTGGGGCTGGGTCTGCTCCTGCCTCTGGAGGTGTCACTGTTGCCTTGGAGACAACACCTAACTTTCCTCCTCCCCTGACAGCTCAGTCTGTGCTGGAGATCCCCTTGCCTCCTCCCCTGACAGAGAAGGGGCCTCCCCAGCATCGGATGGACCCACCTCCTCTCCTGGAGTCAAGGGCGTGTCTCAATGGAAGGGCCCAGCTCCAAGTTGAAGGCTTCAACAGGAGGGCTCTGCTCCATGGCCTCTTCCTCCCACTCGTCAACCTCATAAGAAGGTCTTGCTGAAATGACCGGGTCTTAAGTTGGAGCCTCAAACTCGTTACAGACGGTGCCAGCTTCATTTCATTGGGACAGTGGAGATTGGTGACTCCAATGTCAGCAGGGCAGTGAATCCACTCCAGGTTTTAGCTGAGTGGTTCAGCATACACTTTGCATACAAAGAAGTCCCAGGTTCAAGGCCTGATATCTAAGGGCTGGAAAAGACCCCTGTCTGAAGTCTCAGAGAGCTCTTGTCTGTTGGTATAGACCTATAGTGAGGAATCTATGGTCCTCCAGATGTTGCTAGACTGCAACTCCCATGATATCTCGCCACGGGACATGTTGGCAGAGGCTGACGGAAGTTGGAGTCCAACATCACCTGGAGGACCACATGTTCCCCAGCCCTGGTATGGCCAATATTGAAAAAGATAACCCAACAGTCTGATTCAGTGTGTGATGAGGCTGTCAAAGCTGCTGAGGCTGTTTGCCTTCCCAACCACGCCAACTGTGCTGTTAGGAATTAAGCCCAGAGGTGGAAGAACAGAAGGGTTGGAGAGCACTCATTTCTGCTTTATAAGCCACAGAGAATGAAAAAGAGGAGGATGGAGGACAGAGAGAGAAGCAGAAACACATCTCTACGGAAATGTTGGAACACATTCAACAGTTTGTAAGAGGGCATGGGAAGGGAATATCTATCCTATCCTATGATGAGTAGGGATGTCAGAGAATTTCATCAGAAACGGGAGCAGAAATTTCTACTGTTTGCATATTCATTTGAAATGAGGAATAGAAATCACACAAGTGAATATGACTGGTATTTACTATAGTTTTTGTCATATCGTTGGTTTTTTATTGCAGATTATATCATCGTCATCCAACACTGTAACACTCTGACAGGGATATGACCGTCTATTGCCTTGAGTTCAAGACAAGAAGGTTAGACAGTAACCCATCCTAGCGTCTTGAGAGAAAACTTCTGGGTTTACACTGGAAGTCATAGTTCATTCTCATTTGTTCACAAAAAATTGGTGGAGAATGCCTTAGCTCACATTGAACAGCAGCATGTCCACTCAGAAATAATAGTTTGCTGCAAACTTACAGCTAGGGTTGGGTGAACCTGACAGTTTGGGGTTGTCTCATTTTCTCATCTATCCAATCTTAAATTCAGTTGTCCGCATTTCCACATCAGTTTGTGATTTATTATTATTTTTAAAAAAGGTCCTCATGAACATTCACCAGCATTTTAGCGCACTTTTCTCCTAATACACACCTGTGCGCACACAATTTTGCTTAAAATACACATTTTTGCAAAACAATATTTCCCAATCCAATGCATTTTTATTTGTCATTTTCCACAAAGACATGCATTTTTGCACACTCTACTTGGCTAGAGAACTGCATTGCAAAATTCAGAGGAGTGTGAATTTCAAGGGTTGGCTGGGTTTTGGTTCGCTTGTGGTTCCAAAGGTGCTACTGATAGTGGCTAAATCCCTGTCAAATCATCAGGGATCAGCGTAGCCTTAAATTTTTATTGTGTTACACTTTTGAAACTGTTTTGCTTTGAGATTATGATGTGCTCTGTTTTTATTTTATTTCTGGTCTACAGACTGTAATAAATTGACTTGACTGAATTAGGTAAATTCGCCTTTGAAATGTGAACTGAATCAGATTTCTCCCCCATCTCTCGCAGTGGGTGAGTCACAATTCACGTTAGACAGACACTTCAGGAACCAAGAAAACAAATGCTGTCGCTGCATAAAGGCTTCCCTTCCTGCAAAACTTCCCCCAGAAAGAGAACCAAAGCAGAGCCTGGCTGTCTCGGTTCCATTTCTCCAAGGGACTACTACAGAAGTGCTATTTCTTGTTTTTAACCTCCCACAGAGAGAAAGAGCTAACTCACAGCTGGACTCTGTTCTCAGCTCAAACTGGCCTAAATCCAAATGCTAACATAAGGCATGCTGGCTTGTAACATAGTGCAATCAGTTCAAACTTTCAAAGGTGCATGGGGGGGGGAGAATTCTTCTATTTACATGACAAGAAAACAAAATACAGACATAAGAACAGCCTGCTGGATGAAGCCAATGGCCATCCGGTCTAGGATCCGGTTCTCACCGTGGCCAACCAGATGCCCACGAGAAGCCCGCAAGCAGGACCTGAGCGCAACAGCACTCTCCCCACCTCTGGTTTCCAGCAATTGGTATTCAGAGACATACTGCCTCCAACAGTGGACATCCAGCAGGCTCTACTCCAGAATTGGAGCATGATTAGAGGAGGGTTCAGATGACCCTACATACATTAACACACGATGGGGAGCTTCAGGGTCATGAGGACTAGTCCCCTCCACATCACAGCCATGCAGGCTGCCATCTGTGCTGATGGATGTGTGTAGAACCCTGTATGTGAGGCAGCACAAGTGCTTCCCCCTTCTTATGGAGATCTATGTGCTGGCCCATCCTACATACAGTGAGGGTTATGCCTGCTGTGTGGGTCAGAGCAGCAGGTGCAGCTACTGCAGGGAGCAGGGTATACCGCCTAGCCTCCCAACCGCCTCCCATACATTCTTTGAATGCATGAAGGGGATTAACCTGAACCGCCTTGCGGGTAGCGCTGTAATGGCAGAACAGCTGCTTTGCCTGCTGAAGGTCCCAGCTCCAATCCCGGGCACCTCTGGATCCGGCTGAGATTTGTGGAAGGCTCCCAGCTGAAACCCTAGAGATCGCTGCCGGTCAGTGTAGACAGTACTGAGCTGGACGGACCAATGACCAGACTCAATGGCAGTTTCCAGGCAGGGATGTAACTCAGTGGTGCAGCATCTGGCTTGCATGCAGAAGGTGCCTGGTCCAATCCTGGCATCTCTGGGTGAGCTGGGAGAGATTCCTGTCTGAAGCCCTGAAGAGCCACTGCCGGTCAATGGGGACCAGCCTTCCCCAACCCAGTCCTTTGCAGATGTGTGGACCACAACTCCCATTAGCCCCAGCCAGTATGGCCATGGTCAGGGATGATGGGGCGTGTAGTCCAGGAACATCTGGAGGGCCAGAAGGTCTTCACAGCCCTTCTCTAGGCAATTCGACTGGTAACTCTGGGGTTGGGATGCTAAGCTATGAATGGCTGCTGTTCCATGTAGCAGAGCAGGCAAAGAATTGTGGCCAGAAATGCATTAGAGTGAAAATGGCATTTTTGTAAGTCACTTTATCATTTCAAAAATGAAAAATCATTTTTGTATGTACACAATCTGCTTAAGGAAAAAAAAATGTCCCCCTCCTTTAAAAACTCCAAATACCAAGAACACTATATTTGAGAATTTATACAGGTGTTCCTCACCAATTATCCTGCCACTGAAGTAATAACTTGTTTATGGATATGTTAATTCAGCTTTTCTTCCTGCTGAACTACTTGAGAACACAAACTATCATTCTCGGAGCAAAAGCAAAGGCATTTTAATCAACGCTGCCCAATCCTTCCTTGGGGGGGGGGAATTACTTTTAAGCCTATTAGCATAGCGTGTTCTTTAATAACATTTCAAATGGGTTTCTTGAGCTACAATTCTTTTTTAAAAAT
This sequence comes from Rhineura floridana, assembly GCF_030035675.1. Taxonomy (NCBI): domain Eukaryota; kingdom Metazoa; phylum Chordata; class Lepidosauria; order Squamata; family Rhineuridae; genus Rhineura; species Rhineura floridana. The sequence goes on along the minus strand of NC_084496.1, from coordinate 12,884,635 downwards.
GCACTGCTTTATGGAAAACAGGAGGGGAGTGGGCAAAAGAAGGCAGCACACGGCTGAAAGAGGAGCAAATCCACATTAACATTTGCATGCCGGATACATCTAACTCACACCTTTTCGAGCTAGTGAGTAAATTCAGAATTTTGAGAAAGTGTTGCAGCTCCCAGTCTCAAAATGGCTGCTGTGAGGGTGTGGCATATCCCAAAATGGCTGCCACATCTACAAGAGAAGAGAAAAGTAACAGGATCACAAAATTTGATTCTGTTTTACAGTGGTTCTGATCCTACATCCAGGGTTGTTTTCAGAGGCCAGCTTTGGGTGATTGTCTTTCGGCCCCTAGCAGTTGTGCTGTGGGGTACCATCTTATCTCCAGTGCTGTTTAACATCTATATGAAGCCATTGACAGCGGTCATCAGGAGATTTGGGGTAAGGTATCAGCAGTATGCTGACAATACCCAGCTCTATTTCTCTGTAACATCTGAATTGGGAGAGACCGGGCAAGCCCTGGACCACTGCCAAGACTTGGTGGTGGGCTGGATGAGGGCCAATACATGGAGTCTGAATCCTAGGAAGACAAAAGTGCTGTGGGTTGGTGGTTGCTGAGTTCAGATAATTGGTCAGTTGCCTGCTTTGGATGGGGTTGTACTCCCTCTGAAAGAGCAGATCTGTAGTCTGGGGGTGCTCCTGGATCCATCTTTGTCACTGGCAGCCCAGGTGACTGCAATAGCTAGGAGTGCCTTTTACCAGCTTCAGCTGGTAAGACAGCTGTGGCCATTTCTGGACAGGAATAGCCTGACCACTGTTGTCCATACACTGGTAACCTTCAGGTTGGATTACTGTAATGGGGCTGTCCTTGAGGTTGGTCCAGAAGCTGCAGCTGGTACAAAATGCAGTGATGTAACTGCTCACTGGGGCAGGGTATCGCCAATATGTCACTCTGCTGCTGAAAGAATTGCACTGGCTACCTATTAGCTACTGGGCTAAGTTCAAGGACCTAGTTTTGGTGTACAAAGCCCTATACAGCTTGGGACCAGGATACCTGAAAGACTGTCTTATCCCTTATATACCCAGTTGATCACTATGCTCTGCAGGGAGGGCCTCCTGCAGATACCATCTTATCAGGAGGTCCGTTCCGCACAACATAGGAAACAGACCTTTAGTGTGGCAGCACCTACCCTGTGGAATTCTCTACCCTTAAATATTAGACAGGCGCCATCTCTGTTATCTTTTTGGTGCCTACTGAAACCTTCCTCTTTCAACAAGCCTTTTAAGTAGAGACCTTATCCCAGTCTGTGTCTGCTCTGGAATTGCTTTTTAAGATTTTTAAAGCTTTTTTTAAAAAAAGATGTTTTTAAGGCTTTTTAAAAAAATGTTTTTAAAGATGTTTTGTTTTAATATGTTTTTAAGGTCTGTTTTTTATGATTTTTTAAAGTGTTTTCAGTGCTTTTGTTTGCTGACCTGGGCTCCTACTGGGAGGTAGGGTGCAGATATATATATCTATATATCAAATCCTCCCCCTGCCTCTCTATATAGAAAGAAAGAAAGAAAGAAAGAAAGAAAGAAAGAAAGAAAGAAAGAAAGAAAGAAAGAAAGAAAGAAAGAAAGAAAGAAAGAAAGAAAGAAAGAAAGAAAGAAAGAAAGAAAGAAAAAGAAATGTGAGGGGCGGGGGAAAGGTGACCACATTAGCCACCACTGTACTCTCTCACAGAGAGAGGCTTGGAGGATGTCATTTGCTGGGCCGAAGGTTCCCCACCCCTGTAAATAGAGCCTTTACTTGATCTGAATTTTTGGAAGGGATGTAGGTCAGTGGCAGAGCATCTGTTTTGCATGCAGAAGGTTCCAGGTTCAATTTCCGGGCTGGGAAAAGACTTGTGTTTGTTTTTGAGAACCAGTGTAGTGTAGTGGTTAGCATGCTGGGTGAGGACCTGGTTGACTAGGGTTCAAATTCCCCACTCAATCACATAGCTCATAGTATCTGGCCAGTCTCAGTCTCTCCGCATAACCTACCTTACAAGGTTGTTGTGAGTATAAAATGGGGAGGAGGAGAACTAGGTACACCACCCTTGAGCTCCTTGCTGGAAAGGTGTGATATAAGCGTAATAATAAATATATAACATTCTTATACAGTGCAGAAGCAACAGAAAGATGTTGACATATACCAGCAGTTCCCCTTTTCAATTCCGTTTCATTTATTGCACAAGTGTGCTTGCCTCCAAAAAGTTCCAAGATGCGCAGAGGCTTTTATATAATTAAAAGCAAGTCTCCAAGAGCTCCCACAAGGCAGAAGAAAAATCTCATTCTATTATGGGTAGTTCCCAGGCAGAAGACCAAGCCATCCCTCAAAAGGGTGAATCCCAAAATTCCAGTGCTGCACAGCAGTCACCAGCATGGTGCCCATGTAAAAATACAGGAGAGTCACAGGAAAAGATTGGGTATCCAGTCAAAAGCCCATTTCCTGGGGAAATTCAAGCACTCCAGTCCATATGTCCCCAGAACATCACTTCTTATTTATTTATTTATTATTTAATTTGTATCCCGCCCTTCCTCCCGGCAGGAGCCCAGGGCGGCAAACAAATCGCTAAAAACACTTTAAGACATCATAAAAACCGATCTTAAAATACATTAAAACAAAACAGCGTTAAAAACATTTTTTAAAAAAAACAACTTTAAAAAAGGTTTAAAAACATTATTAAAAAACATATTAAGCAATTCTATCACAGACGCAGACTGGGATAGGTCTCAACCTAAAAGGCTTGTTGAAAGAGGAAAGTCTTCAAAAGGCGCCGAGAAGATAGCAGAGATGGTGCCTGCCTAATATTCAAAGGGAGGCAATTCCACAGGGTAGGTGCTGCCACACTAAAGGTCTGTTTCCTATATTGTGCAGAATGAACCTCCTGATAAGATGGTACCTGCAGGAGGCCCTCACCTGCAGAGCGCAGTGATCGACTGGGTATATAAGGGGTAAGATGGTCTTTCAGGTATCCTGGTCCCGAGCTGTATAGGGCTTTGTACACCAAAACTAGAACCTTGAAGTTGGCTCAGTAGCAAATGGGCAGCCTTCTTAAATATTATGTTCCCTTATTTACCATCTGAAAATCAAGAACTGTAGGGGGCCATACAGAAAGTGATCAACTGGCTTCTGGAATGACGGAAAGGCGTGCACAATTTTAGTTGTGGGCCTGCCGTGGCAGAACACTAGTCCTGTTTTGGCAAAATGTACAACCTTCTCCTACAGACATTCCAAACTTGGGGATATCCATTCTTCTGGACTACCACAGATGCCACTCTGTGCACAGGACTGATTGGCTGTGAACCGATCCAGTCACTAACCCAACTCCACTCCTCAGCAGGTTTTTGACATTTAAAAAATTGATTCTACTTTTTACAGGGGAGGGGAGGGGATATACATTTAACTGAAGAAATCTTGATTTTAAAAAAGGTACCTGCTTGCAGTATTGAACAACTCTGCATAAAGTGAAGCTCTGTCTTTCCCCCCATCCACTATAATGGGAAACTAATTAGAATTTAATTCTTGATTTAATTGCAGCTCATTTAAAGGGAGAAACAAGGGGGCTGTGCACATGGGGACAGAGCTCATTCACGTCATCACTTTCAGTTCAGGCTACTTCCACATCCACGCCGTACAAAATAACTAACTCCATATTTGGCCTTTACTTGTCCATATTGCGTGAAGGGGCTTCTAACCAAATGTAAACTTAGTACTCTGCAGCTGATTGTGGCTAAGGGATGATATAACAGCCAATGGAGGATGCACAGATATTGCCCGGAAGGTAGAAGACATGGCTCACTTTCTCTTACAATGTCCCTGATATTCAGGCGTAAGAATTCGATATGTTGTCGTCCTCATTGCTGGCTTCAGAGATTATAACTTTTAAAATAAAATTGTATTTTTAATCTCTGTCTTGATATATACAGTATGTATGTATATGCAAAAAGCCTGGTTGGCTATTTTGCAATACTGAACTGGAACTATTAACCCAAGCCACAATCATCTGAATGCAGCCCCGAGTGTCCTACCCCCCACTTTCCCACTACTACTGCACTTACACATTGCCTTTCTCTCAGGGTATAGATGGGGTTCCCCAGTGGTCCCCCATCCAGGCATTGACCTGACCCAGCCTTGTTGAGCTTCAGAAAAGCTGTCATGTCATGTACCTCCAGGCCATGTCTTGAACCCTCTCATGTGCTGTTCCTGCGCTGAAGATAACAGCAGCCACTGACTGCTAAGGATGAGCGAGAAACTCAATTCAGTTCACACTAAAAGCCAAATCTGTGAGATTTGCACTTATCTGAATTTTGTGATGCAATTCGCCAACCCAAACAATGTTTACAAAATTGCTTATGTCAGCAGAAAGTGTACATCAACATGAATATATGAGAAATAACATAAAGCATGCATTCTATTAGGAGAAACCACTTGCAAAAATGTGTACATTAATTAAAACGGCCTACAAATTAGGTTTGTTAGAAGAAATTCACATTAAAACGCTGAAGAACTTTCATGAGGATTTTCTAAAAATTGCAAATTGCTGCCGAAATGTGGACAACTGAATTTACAATTGGAAAAATGAGAAACTGAGAAAACCATAACTGACAAATCTTTCCATCCCTAGGGATAGGAGAGAATTTTGATTCAGTTCACATTTAAAGCTGAATCCAGGGCTGTGGAGTCGGAGTCGTGGAGTCAGAGTCGGAAGCAATTTTGGGTGGAGTCGGAGTCAGTAGAAATGTACCGACTCCGCTTCAAAATAAATTTTATTGACAATTTTTTTTAAAATATAAATTCACAATGTCAAAGAAGCTTCCCATGAAGTCAGCTGTAGTTGAACATTTCACCATACCTCAAGATGGGAAACATTTTGTGTGTCAGTGTATGACACAGGACCCAGATGAAGACAAATGCTGCGATGTCAAGATCAGCACATATTCCGGCAGCGATAAAAATGCTCCTATGAGAGCTTCCAATTTAAAAAGACATTTACAGCCCATTCCAGGGCTGTGGAGTTGTTAGCAATTTTGGGTGGAGTCGGACAGTAGAAAAATAGAGGAGTCGGAGTCAAAGGTTTGGCGTACTGACTCCACAGCCCTGGCTGAATCTATGAAATGTGCACTTTGCAAAAAAATGTGAGAAGCGAAACAACACAATCCTTCAAAAGTCACACTTTTCCAAATTCTGCGATGCTGTTTGCCAACCAATGTTTACAAAAATGCATACATCGGGGAAAGTGCACAAAAATGATTATACTGCTGAAAATAACACACAAAATGCATTATATTAGGGCAATGGTTCTCAATTTTCCCCCCCACAGACCACTTGAAAATTGCTTGAGGGTCTTGGTGGACCACTTTAATGATTTTTCTGCCTGCTATAGCAATTGTAATGTGTTGTGGAAGATGTTGTATGATTTTTAAAAATTGTATTTTCATTGCTTCATTTCTTATTTATTCTATTTCAGGGAATTCAAATTGTAATACAATAAAATACAATATATGAGAAATAAATGAGGCGGTCAAATACAATTACCGTATATTCCGGCGTATAAGATGACTTTTTAACCCCGGAAAATCTTCTCCAAAGTCGGGGGTCGTCTTATACGCCGGGTGTCGTCTACCATCTACCACTTATTACCCCACCTTACTTGTGCCGCTGATGACATCGTTTGCTGGAGTGGAGAGGTGTGCGGGTGTGTGTGGTGGCTGCTGGCTTGGGGTGCCACGTTCTTTTTGTGGCCTTTGGCGCCGCGGTCTCGGGTGCTGCTGCTCTGGGTTGTGGCCCGGACGCGAGCGGTTGCGGCGCCGCCCACCCTTGGACCCTCCTGGACTGTTGTGGTGGGATTGTTGCTGCTGTCTGGTTGTCGTGGCTGGGTGCGGGCAGTCGTGCCACGCCCCTTTTGAACTGCCGTCGTTCGCCTGGGCTTGGGTGCTGCTGTGTCGCCGCGGCCCGCGTTGTTTTGGACCATTGCTGCTGGCTCTTGTTTGGGTTGGACTGCTGTACCTCCTTCTCTGCCTCTCAGATCTCGCTCCTGAGAGCTGACCAATCCAAGCAGGCTTTGTATACAACAACCAGCCAGTGATTGGCTGGTTGTTGTATGCTGGATTCTTGAATCTTGAATCTTGGAAAAGGGGTAGTCTTATACGGCGAGTATATCCCAAACTCTATATTTTAACTGGAAAAGTTGGGGGTCGTCTTATACGCCCAGTCGTCTTATACGCCGGAATATACGGTAAGTATGAATATTTCAATATGAATATTTATTACAATGGATGCGCTATCTCCCACCACAAATCCACAGATGTACCACACCAGCTGAATGAAGTATGCAGACCACCGTTTGGGAACCTCTGTATGAGGGAAAACTGGTTGCAAAAATGTTTACGTTGGTCAAGATTGCATATAAAAATGTGTTTATAACGAAAATAAATTGCACTAAGATGCTGGTGAATTTTCCAGAGAATGTAAAAAAGAAATCACAAGTTGCTGCAAAATGTGGAGAACTGAACTTAAGACTGGAAAAATGAGAAAGCTAGAGAACTGAAATGGAAAGATCCTGGAATTTTCCTACTATACTTATTTTGTTTTGACTTGGTTACCTTGGGAGTGTATGGGACTCAACATAACTAAGTTTGAGAAGGTTGGTTTAGACTCTTGGAACTTCCTTTGTTTCTCTCTTTCCCCCTTCCTGAAGAAATACACATAACTTGCTCGTTGCTGCTTTTTCCCGTAAAAATACAGCAGCATTTTAACTTCCCATGAAAGGAAATGATTTTACAAGCAGTCGCTTCCTTCCACGCTGAGGGGACACAGCACATTAACCAGCTGCTTCTGTGGAAGTGCGGAACAACTGAGAGTCAATCATAGGTGACCTTGGCTGACGTAGGAGCCTCCCTACCACACAATCGGCTCCTTGTTAAAGGGCAGACCATGCTGAAATGGCCGTTTTCTCAAAGATGAAAACCCAGGGCATTTGGCTCCCTGGCTCCCTGAAGAACCACTGCTCTGTGAGCAATGACAGGGCAAAGTGCCTGTCCAAACTTGACATAAGGCCAGGCTTTACACTTCTTATAAAAGGCACCATTAATACACCAGTCAGCTGTACCAAGCGCCTCTCAAGTGGCCTTCAAGTGAGGCTCAGCACAGAGTTAGATTCTTCTGAGCCCCAAAATTAACTCACGGAGCCCAGGATGCCACGTGAGTGCCGCAAAACAAATTAAATGGCCAACCGAAAGAGAGAGAACTAAAATATTATGCATATCTATATCTAAATCTATTATGGACACAAACACACCAGACATTTATTCCACTTTAAACAGTCATGGCTTCCCCCAAAGAATCCTGGGAAGTGTAGTCTGTGAAGGGTGCTGAGAGTTATTAGGAGACCCCTATTCCCCTCACAGAGCTACAGTTCCCAGAGTTCTCTGGGAAGAGGAGCTGACTGTTAAACCATTATGGCCATTGGAGCTCTGTCAAGGGAACAGGGGTCTCCTAATAACAGCAGCCTTCATAGATGACACTTCCCAGAATCCTTTGGGGGAAGCCGTGACTGCTTACAGTGGAATAAATGTCTGGTGTGGAAGTGGCCTATATCAATATATCGATACCTGAAAGGTCTAAGCTCAGATCCTCAACTCCTGTTACTTAAAATTAGCATAGGAAGAAAACAATAAGGGTAACTGAAAAATGAACCACATCACCTTCCAGTTGGGACGGGCAGCTATCCAAATCTGATTTTGGGGGAGATAGGGGCATGTTGTACAAACAACCTTCCCCGACCATTAGCCCTGGTGACTAGAGCTGATGGGAGCTGTAGTCCAACACATTTGGAGGGCACCAGACTGGGAAGGATGGTCTGCAAGCTTTGTTTGGGTGGTCTGGGGTGTGTCTGTGGAGGGTGGTGGGGGCTGCAGCCGTGGGCCGCGGGTGCAACGCACTCAACGTTCAGATTGATTTTTAGTTGTATTTTTGTTGCTTCTTTTGTTTCTTATATCTTATATAGCTTCTTATATACCTGAAGATCATTGATGAACGAATGTGTTTCAACTGTGTCTTTGCATGGAAGTTAAGTTAAGCAGACTGGTCCTCACTTGGTTCAGTTTTCCATTCATCCTAAAATGACTACGCATCTCTACTTTCTGCATGCAAACCATGGGCTCTACTAATAAGCTATTTCCTGCTCCTATTTACGAGTCCAGGAGTGCTGAGAAGGGCACAAGAGATGCCCCTTTGACCAGGCAAAAACCCAAACACATCATAAACTGCCAAAAATATTCATAAAATCATAAGAACTGGAGGGGGTCTCGTAGGCCATCTAGTCCAACCCCTACTCAGTTCAGCAACTCCAGAGCTAGAACAAGAGTTTTTAGATAGGTTTTTGTCTTATCGCTTGTTGTTTGCTGCCCTGGGCTCCTTTTTGGAGGAAACATGGTATATAAACATAATAATAATAATATCCTTGTTCAGCTTCTGCTTGAAGACCTCTAAAAAAAGGGGACCACCACCACTCTAGGTAATTGATTCCATTGTCAAAATGCTTGCACCACATTCCTCCTAACATTGAACCAAGATCCACCCTCCTGTAACTTAAGTCCATCAGATTTAATTCTGCCCTCTACACCAGCAGAGAGCTAGGTCACCTCCACACCATACATTTAAAGCACATGGCTTCCCTCCAAAAATCCTGGGCACTACAGTTTAAAGGTGCTGCGAATTGTAGCTCTGTGAGGGGTAAATCACAGTTCCCCTGATTCTCTGGGGGAAGATATGTGCTTTAAATATATGGTATGGATCCTCTCCCAGTCTTTGTCCTTTTCTATGCAACAGCCCTCCAGGTATCTGAAGAGCACTGTCACACAGAGGGCAAACTCTGTCCAACAATGGCCACATTTTAAGCACATGCGTACTTACACACACACACACACACACACACACACACACACACACACAGAGCTGAGAAACTACAGCCCACACTCCCTTCTCACCATGTAAGATTAGGGGGAAAATGGAAATGGACAGCCTTCAAGTCGATTCCGACTTATGGCGCCCCTATGAATCAGGTTTTCATGGTAAGCAGTATTCAGAGGGGATTTACCATTGCCTTCCTCTGAGGCTGAGAGGCAGTGACTGGCCTAAGGTCACCCAGTGAGCTTCATGGCTGGGTGGGGATTCGAACCCTGGTCTCCCAAGTCATAGTCCAACAGTCTAACCACTATGCCACACTGGCTGTCAAGATTAGGGGAGGGGGTGTGACTTCTTGACAGGATTTCAATTTTTACAGCTCTTTGTTTTTTTAAAAAACAATAATAATTGCAACACACTATCAAGGCAACAGGCACAGAACCATCGCCACCCCGTTTTGCTGAGCGAATGTGCTGTTTACACCCAAGTGTAAACTGCAACAACAGCAAAAAGCAGCTTTCTTTAACTCCCCTCCACCCATTGTTGTTTCTCCTAGAGTCCTTGAATATGCACTCAGCATAGTGAAGACTAATGGAATCGGGCAGACGAGAGCTATGTTTATATTGGTTTTTAAACTGTATTCCTTGAGGGCAGAGCCGTGTTTAGAAAAGGATGATAAATGCGTGCTTCCAAGATCATTACTGCATAAATAACTTGCATCAGCTTGGTTGTCTTTTAAGTACAACTGTACAGCTTGCACTTGGCTGGCAGAGGAGAAGACAGAATTGACCAAAGATATACAAAGGGCTCTCTGCTTAAGACTGCCTGCAGCGGCACTTCTAACCTGTGCATCAGCCAAGAGAGAAGCTGGCAACCAAAGATTACTTTGTAAATCTTGCCGAGGAGAAGGTGTCTTAGCCTATGTTTACATGCACGCACGCACACACAGAGAGATAGAGTATTGCAACAGCTTCAAGAATTTACAGAATCACTTTAGCATAAGCTTTCATGGACTAAAATCTACTTCAATAGATCCTATCACCTCCCTTTGGAATATGGTAGGCGTGGCATAGTGCTGAACTACAGCTCCCATCATCACTGGCCACTGGCCATGCTTGCTGGGGCTGATGGGAGTTGTAGTCCAGCAACATCTGGAGGGCTAAAAGTTCTCCACTCCTGGAATATGATAATAAAACAAGGTAACAAAATATATGAAGATTATCAGTGCCATAGGAAAGGTTCACCCAGCAACCCCAGGATAATTACTTTATATAATACACTGCCAAAAGCAGACATGTGGGAGAAATTCAACTCAGTTTGTATTTAAAGATGAATCTATCAAATTTGCACTTTCCAAAACAATATGAGAACCGAAACACAGCCATCCTTTGAAAATCACACGTAGGTAAATTTGGCAATGCAGTTCTCCAACCAATATTTACAAAAATGGATGTATTAGGAGAAAGCGTGCATAAAAATGAATATATTCATGAAAATAACATACAAAAATGCCTTGAGTTAGGAGAAATTGCTTGCAAGAATGTGTACCTTAGTCAAACCTGATTACAAAAAAATGTGTTTATTAGGAGAAAATCGCACTAAAATGACAAAGAATTTCTAGTAGGATTTTCTATAAAAAAATTGTTGCAGAAATGTGGAGAACTGAATTTAAGACTGGAAAAAATGAGAAATGGAGAGAACCAAAATCGACAGATCTTTTCATCCCTATCCACAGGTGAGGGTCATGTGCTAAGATGGCTTTAAAGGGGGGGGCATTACACCACATGTGGGTAAAGCGCTGTCCTTCCGGATGAGGTTGAACTACAACTCTCACCATCCTCTGATATCGGCCATGCTTTCTAGGGCAGACGGAAGTCAGGAAGGTCAAAGGTTCTCTACTCCCAGGTCAGACCTTACAGGACGCAGTCTTAGAGCTGGTCAGATTACTTATCCATCTATCGTTATCATGACCATCACCTCCACCTATTTGTCATTTTTTAAAAAAAATATAGCAATCGTTGTACATCACTGTTGTGTTAAAGGGGGGGATTTGAATTGGCGAGTAAGCAAGATGAGAGCCAGAAAAAAAGAGAACTTGTAAATATTCCAGAGAGCAACTGTTTATATACATTTTGTACTTATACATAAATGGTAATTTTAGCTCAATTTTTCTATCGCCCCCAAAACCGTTTGCCCAATATTTGTATACTTTGTTTAATTGTACCAATAAACAACTTTGGCAGTTTTAGCAAGTTTTTCACTTGTCTAAAGTTTCTTCCCATACCTTTTTATAGTATGGGCACTGTGTTTATTAGAATCCAGTGCTAGGTTGCCTCTTCCAGTTCCTGTATAAGTGGAATTTGTAGCTTTCCCCAACATTTAGCAATGAAAGCCCTGGCTGTCATCAACACATTCGCCAGCGTCGTTCTGTCTTTTCCAGGCACAATCCTTCTTAGCATCCCCAAAAGTATAACCATAGGGTCTAACTGATACTTATGGTCTGTTATTTGATCCATTTTTTTAAAAAACATTTTCATCCAAAAAGTCTTGCAATTCCTCCAAATATGTCTAAATCTCACTTGGTCTTGGCTGCATCTCCAGTATAAATGCAGTAGGTGGTTGACATAAAAAGAGCCTTGCTGGATCAGGCCAGTGGCCCATCTAATCCAATATCCTGTTCTCACAGTGGCCAACCAGATGCCTAGAAGCAGCCCACAAGCAGGACCTGAGTGCAAGTGCACTCTCCCTTCCTATGGATTCCAGCAACTGATATTCAAAAGCATACTGCCTCCGACAGTGGACATAGAACATTGTAGTTAGTAGCCATCGATAGCCTTATTATTCTCCATAAATTTGTTCAATCCTCTTTCAAAGGCATCCAAGTTGGTGCCCTTGCTGCATCTTGGGGGAGCGAATTCCATAGTTTGTCTATGCTGCATGAACTTTCCCTTGTCTGTCCTGAATCTTCCAACATTCAGCTTCACTGGATGTCCCCAAGTTCTATGAGAGAGAGCGAAAAACTTTTCTCTATCTACTTTCTCCATACCATGCTTAATTTTATACACCTCCGTTATGTTGTCTCTTACTCACCTTTTCTCAAAGCTGAAAGGCCCCAAATGGGTTTATAGGGTGTGCGGGTGTTTTGCAATCTGTGTGGAGTTAAGTACTACATCAGTGGTTCCCAAACTTGTTGTGGGATGCTCTCCCCAGGGAGGCATGCCTGGTGCCATCATTATCTATTTTTAGGTGCCAGGCAAAAACTTTCCTTTTATACCTGGCCTTTTGGCCCTTACTTTGAAGGGCTTAAGGCAGCTTTTCCCAACCTTGGGTCCCCAGACGTTGCTGGACTACAGTTCCCACTATTCCTGACCATTGACCATGCTAGCTGGGGCTGATGGGAGTCGTAGTCCAGCAACATCTGGGGACCCAAAGGCTGGGAAAGGTATCAATGGCCTCTTTTAATGTGGCAGGTCTTGCAAGACCTGTCTGTATTGTTCTGTTTTTAGATTGTGTTATATCTGTTGTTTTAATGAGTTTGTTAAAATTGGTTTTAATCATCGTTTTAAGTTGCTTTGGGATGCTTTGCAAGGAGAGCGACTCATAATACGAATAATTTTTCCCACAAACCAATTGAAAATAGGGGAGGGTCTTGGTGGATCACATAATGATTTTTCTGCCTGTTGCAGCAATTGTAATGCTCTGTGCTAGATGCTGTAGGATTTTTTATTGTACTTTATTGCTTCTTTTATGTTTTATATTATATTTTATTGTTTTATAATTTGCATTCCTTAGAACTCAAATGGTAATGCAAAAAACTACAATAAAGAAAAGCAATGAAAATACAAATAAAAACAATATGGGTATTTAATGTGGATATGCCACAGACCGCCTGAATGACACCCGCGAACCATTGATGGTCCATGGACCACAGTTTGGGAACACCTGAACATCAGTCTGAACAAATTTTCTTTGCTGCAATATCAGTAAAATATTGTAGCCCATTATGACATGCAGTAAACAGACATTTGAAACCATTTTCCCTGCCTAGTTTTAACGACTGAGTTTTGTATATCTGAAAGGATGTTATATACTTTTGCTAATAGTCCCTTTGGGACAATGAACTGGATAACAGACGGTGTACAAAATTCAAAAAGCTAAGTAAATTGTGGTTATTCCGAAAAGCAGTTATGGCATAGTAAATCAAACACAAAAATGCATATCCCCTGTTGAATGAGTTCTTCATACTGCTAAAATCTGTTATTTGTAAATAAGTCTAGGATTCTTGATAAACTTCTTGCTCCTCACAGCTTTCACTTATAATAAAACTTTGCCTGTCAGAATGAATTTATAGTGAAAAATGGTGCTACAGGGGAAATGCCTAGTGTCAAGTTTCCTTCTAAGTTTATTCCAAACTTTTTAAAATTGAATCTCCAATTGCACTTGGGTATCTAGACTCCTACTCTCATATTAATTCACACGGGGGCAATGTTATCTTAATTTGTTCACAAATCCAGTAAATTTTATGGTTATAGAACCACTGTAACATCAACACCAAAATGAAAGCTTGGTGATATCAGTTAATATTTGGAACAGACCACCATTCTCTTTTCTCTTTTGTATTGCCTTAAATGTGACTCTGGGGACTTTATAGATTGCGAGGTAAAATGGTTAATCATATTTTGTGGACCCAGTCACGAAGTGTGTCCGAGGGTGGAAGAGAAATAACGTGACCAGAGACAAATATGGGGTAAAACAAGGCAGTAGTAAACAGCCCACAAGCAATGGCCTCCTCCTCTGTCCCCCGACACTCACCGAGCTGGGAACCATGATTTGTAATTGTATTGATTGCACTGAGCAGGGGGTTGAACTCAATGGCCTTATAGGCCCCTTCTAACTCTAAAATTCTATGATTCTATGATATCCATTGGAACTATTAGTTGTATAGATAACATCTCGGAGAACCACAGGTACTCCATCCTTGGTCTCTTTCCATTTATCTGTCCACATACCCAGCTCCAAGGAAGCCTGGACAAGGCCAATGCAAGATATCCATCCATCCATTCATCCATCCATACACTAGGGATGTGCTTGAATTAAGCCCAACCTGGGTTTGGTACCAAGTTTTCTATTAATTTGTTTATTCTTTATCATTGTAGATCAGATTTTTATGTAGCGATTTTCCACTGCTGTTTTTGAAAATGGATTTTAAAAAAGAACCCCACCTCTAAAATATTGATATTAAGAATAATTTTATCAACATTTCCTTTCAAAATAGTGATATTAATCTCAATATTTTTTGCAAGGGGAAAAATGATCAGTAAAAGCAGCAGCCAACAAAGAACACACTCAAATCAATACCATTCTGTTAGGTCGACAGAATGCTTTGCAAAGTAGTGCCTGCCAATGGATCCCATCCCTAACACACACACACGGTTGCAAAAATGATCCTGCAAGCAAAACAACTTTGGAAAGCCTAAACTGAAGACAAATAATAAAAGCCCTTGGGCTTACTGCCTTTTTTTAAAAAAAGTTCATGATCTCATAAGTCCACTTCCGATCTTCAGAGGCTTGTTTTATACATTTTGGGCTGGAACTGCCAGGTCACTCAGTATCCCCGAGTAGTCATCAGTTGATGTATGGGACCTTGCCTCCAAGCCCATGTTATTTATTTCAAGTATCTAGCAACCCCATGCCTAGAGCTTTGGGGAAGAATACAGCCCAGGAAAAGAAATGTCACAGATGATACATTTCTGATGCAAAGGCCAAAGCTCACTGCTGTGTTAAGACAAATAAAGAATGGTCCTTCTAAGCCAAGGGGGGGGGTAATCAATGGTACCATCAAGGCAGGTATCCAAGGTCCTACTAAAAAAAAAGTGCAGATCTCCCAAATGCAGCAGGGCTGAACTGCCACATTTTCAAGTAAATGAAGTAATACACATTGCTATCTAAATAGCCCCCATCCCAGTAAGACTGTTAAAGGTGCTGGGAGTTGTTAGGAGACCCCCTATTCCCCACTGCAGAGCCACAATACCCAGAGGTCCCAGGGAAGAGGGACTGACTGTTAAACCTCTCTGAGAAGTGTAACTCTGGGGTGGGGCATAGGGGCCTTCTAACAACTTTCAGCACCCTTTACAAACTACAGTTCCCAGGATTCTTTGAAGGAAGCCACAGATGTTTAAAGGGGTATAATGATGCTTTAAATGTATAGCAAGCATGGGGCCTCAGACAGGCATCTAAGATTTCCTAACTGCACGACCGAAGGCTGCACAGGAGTGCAGAGAGAACTGTTGAAATTCCCAGAGAAGCATAGCTTTCTGTTAAGAACTGGCTGCATTCAGATGATCCCCAAACCATGGCTTGGAGAATTGGGCACAAACCCTTTGCCTCCTTCCCCCTCCCTCTGCCTCATACATGATGCTTCTTGGTTTAATCACCTACAGACTCTTGGATTGAAAGCCTGGCTTTCAGTCGTAGCTTGTGAGCAGTTTGATTGAACCAGAAGTAGGGTATCTTCTCAAGGCAGCCAAGAGTAATCTTCAGCTTTGTGAGACTGAGGAGGACCTACCTGGAACATTGGTTAAGGTGAACATGGACCCCTCTTTTATTTATTTATTTATTTATTTATTTATTTTTGCAGTATATGTCTTAGCTTCCTGTATACCTCTACTCCACAACAGACACATCTTTTTTGTTGTTTTACTGCAGATCAGAGCTTGGAAAAGTTACTTTTTTGAACTACAACTCCCATCAGCCCCAGCCAGCATGGCCACTGGATTGGGCTGATGGGAGTTGTAGTTCAAAAAAGTAACTTTTCCAAGCTCTGCTGCAGATCTAACCCTAACGCTTATCAATAAACCCACCAAGGAGAAGGCCTGCCAGGTGGAGGTTTGTGTGGGGAAATAGTAGCCTGCTAAGGCATATCAGAACAGGTAATGGACAGCTCCTGCAGCAGCCCACCGCATCCCTCTGCTGGGTGCAGAGGAAGGACCTTCCCTCCTCTGGTAGCCCTCTTGATTTGGATGCTGGGCACAGAGGAGGGCTCGAGGGCTCTGTCCCGCAGCTTCCAGGCCACTCACTCATACACACATAAGAACATAGCAAGAGCTCTGCTGCATTTGGCCAAAATCCAACATCCTATTCTACAGCAGCCACATGGATGCCTATGGCAGGTTTGGAGAACCTCAGGCCTGGGGGCTGAATGTGGCCCTCCAGGCCTCTCTATATGGCCCTCAGTGCTCTCCCCAATTCACATCCTTCACTGGCCGTGCTTCGCACCCTGAGTATTTTTGCCTGGCTGGAAAGTGTCCCTGAACTCTTGCTGGGATGGAGAATTGAGGGGTGGCAGTGGGAGGGTGTGTAGAAACTAGCCCACTGTTGTTGTTATGTGCCTCCAAATCGACTACAACTTATGGCGACCCTATGAATCAGCAACCTCCAAGAGCATCTGTCATGAACCACTCTGTTCAGATCTTGGAAGTTCAAGTCTGTGGCTTCCTTTATGGAATCAATCCTTGGTCTTCCTCTTTTTCTACTCCCTTCTGTTTTTCCCAGCATTATTGTCCTTTCTAGTGAATCATGTCTTCTCATTATGTGTCTAAAGTGTGATAACTTCAGTTTCATCATTTTAGCTTCTAGTGATAGTTCTGGTTTAATTTGTTCTAACAGCCAATTATTTGACTTTTTCGCGGTCCATGGTATCTCCTCCAACACCACATTTCAAATGAGTTGATTTTTCTCTTATCCGCTTTTTTCAGTACTCAAAAATAATGAGGCTTTTGCATTTGAGCTCACTCTTCATCATCCTCTCATTTTTAGTCTCCCTCTCAAAACAAATCACATCACAGAGAACAACAAAATGGTGGCATTGCCACCAACCCACCTTCAGTCAGGAACTACCTATTGCAGACCAAAGCTGTATAGTATTAGGGATATAACAACAACAGCAATCACAAAAACAACAACAATAAACATTTGGATTTATTAGTCGTTTGTTAACTGAAGGACTCCAAACAATGTACAACAATGTTAAAACAAAAGTAAATATACCGTTCCATAAAAACAAAATAATAGAGCAACAACCACCCCCAAATAGCCACATGAAGCGTTGGCAACACTAATATAAACATCACCATCTCAGTCTATCAAACGCCTGGGAAAAAGTTAAGTCTTTACCTGGTGCCAAAAAGATGTCAAGGAAGGCGCCAGGCAGAACTCACTAGGGAGTGCATTCCACAGACAGGGAGCCACATCTGAAGAGGCCCTCTCTTTTGTCACCACACTCCAAAACTCCCTCAGAGGGGAGACCTGGAGAAGGGCCTCAGAAGACAATCTAAGGGTCCAGGGAGAGGTGTGCTTGGATGTATACAGGCACACCAGGGAAACATGCATTTTATCTCAGTCTGTGTCTGCATTGTAGAAATGAAGAACCTTTGGCCCTCCAGATGTTGCTGGGCTACATCTCCCATAATTCCTGACTGTTGGCCATGCTGGTTGGGGCTGATGGAGAACTGCAGTCGAACATTCTGGAGAGCCACAGGTTCCCCAACCTTGATTTGAAATTATTTTTAATACATGTCCGTATCATCGAGATGTTTCATGGGAAGTGATTAATAAATGAAATAAACACAAATAAATAATAAATAAAAATCATTGGTATGCAAGGTATCTGGCAGAGCACAGGGAGACAGATCACTGCACCAAGAAACGCACTGTCTAAAATCTGATACAGGGAAAATGGAGGAAAACAAGCTATTGTTTCAGTTGTACATGCTTAGGCTGAGTTAACGTATATAGTAGGGCATGGGGGCGTTGAGCCGAAGACCTCACAGTAAAAGGTGGATGTTGAGGATGGATTTAAAGGAAGCAGGAGAGGGGGCATCCCACAGGTTCTAGTAGCCATTAATAGCCTTACTCTACATGTAATCTGCCCAATCCTCTATTAAAGCCCTCCAAATTGGTGGCCATCCCGGCCCCTTGTGGGAGCGAATTCCACAGTTTAACTCTGCACTGTGTGAAGGACTTCCTTTTGTCCACCCTGAATCCCCCAACATTCAGCTTCCTTGGAATGCCCCCGAGTTCTAGTGTTTTGAGAGAGTGCAAAAATACCTGCTCAGTATACACCTTCGCTGTGCCATGCCTAATCCCATACAATCCTACCCTATTCAATGTTTTGGCACACAGAGCCAGAACCATCCCCAACCCCTCCTCTTTTCCAAAGAAATCTTGTTGCAGCTCCGGGGTCGGTGCTCCAGACAGACCCCATTTAATCTTCCTCTTCTCCCCATGGCGGGTTTCCTGGGAATGCCATCCCTGCCTCGGCAGGCCCCCTCGGTGTTGCCCCTCTTGATGGATGTCATGTCAAGCTGCCTCCTGACCCTGATCTAGCACAGCATTTGACAGCCATCGCCATCACTCACAAGTAGCAGGGACTGCAGCCCTTCCCCACCCAACAACTGGGTCTCATTCAGAACAATGATCTTCTTTGCCATTTCTCCCTTCCCCTCCCCATACTGTTCCCAACATGAATCGACATGGCAATGTCAAGTGGGGTACTGACACAAAGTTATCTGCTTGCAGTTTTCCTGGCCACTAGGGTAAGGACCATGCCAGGGAAAGGGGGCTTGTAAAAGCAAACTATCAATGGCTAGAGCATCCGGTTCAGTCCCCATTCAGGGTGGGAGAGAACCCATTCTGAAAGCCTGGAGAGATGCTGCCTGTCAGTGCAGACAATATTGAGCTCCGCGGAGCAATGGTCTGACTCGCCATAAGACAGCTTTCTATGTGCCAGTTTTTAATTATTATTTATTTATCGTTATTCATTATTATTATTTATTCTTCTTTATTATTATTGAGGGTTATATCCAACTGTGTCCTCCTCAGAGAAGAAGGGTTGAAATCATGAATGGAAGGGTCGTAGCTCAGTGGGTTGAGCATCTGTCTACCATGCAGAAGGTCCCCAGGTTCAATCGTCGGCATCTCCAGGTAGGGTTGAGAAAGATCCCTGTTTGAAACCCAGGAGAGTCACTGCTAGTTTGTGTAGAAAATACTGAGCTAGATGGACTGATGGTCTGATTCAGTATAATAAGGCAGCTTCCTACGTCCCTAAAACCAGTTGCAGCAGAGGGACGGGACGTCAACAAGAGGGAGTTATTGATTTTACACCCTGGTTTTGGGCTTTCCAGAAGAATCTGGTTGGCCACTGGGGTAAACTAGGTGCTGGACTAGATTGCCTCTTGGCCTAATCCAGGAGGGCTGCTCTTACATAAAGCGTTGAATTTTACTGCTTGTTCGGTTCCATTTTTGCAATATACTGGCTGCTTCCATGACAGAGCACGTGCTTTGTGTGCAAAAGGTCCCAAAATCCAGTCTCCAAGTACAGCCAGCACAGACTCCTATCTGAAATCCTGGAAAGATGATGCCCATCAGTATGGAAAATACTGAGCGAGAACAGTGTGACTTAAAATGGAGTGGCACAGAAACGGAAGTTTCAAAACAGGGGGGCTCATACCTACCTAGCGAGAAAAAATGGCAGAGAGAAAATGGCTTTCCTTCTCTTTCTCCTCCCCCACCCCAGGACTACTAATCCAAATCTGGCACAATGCTGAAGAGCCCAAATGTTCCCATTTGTGGCCCTCAATGTGGCATCCGCTCCATCCGTTAATGTTTTCCATTTTTCCCATTCGTCAGCATTGCTTTCTCAAGGAGCAACAGTCACCAGCTGAGCTGAGCTGGAAGTAAAACCTTTTCAAAAAGGGGGGTGAGACAGACAGGTTCAGAAGCAGAGTGATTACCATCACTATAGATTGTCAATCTGTCTGTGCTGGAATTTTTTTTAAGCTGTTTTTAAAGATTTTTTTTTAAAATGATGTTTTTAAAGGTGTTTTGTTTCCATATACTTTAAAGTCTGTTTTGATGGTGTTTTAGAGTGTTTTTAGTGCTCTTGTTTGCCATCCAGGGCTCCTACTGGGAGGAAGGGTGGGACAGATAAAGATAAGATAAGATAAAAGATAAGATAAGGACAGACAGACAGAAAATTCAGGAATCACAGCACAAACCATGTTTTGCAAACCACCTTCAAACCATGGTTTCAGATTTTGGTTTGCCCCCTAGTTGCAAAACCATGGTTTGTCCATTTGGACATTGGAAACAATGCTCCACGAGCTAGAGGGAGCCCCAGCTGACAAAGCGTCAAGGCCCCAGCTGACAAAGCGTCAAGGCGAGTTAAGCAGCAGAGCGAAAAGAGGGTAGGTAGCTCCCATTTATTCCATTATTTAATTGAAGTAAAACAGCTCAGAGCAATAAGTAATAAGGGCAGCCCAAGGTCACCCTGAGCTAGGAGCCAAATCCTGAAAGAACCTATATCTTAGGAGACAGATCCTAGGAGAAGGAAGCCCATAGAAAGCTAGTTTTCAACACCACCCTAGCAGGAAAGCTTCAGGGGACACTGTAAACAAGGCTAAATTCCAGTCGGAGAGAAGGGGGAAAAGGAAACTCCACCGACACATACAGGGAGAGAGTCAGCTCAGTCCTTGCTAAAAAGGGCAGCTTCAGCCTTCCTGAAACACAACCACAAGCTCTGTTTCCCTAGGTTAAAGAAAGGTCAGGCTGTTCTAGGTGGGAAAACAACAAACACAAAAGACTTGCCTGGAAGGCGCAGCCCCTTGATTAGATTAAAAGCAGCCAAAAGCTTAAACAGCCCCGCCCCTCGCTCAGGAAGGAAGGAAGCCTGAGAGAATACTAAAGAGTTAAGCCCCAGCTGATAGCCATCAGCCTCAAGTAACACATCATTGGCTGGCAGCAGTAGCTGGGAGGAATCAGCCACACATATAAAGTCAGAGCACCCTAGCGAGGGAGCCTGCTCCACGAGCTAGAGGGAGCCCCAGCTGACGAAGCATCAAGGCCCCAGCTGACAAAGCGTCAAGGCGAGTTAAGCAGCAGAGCGTGTTCGGCAGCAGGGCGAGGAGGCCAGGGCCCCCCACTCTGCCCGTCTGTTCCCTGACCTCAACTAAACCGCAGTCTCCAACCCATTAACGTAATAAACCTTAAACAAAACTATGCAGGTAAGAAGTCAGCAGGGGTGTGGGGGCTTTCCAGTGTTTTGCACCGCCTGCAGCATGTACGACTATCTGCCTGTTGGACAGAAGTCGTGGGTGTGCTCTCGGTGCAATGAGCTCCTGGCTCTCCGGGAATGACTTCATCTCCTTGAGGCCAAGGTGGCGGACCTGGAAAAGCTGAGAGAGGCAGAGAAGTGTGTGGAGGAGGCCTTCAGGGACGTTATAGCTGTGTCCCACTCCAACGATGATAGCTCTCCTGCTATCATGGAGAACGATGGTCTCGGGGAAGGAGAGCATCCAGCTGAGGAAGAGGGAAACGATCCCTTAGAAGGGACCCATTCCTTGGGGGATGAGCAGCTATCCTCTCGTGCCGAGGATATATCTCCAGGGGGTGGAGGGATCCTTGTAGTGGATGATTAGATCATTAGGAACATAGACAGTGGAGTGTGTGATGGGCGTGTAGACCGCAAGGTGTTTTGCCTGCCTGGTGTGAAGGTTGCAGATATTGCCCGTCGTTTAGATAGTTTGGTAGACAGTGCTGGGAAGGAGTCAGTGGTCGTGGTGCACGTTGGCACCAACGACATGGGGAAATGCAGCCGTGAGGTCCTGGAAGCAAAATTTAGGTTGCTAGGTAGGATGCTGAAAGCCAGGACCTCCAAGGTGGCTTTCTCTGAAATGCTACCAGTTCCACGCGCAGGACCAGCCAGACAGGCCCAGCTTTGCAGTCTCAATGTGTGGATGAGACGATGGTGTCGGGTGGAAGGGTTCGGATTTGTTAGGCACTGGGGAACATTTTGGGACAAGCCGGGCCTGTACAAAAGGGACGGGCTCCACTTGAACCAGAATGGAACCAGACTGCTGGCACTTAAAATTAAAAAGGTAGCAGAGCAGCTTTTAAACTGACTGAGGGGGAAAACCCGACAGGAGCTGAGAAAGGTCCGGTTCGGAATAAACCTCCCCCCTGGGATAAAAACCAAAGAAATGATGAAATGTTAAAAGGGGTAGGCCTAGAAGTAGGCATTGTGAGAGCAGGGGCACAGGATATAAATTCAAAAGAGCAAAATTACCACAGGCCTAACCACAAGTGCCCAACACACTTGAAGAGAGACACTGCTTACAAGTGCCTGTACACTAATGCTAGGAGCCTCCGAACCAAGATGGGAGAACTGGAGTGCTTGGTCTTAGAGAAGAGCATTGATATAGTGAGCATAACCGAGACCTGGTGGAATGGAGAAAACCAGTGGGATACGGTTATCCCTGGATATAAACTATATCGGAAGGACAGGGAAGGACGTATTGGTGGCGGAGTCGCTCTATACGTGAAAGAAGGCATTGAATCCAGCAAGCTCGAAACCCCAAAAGAGGCAGACTCCTCCACAGAATCGTTGTGGGTGGTGATACCATGCCCCAGGAGGGACTTAATACTGGGAACGATCTATCGTCCCCCTGATCAAAATGCTCAGGGAGACCTTGAGATGAGATATGAAATTGAGGAAGCATCCAAACTAGGAAATGTGGTAGTAATGGGCGACTTCAACTACCCGGACATAGACTGGCTGCATATGTGTTCCAGTCATGACAAAGAAGCAAAGTTTCTAGATATTCTAAATGACTATTCCCTAGACCAGTTGGTCATGGAACCGACCAGAGGGACGGCAACCCTGGACTTAATCCTCAGTGGGGACCGGGACCTGGTGCGAGATGTAAGTGTTGTTGAACCGATTGGGAGCAGTGACCACAGTGCTATTAAATTAAACATACATGTAAATGGCCAATTGCCAAGAAAATCCAACACGGTCACATTTGACTTCAAAAGAGGAAACTTCACAAAAATGAGGGGATTGGTAAAAAGAAAGCTGAAAAACAAAGTCCAGAGGGTCACATCACTCGAAAATGCTTGGAAGTTGTTTAAAAACACTATATTAGAAGCTCAACTGGAGTGCATACTGCAGATCAGAAAAGGTACCACCAGGGCCAAGAAGATGCCAGCATGGTTAACGAGCAAAGTCAAGGAAGCTGTTAGAGGCAAAAAGTCTTCCTTCAGAAAATGGAAGTCTTGTCCAAATGAAGAAAATAAAAAAGAACACAAACTCTGGCAAAAGAAATGCAAGAAGACAATAAGGGATGCTAAACAAGAATTTGAGGAGCACATTGCTAAGAACATAAAAACCAACAACAAAAAATTCTATAAATACATTCAAAGCAGGAGACCATCTAGGGAGGCGATTGGACCCTTGGATGATAAGGGAGTCAAAAGTGTACTAAAGAACGATAAGGAGATCGCAGAGAAGCTAAATGAATTCTTTGCATCTGTCTTCACAGTGGAAGATATAGGGCAGATCCCTGAACCTGAACTAACATTTGCAGGAAGGGATTCTGAGGAACTAAGACAAATAGTGGTAACGAGAGAGGAAGTTCTAAGCTTAATGGACAATATAAAAAACTGACAAATCACCGGGCCCGGATGGCATCCACCCGAGAGTTCTCAAAGAACTCAAAGGTGAAATTGCTGATCTGCTAACTAAAATATGTAACTTGTCCCTTGGGTCCTCCTCCGTGCCTGAGGACTGGAAAGTGGCAAATGTAACGCCAATCTTCAAAAAGGGATCCAGAGGGGATCCCGGAAATTACAGGCCAGTTAGCTTAACTTCTGTCCCTGGAAAACTGGTAGAAAGTATTATTAAAGCTAGATTAACTAAGCACATAGAAGAACAAGCCTTGCTGAAGCAGAGCCAGCATGGCTTCTGCAAGGGAAAGTCCTGTCTCAGTAACCTATTAGAATTCTTTGAGAGTGTCAACAAGCATATAGATAGAGGTGATCCAGTGGACATAGTGTACTTAGACTTTCAAAAAGCGTTTGACAAGGTACCTCACCAAAGACTTCTGAGGAAGCTTAGCAGTCATGGAATAAGAGGAGAGGTCCTCTTGTGGGTAAGGAAAGCAGAGAGTAGGAATAAGCGGACAGTTCTCCCAATGGAGGGCTGTAGAAAGTGGAGTCCCTCAAGGATCGGTATTGGGACCTGTACTTTTCAACTTGTTCATTAATGACCTAGAATTAGGAGTGAGCAGTGAAGTGGCCAAGTTTGCTGACGACACTAAATTGTTCAGGGTTGTTAAAAGAAAAAGGGATTGCGAAGAGCTCCAAAAAGATCTCTCCAAGCTGAGTGAATGGGCGGAAAAATGGCAAATGCAATTCAATATAAACAAGTGTAAAATTATGCATATTGGAGCAAAAAATCTGAATTTCACAATATACGCTCATGGGGTCTGAACTGGCGGTGACCGACCAGGAGAGAGACCTCGGGGTTGTGGTGGACAGCACAATGAAAATGTCGACCCAGTGTGCGGCAGCTGTGAAAAAGGCAAATTCCATGCTAGCGATAATTAGGAAAGGTATTGAAAATAAAACAGCCGATATCATAATGCCGTTGTATAAATCTATGGTGCGGCCGCATTTGGAATACTGTGTACAGTTCTGGTCGCCTCATCTCAGAAAGGATATTATAGAGTTGGAAAAGGTTCAGAAGAGGGCAACCAGAATGATCAAGGGGATGGAGCGACTCCCTTACGAGGAAAGGTTGCAGCATTTGGGGCTTTTTAGTTTAGAGAAAAGGCGGGTCAGAGGAGACATGATAGAAGTGTATAAAATTATGCATGGCATTGAGAAAGTGGATAGAGAAAAGTTCTTCTCCCTCTCTCATAATACTAGAACTCGTGGACATTCAAAGAAGCTGAATGTTGGAAGATTCAGGACAGACAAAAGGAAGGACTTCTTTACTCAGCGCATAGTTAAACAATGGAATTTGCTCCCACAAGATGCAGTAATGGCCACCAGCTTGGATGGCTTTAAAAGAAGATTAGACAAATTCATGGAGGACAGGGCTATCAATGGCTACTAGCCATGATGGCTGTGCTCTGCCACCCTAGTCAGAGGCAGCATGCTTCTGAAAACCAGTTGCCGGAAGCCTCAGGAGGGGAGAGTGTTCTTGCACTCGGGTCCTGCTTGCGGGCTTCCCCCAGGCACCTGGTAGGCCACTGTGAGAACAGGATGCTGGACTAGATGGGCCACTGGCCTGATCCAGCAGGCTCTTCTTATGTTCTTATGTTCTTAAACAAACTGGAAAAGGTTACTTGTCCTTAACAAAATGCAGAAAAAAAGAGTTAAGAATAAATAATACATAAATGTAAGAATGTTAATGTATCAAACAAGAAAAGTGAACTTTGAATACTTATTCTAAAGGTACTTATATCACCAGTTGATGAGACAACCCACATTTTAAAAAGTGCTCCTTTGGAGTTGTGCCCAGATTCGTTTCGACAACCTGTCTTCCTCAGTGGACAAGGGCATAAAATCTAACATAAAAATGCAAACTGTCTTGGTTAGTGCCTCAAAAGGAGGGGGAAAAAACCATTTATAGCAACAATGTATTATATATAATGGCACTCATTTGGACATTGGACCAAACCATAGGGAAGTTTCCCTAAAATCATGGTTTGAATCAGATGTCAGAACTGAGCTAATTGGCAGGAAACTGCACACACATCAATGTGATTTTGTGAGAGACAAGCAGACACCAAATGTGTCTATAGAGGGAGTTTTTTCTTTAATTTCTTTTTTAAGACCATTGCAGGAACAGTGTCTTTACCACAATTTAAAGCAGCAGTAGAAACATACACAAACACCAGAGCATCCTGAATAGACCGACAAAGATGACAAAAGTTATAAAAGCATGCAATAAAAGAAAGGATGAAAGAAAAGAGCTTGCTCAGCCTTTAATCTTACAGAGTTTTTGATGACCTTCAACCTTTTTAAAAAAGCAGCCTCAAGCAAGGAGAATGACATCTGTAAAGCAAAGGTAACTTCATACCACAAAGATGGCAAAAGGTGACAGATTCAAACTGCAACCTCTGATTAGAAGACCAGATAAGAATCAAAGAAACCACTTGTAGAATAGACTTGAAAGAAATATCTGAGTACAAACACACCATAAAGATACTGTCAGGGCAGTAAAATTAGTAAGCTGTGACCTGGTTCAGCATGATGGTCCCAGAGAAGAAGCAAAATCACACAAAAGCATTGAAATAGCCTGTGCCATGTTTGGACATCACACCAAACCACATGAAGAGAACAAGCCACTGAGCCATTTGTCATTTACCTCAAACAGGAGAAACTGATTCATCTTAACTATGGTTTACTTGAAACAAGCCAACTTCAAACCATGGGTTATGAAACTGTTTTGCTTCAACAAACCATAGTTAATCCTGGGAAGCATGGTTTATGATGGGAGCTGTAGTCCAACACCTGGAGAACCACAGGTTCCCCATCTCTGGTATAAAGCAGTGGCACTGTGGCATATTGCGTGAAGTTTTTGTTAGGCAGCTTAAAAAAACAGCAACACACAATCTACAAAATGGCCAACTTGCGAGTTCCTTTCAAAATAAAAACTCAGCTGCTTGTAGCAATTCCTCATGAAAGAACAGCTAAGCATAAAGGTATGTAGAGAGAGATCAATGCACCTAGAAGCTGCAATTAAGCTTCACCACAATCCATCACACAGCAAAATTCAACGCTAATTACCTTCCACATGAGCATCTTTAACAAGGCAATGTGTTGAGCCCTAGAAAAACAATGTAATTTAGAAAGGAGCTTAGCAAAGTCAGCGGGGTGGGTGGATGGGAAATCATACATAAAGGATGCTCAGGTGCATACAAATAAATAGAACCACCTCTATCACAAAGTAAGCCATATTTTAAAAAAAATCCAGCAATACCTTTTTTTTAAAAGGCAACTCTCTCCAGAGATTCTACACACACACACAATGCCTGCCCCAATAGTTATGCATTTTTGCAACTGGAAAAACATTTCTGTAAGCACTGCGAAAGCAGACTTAAAGCTGCAGAAAAGGGACAGACATGAGGGCTGCACATGCATGAAACATGTAGAGGAGACAGTGGGACCCGCCACAACACGGCGCCCCTTGCGAGCTCTGCTCCCAAAGTCTGAGCATTCAGCATCATGTCTGAAAGGGAACACAGGAAGCTGCCTTATACTGAATCACACCATTGGTCCATCTAGCTCAGTA
Source organism: Rhineura floridana (assembly GCF_030035675.1). Taxonomy (NCBI): domain Eukaryota; kingdom Metazoa; phylum Chordata; class Lepidosauria; order Squamata; family Rhineuridae; genus Rhineura; species Rhineura floridana. The sequence goes on along the minus strand of NC_084496.1, from coordinate 12,857,588 downwards.
TCGTCTTAAGCTGACTGGCAGCAGCTCTCGAGGGTTTCAGGAAGGGAGTCTCTTCCAGCCCTAACTGGAAACGCCGGGGACTGAACCTAGGACCTTCTGCAAGCAAGGAAGATGCTCTCACCACTGAGCTATGTCCCTTCCTTCAAAACCACAAGGCTGTCTGAAAAAAAACCCTCATCCAAAGCCTGGGAGAACAGACAGATCTAGATGAGATGTTGGAAGGCCAACAACGATGTTGCTGTCTGCATCGATAGGGAGATTGATTGGGGTGCAATCACCGAGAAGGCCCTGTTCCACATCTCAGCATGGTGAATAATACTTTTGGGTGGCACTGCAAGCAAGCCCTGCAGTTGACCTCAGAGTCCAGGCTGGAGGATGTGCGGAGAGACACTATCAGCCACTATCAGTCATTCAGGGAAGTAATGGGGGAGGGGGGTCTACAATGATATAGTTGGTCACAGGGGCAAGCTCATGCACCCTCCATGCATTTGATAGACGTGTGGAGGGGAACACAAGTGCAACCCGCTATAGTTCAACACTAAACCAGGGTTTGTTTAGCCACAGTGTGGTTCCTTTGAACATCCAAACCCAGTCCAGCAGACTAATCATGGTTTGCTTTCTGGTAACAAACCACCATGGAGGGACCACAGCTCTGTGGCAGAGCATCTGCTTTCCAGGTTCAATCCCTGGCATTCCCAGGTAGGACAGGGAGAGATCCCTGCCTAAATTGCTGGAGAGTCGCTGCCAACCAGCGTAGAGAATACTGAGCTAGATAGACCAAAGGCCTGACTCAGTGTAAGTCAGCTTCCTAGGTTCCTATTGCCTTGTCTGCACACATTGGGAAGCCAAAGCATGGCTTCCTAGGACCACATACATACTAGCTCCTGCAGAGGAGTTGGCACCCACTTTGATCCTCCCTGGCCTTTTCAGCTCAGTGCAGGAAAAGAGCTAAGGCAAGAGCTAACCCAGGACCATGGTTAAGGTCTCTCCTCCTTGACCATGATATGTAGCCAAGGTTTGTCCTAGAATTATATATATGGTCAAGAAGGAGAAACCTAAACTATGATCCTGGCTTTGGATTTCAATGACACACTAAGCCTATCCTTGGCTTAGGCACTGTGCCACACTAGCTTAAGGTTTGGCTTGGTGTTGTGGGCAAACACAGTCAACGTGAAGCCACATTTGTTGCCGGCTTACGAACATTACTTGTCTTTGACCTCCCAGGGGTTTAAGACGTAATATCTGAAACTGGTTTCAGCTTTGACCAGACTTTATACAAAGGGAGTCATGCCAGACACCAGAAGGAGAATACCAGTGAGTCATGTTTTAGCCTGCAATCCTACAGACACCTAGCCGGAAGTACATCCCATTGAACTCACTGAGTTTCACTTCCGAGTGGACGTGTCTTAGATTGCCCTATTCACTGGGAGAGAAAGACCCAGCTGCCCCTCGTAAATGGAACATACAGAAATGTTCCAAAGTTAGAATGATATAAATTGTTCCTTTTTCAGAGAGGGCAGCCCTCAGAACAAAGCCTGTGCAATATCAGCATGAAAGGGTGAGAAAATGTGTCCGTTAAACGGGTAATGGACTCCACAACAATTTGGTGAATTCTTTCCCTTTGCCATAAAATTCTTAACAGTCTCTCTCATTTTTCTTCCCAACGCTGCATGCTCCAGAAATAGATCAGATGGAATGTATCTACGGGATGTTATCTAACTGATGAATACTCATTATGGAATTACACCGACACTTCAAAAGCAGCCAGAGCTTTCCATCAGTGGTGAATCTCACAGTCCTCATCGCTTGCAGGTGTAGTAATGGAGTGACACACGTATCCTTCAACACCCACTTTGCTATTAAGATTCTTTCCCTTCCCTCACCAGGGTAAATCCATAGCAGCCTCTAGTCCAGAGATAAGGAGTCTGTGGCCCTCCAGATGTTGCTGGACTACAACTCCCAGCAGCCCCAGCAAGCATGCCTAATGGCTGGGAATGATGGGAGTTGTAGTTCAGCAACATCTGGCGTGGAAAAGATTCCCTGCCCCTGACATAATGGATCCACACTCAAGAGAATGAGTTTGCCCTTAGCATATAGTAAGGCTAAAGGACCTTTGGACCTCCAGATGTTGCTGGACCTCAACTCCCATATTCCCTGACCATTTGGCCATGTTGGCTGAGGCTGCTGGGAATTGGGGGTCCAACATAATCTGGAAGGTCATAGGTTTTCCCCTTCCTTGCTGTACCCCCCCCCAAACCAACAGAATGAGTGTACAGATTAAATTGTGCACATTCCTGCAGGTTAAAAAAATCGAACCCTCAACAATAAAATGAGGCCCCACACCAAGGGTGGGAGATCTGTGGCCCTCTAGATGTTACTGAACTTCATCCGCCCCATTCAGCATGACCAGCAGTTAGGTATGAAGGGAATTGTAGTCCAACAATATCTAGAGGGCCACAGGTTCCCCACTGCTTGGCCAGATCATTATGGCACTTTTTAAGATGGTTCACGTGTTCAGAGCTTTAAATATATATATATATATATATATATATATATAAGATTTGCATCAACATGCACAATGTCTTTAAAGTGATTTTAGGACCCCTATTTCGTGTACAAAGCACAGCAGATATCTGTGTGTGTACACGTAGCACAGGTTAATAACGCACCACAGAAACTTTAACCTTAGAACCCACTTCAGTTGTAGTTAAGGTCTGCCACTAAGAAATTATTCATATTATTTTTGTAACTGTGCTTTCAACAACTTACTAGGGACCTCTCCATAAGGAGCATGGAATAAATATGACTGTATCCTCTTAGAAACTCAGGCACTCTCTCTCTCTCTCTCTCTCTCTCTGCACACGCAGTCCAACTGTAAGATCAAGTCTGATAAAACAGACTGGAGACCACAAAAGCCCGTGCAATGCATCGATCTGCAAGCCTTCCATCGCAAGACTGCTCTTTCTGTGGCAACAGACTTACAGGACAACCCTCCATCTGCAGGGCTTACTCCCAAGTAAAGCGTGCATAGGATTAAGTCGTTACCACAGCTCCCACTCTGGGAAAAAAACCCTGTCAAAATAAAAGGGCCTTGGAGCCTTCCCCATTGAGGCAGAGAGGATTCCCCTCCCATGCAGCACCCAGATCATTTTTGATTCTGGTCACAGAAGACAGAAGTGAAAATCGTCTTCCTGCCTGCCTGACAGCTACTGATTGCATCAGAAACCACAGCAGAGCTCAGGAGTAGACCGAATCATCTGCTGGGGCCTAGGCTATCGCTTCCATCCTGCAGGTGGGGACGGGCCATATACTGTCATGTCAAGTCTTCTTCCAATGGAAATGTCCTAACAGGGTTGAGAGGATCCATCCACCCTCCCCTAGCACGCTTATGGGGGACCTCTGGCCCTCCAGATTTTGGTGGACTCCAGCTCTCATCAGCCCATCAACATCAACATGGCCGATGGTTTGGGCTAATGGGAGCTGAAGTCTAACAACGTCGGGAGGGCCGCACGTTCCCCACCCTAGCCTCTGCCTGGCCCACCTCTGGGAATCCTGCCTTCCACCTTGACTACAGGTGGGCAACTTCCCGCCTCCCCAGCCTCTTTCCACGCAGTCCCCAGTGCCATCTGATCACAGCTCTCTCCTTCCTATTCATTTCCTAATTGTTCTTAGCTTTAGTTGTCCCCCCCCCTTCTATGTCAGGCATCAGGAACCTCAGGCCCAGGGGCCAAATCCCTCCAGTTCTCTCTGATCTCTCCCCAGGCCACACCCTCTTTCTGCAGGCCACACCCCTCACTGGCCCTGCTTCACACCCCTAGTGCTTTTGCCTGGCTGGACCGGGTCCCTGAACTTGGATCCTCCCTCTTGCTTGCCTAGATGCGGGACAGAGAGGGGTGTGTGCGCTTGTTTGTAGAAACTAGCCTCCTGCACAAAAGTAACATTTACATCCATTAGCCCACCGCGTTTTGCCTCTGGCCCTGCCCACCACTGATGTGCGGCCCTCAGAAGATTGTCCAGAAGGAAACGTGGCCCTCGGGCTGGAAAATGTTTCCCACCCATTGTAATGTAGTTTCAGAGCAGCTGATTTGAGAAAAATAAATTGATTTTTGTTGCACTACTGCTCAGGCCAGGGCTCCTACTGAGAGAAGAAGTGGGATATAAATCTAATAAATAAATAAAATAAAATAATCTTGGCCTGCCAGGGGGTCGAAGTTGGTCTGTGAAGCCATTTCCATCCTACCGTGCCCAGCTGTCCATCAGTTGACGTCACTGGGTAATGTCAGCTGTTGAGTGGGGATTCAATCCTGTTGGGTGTTGCTTTGTCAATGTGTTCCCTGGGGGGAAGGCATTGGCAAAACAGACCTTTTCTCCCCACCCTTGTGGGTCAACCTTCACAGGTGGGTGTACTCGTGGGCAGCCAAGTTGGCCTGCAGGGGGAGAGAAATATCTAGCCTTGAACTCTGTGGAAATCAACTTGTAATACAACACGTAAGAAAGAAAAGAAGCCTCAAAAATGCATTTTAAAAGCCTGCAGCACCTCACACAGCACTTGACAGTTGCGACCGCAGGCAGAAAAGTCATCAAGTCTTCTGCGAAGACCCTCAGAAATTTTCAAGTGGTCTGTGGTGGGGAAAAAGTTGGAGAACCACTGGATGATGGCACAGTGTAACATGCAAAGGGGACCAAAAGTCATACTTGCCATTTATTGGGCTCCAAAAAAACATCACATTGAACATCAGCACAAGATTTCTTCCTTGGGTCCAGAGAGAGGGGCTTTCATTTTATTAGCATATACAGGAACACCCGGCCACCCACTTCTCATGCTCCCACCATCCACAACAGGATCCCGCTGGGCAAACTATAGAAAAAGAAGGGTGCCAAAACCTTTTGGCTCCACAGGGCAGATCCTTATCAGGATTGGCCTCACTGGCCAAATTTGATAGGTGGGTGGGCTACTTCAAAGAGGCTTCTGCACAACGCTGAGTGGGTGAGCGGGGATTAAATCCAGCTGCCTTCGCGGCGCCATCATTTGCCCTGCTGCAAACAGGATTGGGCAGCCAAGGCAGGATTAAACCCTGTCCTCCTACCCATCAGCTGACATCACTAGTGATGTCAACTGGCCTGTGTGGTTTGGGGAAAATGGCCTCATAGGCCAAACTGGACTCCTGGGGGGGGCATGATTGGCCTGGAGGTTGGTGGCTCCTCACCTCTGTGCTAGGAGAAACAGCGAGAGATTCTTCAGTGTAAACATGTTGCAGGACCGCAACTCCTATCACCACTTAACCGTGACCATGCTGGCTGGGGCTGATGGGAGTTGTAGTTCAACAATACCAGAGGGCCTCGAGTTGGATACCTCTGCTGTAAAGGTACTACAGCAGGGGTGGGGGGCCTTTTTCAGCACAAGGGCCCACTTTCCCAGCTGGACAGCCTTCTGGGGGTTGCACGACAGTGGTGGGCAGGGCCAGAGGCAAAAGTGGGTGGAGAAACGAACGCGAATGTTACATTTGTACAGTAGGCCAGTAGGCGCATTTCTCTCTCTCCTCCACCCCAGCAAGCAAAAGGCAGGATCAGGGTTCAAGGACACATTCTAGCCATGCAAAAACACTGTGTGTGTGTGTGTGTGCTGCACATGACCAGTGAGGGATGTGTCCTGGAGAGAGTTCCTAGGGCCAAACAGAGAGGCCTGGAGGGATCCCCAATCCTCTATTTTGCCATCCGCACACCGGCATTGCAAAGCTTCCTCGTGATGCCGACCTGCCACTAAGCTCAGCTGAGTGAGGCTAAATGCCAAAATGTAAGCTGTCCGAAGCACTGCAGGAATGCAAGTCATTGTTAGCACAACTCTCCCAATGTCCAAGCTAATAGCTTTGTTTACTTCATGTACACAAGAACTTCATAAGAACATAAGAACATAAGAAGAGCCTGCTGGATCAGGCCAGTGGCCCATCTAGTCCAGCATCCTGTTCTCACAGTGGCCTACCAGGTGCCTGGGGGAAGCCCGCAAGCAGGACCCGAGTGCAAGAACACTCTCCCCTCCTGAGGCTTCCGGCAACTGGTTTTCAGAAGCATGCTGCCTCTGACTAGGGTGGCAGAGCACAGCCATCATGGCTAGTAGCCATTGATAGCCCTGTCCTCCATGAATTTGTCTAATCTTCTTTTAAAGCCATCCAAGCTGGTGGCCATTACTGCATCTTGTGGGAGCAAATTCCATTGTTTAACTATGCGCTGAGTAAAGAAGTCCTTCCTTTTGTCTGTCCTGAATCTTCCAACATTCAGCTTCTTTGAATGTCCACGAGTTCTAGTATTATGAGAGAGGGAGAAGAACTTTTCTCTATCCACTTTCTCAATGCCATGCATAATTTTATACACTTCTATCATGTCTCCTCTGACCCGCCTTTTCTCTAAACTAAAAAGCCCCAAATGCTGCAACCTTTCCTCGTAAGGGAGTCGCTCCATCCCCTTGATCATTCTGGTTGCCCTCTTCTGAACCTTTTCCAACTCTATAATATCCTTTCTGAGATGAGGCGACCAGAACTGTACACAGTATTCCAAATGCGGCCGCACCATAGATTTATACAACGGCATTATGATATCGGCTGTTTTATTTTCAATACCTTTCCTAATTATTGCTAGCATGGAATTTGCCTTTTTCACAGCTGCCGCACACTGGGTCGACATTTTCATTGTGCTGTCCACCACAACCCCAAGGTCTCTCTCCTGGTCGGTCACCGCCAGTTCAGACCCCATGAGCGTATATGTGAAATTCAGATTTTTTGCTCCAATATGCATAATTTTACACTTGTTTATATTGAATTGCATTTGCCATTTTTCCGCCCATTCACTCAGTTTGGAGAGATCTTTTTGGAGCTCTTCGCAATCCCTTTTTGTTTTAACAACCCTGAACAATTTAGTGTCGTCAGCAAACTTGGCCACTTCACTGCTCACTCCTAATTCTAGGTCATTAATGAACAAGTTGAAAAGTACAGGTCCCAATACCGATCCTTGAGGGACTCCACTTTCTACAGCCCTCCATTGGGAGAACTGTCCGTTTATTCCTACTCTCTGCTTTCTGCTTCTTAACCAATTCCTTATCCACAAGAGGACCTCTCCTCTTATTCCATGACTGCTAAGCTTCCTCAGAAGCCTTTGGTGAGGTACCTTGTCAAACGCTTTTTGAAAGTCTAAGTACACTATGTCCACTGGATCACCTCTATCTATATGCTTGTTGACACTCTCAAAGAATTCTAATAGGTTACTGAGACAGGACTTTCCCTTGCAGAAGCCATGCTGGCTCTGCTTCAGCAAGGCTTGTTCTTCTATGTGCTTAGTTAATCTAGCTTTAATCATACTTTCTACCAGTTTTCCAGGGGCAGAAGTTAAGCTAACTGGCCTGTAATTTCCGGGATCCCCTCTGGATCCCTTTTTGAAGATTGGCGTTACATTTGCCACTTTCCAGTCCTCAGCACGGAGGAGGACCCGAGGGACAAGTTACATATTTTAGTTAGCAGATCAGCAATTTCACCTTTGAGTTCTTTGAGAACTCTCAGGTGGATGCCATCCGGGCCCGGTGATTTGTCAGTTTTTATATTGTCCATTAAGCTTAGAACTTCCTCTCTCGTTACCACTATTTGTCTTAGTTCCTCAGAATCCCTTCCTGCAAATGTTAGTTCAGGTTCAGGGATCTGCCCTATATCTTCCACTGTGAAGACAGATGCAAAGAATTCATTTAGCTTCTCTGCAATCTCCTTATTGTTCTTTAGTACACCTTCGACTCCCTTATCATCCAAGGGTCCAATTGTCTCCCTAGATGGTCTCCTGCTTTGAATGTATTTATAGAATTTTTTGTTGTTGGTTTTTATGTTCTTAGCAATGTGCTCCTCAAATTCTTGTTTAGCATCCCTTATTGTCTTCTTGCATTTCTTTTGCCAGAGTTTGTGTTCTTTTTTATTTTCTTCATTTGGACAAGACTTCCATTTTCTGAAGGAAGACTTTTTGCCTCTAAGAGCTTCCTTGACTTTGCTCGTTAACCATGCTGGCATCTTCTTGGCCCTGGCGGTACCTTCATGAACAAGCTGCTATCAGGAGGCAGCTCCACGAAACAGAAAGCAATAGGGGTTAGGGCCTGTTATTACAACGGTAACCGAGATGCACTTCAGCAGAAAGAGGGCTGGTCACTTGCTGAACGATTACATGAGCAAGCCACGGAAGACAGACAAAGCCCAAGAGAGAGGAAATCGGGCTGTCAATTTCAAGAAGGTCAAGAGCGTTCACCAGTGGGGTAGCAGTATATGCTGAAGCTCTAGAGATTGTCACACCAGCCTCCAAGGAGAGTCCAAAAATGCAGGCACCTGTGTTGCATCCAGCTCCATTAATATGTCACAAACATCACAAACAGCAGCAGTACATAGAATACCCAGATCCTATGAACTGTTAACTACGATCGCATGTCTGCAATCCTGTGCAGAGTTGCCCAGCAGCAAGCTCCCTTGAACTCCATGGTGCTTACTTGCAATTGCAAAGATCCTGTTTGTAAAATCAAATCAAAACAAAAAACCAACACTGAGCTTTTACAAAAGATCTTCACCCAGCGGTAATGCAACTTTTAGCTTTTAATTAGATGTGGAAAATAATCTTGCAAAGAAGTGTCACCATCAAAATGGTGAGTGTGAAGTAGGAACTCCATCAAAGAAAAGGAGACAAGGACACAGCCTCTGCTTGACCTCCTCCACCATTACTCAGACTTCCTCTGTCAGGGGTTCCCAAACTGTGGTCTGTGGACCAACAATGGTCTGCAAGTGTCAATCAGGTGGTCCACGGTATGTCTGTAAAGAACTGCAGGAACAGCAGCTGTGAACGGTGGGTGCAGCATATTAAATATTCATACTGAATAATACTGAATAAGGGCAGATGCTCTACCACTGAGCTACGGCCATCATGACTACTAGCCACTGTCTTTAAATAGAGGCTGCACAACCATCCGTTGCGGATGTGTTAACTCTGAATTTCCTCCATCAAGCAGCGGACTGGATTAGATGGCACCAGGGTGCTTACACAAGTCCCTCTCCAACTCTATGATCTGTCCACTCTACAGGATTCACCCACAATTAACAGAAACTAACACACCTCTCTCTCCACTAACATGCCTCACCTCAAAAAGAATATTGCAGAGCCGGAAAAGGTTTGGAAAAGGGCAACCAGAATGATCAAGGGGATGCAGAGACTCTCCTGTGAGAAACATTTGGGGCTTATTACTTTAGAGAAAAGGTGAATAAGAGGTAACATGCTAGAAGTGTATAAAATTACGCATGACATGGCGGAAGTGGATAGAAGGAAGTTTTTTGCCCTCTCGCATAATATTAGAACTAGTGGAATTGGAAGATTCAGGACAGACAAAAGAAAGGGCTTCACGCAGCGCATAGTCAAAGTATGGAATCTGCTCCCACAAGAAGCAGTGATGGCTACCAATTTGGATAGCTCCAAAAATGATTAGACAATTTCATGGAGGATAAGGCTGTCAACAGCTACTAGCCACAATTGCTATGCTCTCTCTCGAAGGCAGTTATGCCTCTGAATACCAGCTGCTGGAAACCGCAGGAGAGGAGAGTGCTGTTGCTCTTGGGTCCTTTTTGCACACTTCCCGTAGGGATATATTTGGCCACTGTGAGAACAGGTTGCTGGACTAGATGGACCACTGGCCTGATCCAGCAGGCTCTTCTTATGTTCAGAGATCACTCTGAGATCCTTGCAGTTCATAATTATTTGCATTTTCCTGATGGCCGCATAAACAGCATAGACTGCACAGAATATCTAAAAACTGCACCTTTTCATGCTGCCTCTGTTGCCATTTACTCATTGTGTCTGAAGCCGTCATTTTTTACATGCTTCAGGAGGGCAAAAGGTCTTCCTATCAGGCTAACAGTACCACTGGGAGAAGCAGATTCAGACCAAGCATTCGGTGCTCAAGGTCGAAGTCGTCTGCAAAGTGTTGAAATTAGGGGGGGTGGGGAAATGTGATGCAAGAGTGCTTGTAAAGGAGAACACTCTCGCTTGAATAATTGCAAGCAGGATCAAGGTCAAAACTGCCCCGCCCGAAGGTGGCTGCATTTGCCCCAATCCTGAAAGTCACCTCCATCTTCACTTGCCCCCACAAAATAACTTGGCAGGGGTGACGGAAGGCAGAGGTGATGGCTGCATGTACTCCCAACCCTGGCAGATAAGGATGCATTTTCAGGTCTCTCCATATCTCCTTTTTCCAATCTTAAAATTCGGTTCATCACATTTCTGCAGCAATTTGGGATTTAAAAAAAAAAAAAATCCTCATGAAAATTCGTCAGGCCTTTCGTGCAAGTGTCTTCTAAATGCATTTTTGTACGCAAGCTTTGAGTAATGTACACATTTTCGCAAGCAATATCTATTAAAAGAATGCATATTTGTATGTTATTTTCACAAATAGATTAACTTTATGCACATTTTCTTCAAATATGTTTATTTTTAGAAACCTTGGCTGGTTGGAGAACTGCGTCGCAAAATTCAGAGAAGTGCAAATTCTGAAGGAGGGCTGCATTCCAGTTCCCTTATTGTTTTGGAAGGTGCGAAACTGATCGATACGGCATTAAATTAGAACTGAAACCAGAGCTTGGAAAAGTTACTTTTTTGAACTACAACTCCCATCAGCCCAATCCAGTGGCCATGCTGGCTGGGGCTGATGGGAGTTGTAGCTTAAAAAAGTAACTTTTCCCAGCTCTGACTGAAATGAATTTCTCCCCCATCCCTGCTGGCAGACAAGGGCCTCCTGAGTACCACACAGTGAGTGTCATATCCTCACTGAGGATGCTGGGACTTGTAGTCTGGTCTCAGGAGATAAAAGACTCTCCACTCTCCTGGAGACCAGGCGCTCCCAAAGCCACTCTCTTCCCTATACCCCAAGCTAAGGTTTGAAAAAGCTTGGAGCAGGGAAAATGTCAGTGGGTGCCTGGCAAAGGGCCATAGCTCAGCATCTGTTTTGCATGCAGAAGGTCCCAAGTCCAAATCCTGGCATCTCCAGCTAGAGCTGGGAATGTCTCCTGCCTGAAACCCTGGAGAGCTGCTGCCAGTCAGTGTAGACAGTACTGAGGTAGAGGGGCCAATGGGTTGACTCAGTATAAGGCAGGTTCCTACGTTCCTGGGGTTTTGCAATCATGACCTTGGAATGCCCCCAAATGCTTTCAGGGCACACTTAAAGATGCTCACTCACACCTACCAGAAATTAAACACTGGCACTGGGGAATGTCCATCCTCCCAAGTACATACACACATAAAGGATTCTTCTGAAGATCAAACTATTTATACCAGGTGTATAATTAGCCTTCATTTAAAAAGAAGAAGAAAAAAGGTAAGACTAAGCTGAGATGAGCCATATCTTATGAATCGATGCATTTTGACATTTAACAACTATTTACAACCCAGGGACACAGGGCTCTGCAATGTCATCCCCCCACCCCTTCTTTCAACTGATTCCTCAAAGAATAAAGGCTCCATTCATCAGAAAGCTACTCCAACATTATAAGACCAAAGATACAGCAATAATGGCAAAGGAGCAAAAAACACGGGCTGCAATTTGAAGGCCACCATCTCAGTCGGGCTACGGTATATTAAATGAAGTCCTCTTGCTCTCCGGTGAGTTATTTTATTAAAAAACACCCCAATAATTGACTATAGCATTTAAACCCATTATTACTCCTACCTACTTTAAAAGGGGAGGGAGAGACGTCAATTGTACGATGGCATAAATATTTCGGCCTTCTGAAGAATTCCCCAATCACCTCTAAAAATAAGAGGGCACGTGATAAGTGTCCCACAGTAATCCTCTCCTTGCTTGGCGCACATGCAAGCACCCACAAAACCCAACACTGTTATGCAGTAGAGAAATCAGAGCATCACTGCTAAGGCTTCGCCATTTATGGTGGCGAGTGAGTGAGTGTGCGCTCCTAGTCATGGAAGGAACGTAAATAGGCTCCTGGGGTTCAAGAGCAGTAGTGTGGTGGCAAATTTGGAAGGGCAAGGTCCCTTCACGATAGTCACAGGTAAACCCCTCATGGCCACACCTCTTCTAACATTTGTTGTTGAAATGCAATGAATCTTTTATCGGTCAGAGCCATAGGCTACCACAATTAAACATATGTAAAAGGAAAATACAAAATACATACTAAAATACAAGTCATATTTCCACAAAACACAGTTCAACAACATACAGTAAAAGAACAGCAATTCATTTCAAATAAAATTTCCTCTCCCAAGAGAAAGATACCCTGACCCACCCCATGTCTTAGTGTATAAATCATTTGTTGTTGTTATGTGCCTTCAAGTCGATTACAACTTATGGTGACCCTATGAATCAGCACCCTCCAATAGCGCCTTCTAACATTATACAACCTAATATTATAGAATAAACTGGCTAGGTTTGAATATTGCTTTCTGCTTTTCTATCCTCGTGAATGCCTTCTCTCACAACAGCAGATGGCCCTAAGATGGATTCAACATGAAAGGTCAGTGTGTTAATTACTGAGAAGTCTTCTCGGTGGCTGATTCACCTTCTGTCATTCTGATTGGCTCCAATCAGCAGGAAATGACAATGAAGCATGCTAGAAGACTCTTCTCAGTGGCTAACACACACTCTTTCCATGCTAATTGGTTCATAGGATGCTGGAGACATTGGGACCCTATTCCCAAAAATGTAAAGGGTCTAAGACCCCGCCAAGACCCTGGACAACTACACCCCTGCTCAAGACATATGGCCACAGCCTGTGAGAATTCTATGTGCTGAACCCTTCTTCAGTGAACAGTGCACGGCCAGGCAGCAATATAGGTCGAAACACTTGATAAGTGTTGAGCAGCCTTTCCCAACCTTTGGGTCCCCAGATGGAGTTGGACTACAGCTCTCATCAGCCCTGGCCAGCATGGCCAATGGTCAGGAATGATGGGGATTGTAATTCAGCAATATCTGGGGACTGAAAGGGTGGGAAAGCCTGGTCTAGAGCGCAGGTAGGGAATCTTATTTTATCCAGAGGGCTGGATTAGAACTTCCCAAACAATCCAAGGGCTGTATGTCCTCGGGCCTTGGTGGGATTTTGTAAACTCTAGACCAGGGGTTCTCAAACTTGTGGTCTGCAGACCACCAGTGATCCGTGAGCTTAATTCAGGTGGCTCGCAGCATGTCCGCATTAAAGAAACAGATTGCTTTTATTGCATTTCCATTGCTTCTTTTTATTTCTTATATTGTATTTAACTGTATTTCAATTTGGATTCTTCAAATGCAGATTGTAATACAATAGAATGCCATATAAGAAATAAAGGGAGCAATGGAAATACAATTAAAATCACACAGCATCCAGGACAGCGCATTACAATTGCCACAGCACACAGAAAAATCATTAAGTGGCCCACTGACAATCACCAATTTTCAAGTGTTCCATGAAAAAAAAAAGTTTGGAAACTACTGCTCTATGCCATATGAGTTGGAAATCCTTTTTTAAAAAGTGCCGCTTGACATGCTTAAATCTGGCTGCACATGATGCTTTTGGAGTTTAGAAACTAAGCATTGACCAGGTATGGTAATGAACATATCCCTCCAGTTCCTTCTTGTTATTACTCTGGCATTTTGGTACACTGGGGTTGCCAACGTAGCGCCCATGGGCACCAGTGTGCCCTCCAGCACCTCCTATGGCCCTTGCGAAAGGTCTCAGTAAATATCCATTCTGTGGTTTTACTATGGCTCCACAGCAGCCATGCCCGCACTACAAGGTGCAAGGAATCAGAGGAAAAGTGAAGGAATGTGTAAGGGGGAATCTTTCCATTCCCTATCTGCAGATCTTTGAGTATGATTGCCAACTGATATGTTTTTAATTCTTTGGGTATTATTCAATACTAGTCGTACTTAGAGTAGACCCATTTAAGTTAATGGGCATGACTAACTTAGGGCAGGAACAAAAGGGAACAGGCACCAAACTAGAGACAAAAAGGAGAGAGGCAAGCTCTGGTGCGGAGTAAAATTTATTGTAGTGCTACAATAAATTTTACTTGGCACCAGAGCTTTGCCTCTCCGTTTTTGTCTCATGACTAACTTAGGTTCATTAATTTCAATGAGTCTACTCTAAGTAGTTGATTACAACCAGGGATGGGGAAAAAATTGATTCAGTTCACATTTAAAGCCTAATTTATCAAATTCGCATTTCCCAAAATAACATGAGAACTGAAACATAGCCATCCTTCAAAATTCACATTTAGCTGAATTTTGTAATGCAGTTTTTCAGCAAGACAACACTCACAAAAAACGCATATATTATGGGTAAATGTGCTTAAAAATGAATATATTAGTGAAAAGAACAAACAAAATGCATTATAAGGATAAATTGCTTAAAAATTGTGTGCATTAGTCAAAACTGAACCCAACAATGTGCTCATTCGGAGAAATTCGCACTAAAACTTCAGAATTTTCAAGAGGGTTTTTTTTTTAAACACACACACACAAATTTCTGCAGAAATACGAGATTCAAGACTGGAAAAATAAGAAACAAAATTGCACAAATCCTTCCATCCCTAATTGCAATTCATAATGGCAACTTCAAAGCAGAGACCAGTTATCGTACCAGATGACAAATGTGATTAAATTCTCTGAATTCTTATTGGCCCATTGTAGAGCACAATGCATAAAAATGTTTGCACTGATCTGAGAAGGAAACTGTGCTCCACAACACAAAATTTAAACACACACACAAAAATAATTACTTGTTTGATGCCATTATTATAGCAACAGTAATTATACTTTTTAGAGCCAGAATCCTCAGCTGGTATTAAAAGGGAAAAACAAAAACACAGAACAGAACAGAGACATGCACATTTACCATCACTAAACGCCTTTCCTGTCATCAGAGACAGTCTTCCCCAGGCTTGGTACCCTCCGGATGTTGCTGGACTAAAACTCCTATCAACCCTGACCATTGGCCATGCTGTCTGGGAGTAAACAGGAATTGTCGTCTGCAAAGATCTATTGTCGGGAGGGAGGTTGATTTGAGGGATCATGCAGCATCATGCAAGCACTAACGATAGAGCCAACATGAGCCACATCAGGTAGCAATATGCCATCCAAACATAAGAACAACAGAAAGAAGGTAAGAATAGACCTGCTTGATCAGGCCAAAGGCCCATCATAGTCTACCATCCTGTTCTCACCGTGGCCAAGCAGTTGTCCATGTGAAGTCCACAAACAGGACCTGATCGCAACAACACTCTCTCCACTTGCGGGTCCCAGGAACTGGTATTCAGAGGCATCCTGCCTCCGACAATGGAGGGATAACACATCTTCTTGTTGTTGTTATGTGCCTTCAAGTCGATTTTGACTTATGGCGACCCTATGAATCAGCATCCTCCAAGAGCATCTGTCATGAACCAACCCTGTTCAACTCTTGTAAGTTCAGGGCTGTGGCTTCCTTTATTGAATCAATCCATCTCTTGTTTGGTCTTCCTCTTTTTCTACCCCCTTCTGTTGTTCCCAGTATTATTGTCTTTATCGTGGCTAATAGTCAATGACAGCAACCACTGCAAGTAGGGAAGAGTGTCACACGACAAGACTTGACTACCTCTCACATCTACGCATCTGCTACTCTGCTTGCTGCAGTTCAGGCAGAGGAACAGAGGATGCTACCTTATACCAGGCCACGATATTTCCCCAACCAGCCTACTATTGTCTACTCTGACTGACAGTGGGTCTTGGGAAGAGAAAGGTCTTTTCCTATTTCCTGCTTAGTCGGGATTCAAACTCAGGTCTCAGTACCGTCTCATTTTCCATCTGGTTCCAACTGCAGCCCCTGTGGAGCATCAAAAGGTATGAGCCAAACCACACCTGCCCATGTGAGACGTTTGCTTACTAGCGGGCAGCCCTTTCTCCTAATTTAACAGGTCTCTGCTGCTACCACAACAGACCCAATCAACCTCAAGCACTGTGGAATCTCCCTGAAAAAGCACAAAATACTCACAACGTACCCTCTAGAATCCCCTCCCGTTGAATATATTAGACAAGCAACAAAAAGACAAGTCTTTTCGACACCTACGGAAGACCCTCCTCTTCTAACAAGCCTTTTAAGTAGGGATCTTTTCCAGTCTGCATCAGTACGGGAAAGTTTGTTTAGATATTTTTCAATGTTTTGTCGTTGATGCGTTTGTCACCCTGAGCTCCTTTGGGTGGAAATTATTTTATCTCCCCTCGTCACACACTGGGCTGCAACAACAGCAGGAATGTCAGCTCCGACGTCTTAAAAATACCAAATCTTTTATTTATTTTATTAAATTTATACCCCACCTTTCTTTCATCAAGGAACCCAAGGCGGCATACGTGTGGTTCTCAGGTCGTCTCCCACCCAGGCACTGACCAGACCCACACCTGTTTAGCTTCAGCAAGGTGGCGGCGTCATGTGCCTTCAGACCATACCCATGCATGAGCACCTTGGATAGCTCCCTGAAATTTCAGACTAATGCCTGGAGCGGATTCCACTGCTACGGAGCCACCAACCGCCACTGCTTAAGAGTATGATGCGAATGTCAACCAAAGTGCAGATCAATCACTATACACTATCCTGTTTTAGCTGCCTGTCGAACATCTTTTGTCTTTTTCAGCAGGCCTGTCCAGGTGCATGGTTTGGTTATATCCGTTTTTCAATGTGTTTTAATGTTTTATTGCGTTTGTTTTTTTAAAAAACAAAAGCATCTAAAACCATTTTAAACATTTTTAATTGCTTTTATGCTCATTTTAACAGTATTGTTTAATCACGGGCGTGTTTGCCGCCCTGGGCTCCTTTGAGAGAAAAGGCAGGGCAGGTACATTAAATAAATGTACTGCCACCCTGGGCTCTTGCTGGGCAGAAGGGCGGGATATAAATCAAATATAAATAAATAAGCAAGCAAGCAACCTCCTGAGCTAAGGGCCAAGCTAGATGTGAGCTTAAAAATGCATCTTTGCATTTGCCCCATGGAGGCTGGTCCATTAGGGCAAATGGGGCAGTGCCCTGCCAACCTCACTCTGCCCTTAGCCAGCCCCCCTGTCCGTCTTCTTACTCACAACCAATCCAGGGGTGGCCCTGGCTGCCAGCTTCCTCCTCCTGAGTCTCAGCGCCGCCCTTGTAGAACTCAACGAGGAGGAAGATAGGGACAAAAGTAGAATGAGTTGGCTCTGCCTATCATTGGCTCTGGCTCCACCTCCAATTGGCCTCACAGCTTTCTGCCCTACCAGTCCCAATAAGCACCAGCCACCACTGAGTATAATGTGCAGCTGCATTTTAAAATGCAACCAGCATCGGTTCCGGGGAGCAGGGGGGAAAATTAGTGGGATTGCAGCAGGCACAGAAGAAGACCTTCATGAACCCTGGCTACAGCCATGTGAAAAGTCTCTCTTCTGAAGCTTCCGTTTTCTTTAGGGAAAATCCCCTGTTGGCATCAATGTGGGATTTCCCACCAATGCAAACTATCAGCTTCAGAGAAACAGCAAAGGAGGAAAGAGATCAGCGCCCTGCAACACACAGCTAATGCTACTCGCTTTTTTAAAATGCTAAATGAAAGCCTGGCCCCAAGCTAACAACAGTGGCGTGAGCTGGAAGAAGGGGGGGGAGTCCTAAGGAAAAACTTAGCAGTGATGTCATAGTTGGGCTCAAAAGGGAAAGACCATAGCTCAGTGGCAGAACATCTGCTTTGCATGCAGAAGGTCCCTGGTTCAGTCCCTGGAATCTCCAGGTGGGGCTGGGGATGCCCCCCGTGTAGACAGCAGTGAGCTAGATGGACCAATGGTCCGATTCAATATAAAGGCAGCTTAAGTTCCTACTGGCAAAAGGTCTTGCCGGCTCTGGCACAAGCAACATCTACTCTGGCTTTGTGAAGAAAATCAGGAGGAAACTACCAGTCACATGCTCTGATCGGGAGGATGACTCACATTTGCCAGTCATACCCAGCTCTTGCCGCTCTCCCTCTCACCGTCCAACAGTATAAGGTTTGTGAAATATCTGTTTGAAATGTTGAATCTTCAACACACGAAGAAGATATTTCAAAGAAAAATATACGAAATGGGCAACTGTAGAGTAGGGATGGAAAGATCTGTCAATTGTGATGTTCTCGGTTTCCCACTTTTCCAGTCTGAACATTCAGCTCTCCACATTTCTGCAGCAGTTTGCAATTTTATTTTATTTTATTTTTAAATCCTCATGAAAAATCTCCAGCATTTCAGTGCAAATTTCTCCTAATAAAACACATTTCTGTAGGCAGTTCCAATATACCCATTTTTGCAAACAATGCATTTTTGTATGTCATTTTCACTCCTATACTCATTGTTATGCACACTTTCCCCTAACGCATGCATTTTTGTAAACGCTAATTCACAGAAGTGCGAATTTTGAAGGATGGCTGGGTTTTGGTTCTCATATTGTTTCGGAAAGTGTGACTTGGATAGATTTGGCTTGAAATACCAAATGAATGGAATTTCTCGTCCATCCCTGCTATAGATTTTATTTCCTGCTGTTAATTGCAACGCTTGGCGGGATATGCACGCGAGGCGTAGATATCTTGTGTACAACAGCTGGCCCTCTCTTGTTCCAGCAGTGGAATGAATAGGCTTTAATTTCAAATAGGAACAACTACACAGCGACACTGCAATCGGAGGATGAGGAGCAGAACACACCGTGGACCAGTGCAGCCTTTCTAAAAGAAAAGAACAAGGCCTATGTCATGACCCAAAGCCTCTATGTGTCCCCTGTCTGAAACCCTGAAGAGCTGCTGCTGCCAGTCAGTGCAGACAGCCCAGAGCTAAATGGACCCATGGTCTGACTCCATACAAAGCAGCTTCCCATGTTCCTCCAGGTTCTAATAAACTTGCCAAAGCTCACACAAACATACTTACGGAAAGTCCCGGCACCCGGGAATAGCAGACGGCGTGCCCACCAATCAGAGTTGCGGTGAATATGAAGAAAGTGTTTTATAATCAGCCTCTAATCTTAGGTGGGCCATAAAAAAGCCAAATTAAAAAATGCAAGAGAGAGACTTAATGAGACAAGTGACAGAATAGCCCATCCATTTAGGCGGCTGCCTTTTAACAGTGTTCTTAAATAATGCATACATTAGCTCCGGGGCTGAAAGATTTGTTTGTTTTATTAAGCAGAGCCTGGTTAAGGGAAGGCTTAATAATAAGATTTCCCTCAGCACTAAAAAAAACCCCTTCCTCTTCTTTCCAAACTCCCCCCCCCCCAAAAAACCTCATTGTCAAATGATTTCATTGCCTCCTTTGCCCTTCTTATTACAACCACTCCTATCACACCAGTGCTGACTAACTACTGCAATGTCATGAATGCCGGGTCCAGTATTCTTATGTGTCTTTTTTAAAAACAAAAGCTCAACAGTCCTTAAACCTCACAAAGCCAGAAAAATTTGTCAGACTAGGAGTCCTGGATTGGGAGTCTCAGGGAGCTGATGCGGTTCAGGACCCCAATACCTCAAGGCCTGTTCCTCTTCATATGAACCAACCTGGGCATTGTGATCATCATCTGAGGCCCTTCCCCAAGAGCCCCCTCCGAGACAGGTGCAGAAGGCAGAAACACAAGAACGGGCCTGCCCCCATCATTGTCTGTCTTTAAGCACCAGGTAAAAACATTTTCATTCACTCAGTCCTTTAGAGTTTCATTTTCTCTTTGTTTTTAGTCAGGTGGGGAGGAGTTGGACTTTGTTTTATATAGTTGGTGAGTGATCTGGACACAGAGTCAGAGACGACAGGGGTACCAGATGGGAAGCAAGGTCAAGTTCAGAACTCAGAGCTGACAACTAAAGATTGGGAGACCATTGCACCTGAGCCTGTTGGACAGGAGTCTCCAGAGAAACCTCCTAGATCACCAGGGCTAGAGCCTAGTCCCTCCCGGGCACCATTCTCCATGGGATCTAGCCTCAGACCTGAACATGACACAAGGGATGGGAGAAGACAAGAATCCAGCCCATCACCTGGGGCCACTTCCCCACGCCTGACATAAAGAGATACGTAAATACACATCTTGTTATTTAATGAAACCCAGCATCTTCTAGAAATGACGTTCAGGGCAGCCACTCAACTCTCCCATCAGCAGATATTCCATCTGGCAGCCTTTTGGGGAAAGAGCTGAGCAATGGAATTCATCACTGCCCTCAGAGGTGGGCAGACGATAGGACGGGATCTACTGGTAGATCTCTGGGCGCTCTGTAGAAGATCACCAAGGGTTCCTGACTCCCAACATCATCGGGAGGGTTCCAGGCTCTGCATCTCTCCTTTACAAACTGAGGAGCCCCTTTAAATGTCTCAGGGCTACGGATGGAAAGATCTGACTATTTCGGTTCTCTCAGTTGCTCATTTTCCCAATCTTAAATTCAGTTCTCCACATTTCTGTAGCAATTGGCGATATTTCTTCCTTTTCTTTTTTTAAAGAAAATCCTCAGGAAAATTCTCCAGCATTTTAGTATGAATTTATCCTAATAAATACATTCTGTAAGCAGTTTTGACTCATGTACATAATTTTGCAAACAATTTCTCGTCATATAATTCATTCTTGCCAGTTATTTTCACTTGTATATTCATTTCTATACACACCTTTCCCTAATGTGTGCATTTTTGTAAACATTGGTTGGAGAACTGCATCAAAAAATTCAAATAAGAGTGAACTTCAAAGGATGGCTGTGTTTCGGTTCTCACTGTTTTGAAAGTGCCAGTTTGATAGATTCAGGTTTAAATGCAAACTGAATCAAAATTCTCACCTGTCCCTACTCACGACTGCCATCCCACCCACTTGAATGGATTCCCAATCTGCACTGAAACTTCCAAGTTTCTGCCCAGAGTCACTGCTTCTCTGCCGTTTCACTGCAGAGTTATATAAATATGCAAATGTTTTTTAAAAAAAGTTCTCAGAAGCTTCTAAACTTCTAATAAAGCTTCTCCGAAACAATTCTGACAGGCTGGTTTGGTTTTACCTTTTTCTTTGTGATCCATTCATACAAATGCCCACTTCAAGTCGATGTGACTGGACAGAATTCATGTATCTTTAAATAGATCCATAATGTGCTTTAATTAAGTACAGAGGAGCAGGAAATTGGCTTGATGAGCAAAGAAAACCTCCAGCAGCAGGCCGGAGACTCTAGCATGGTAATTCTGTCCCCCTCTGCGCCACCCCCCAAAGTTACAGAATTGTTCTCTTTCTTCCAGCCACCTTGGCAGTTCCATCACAACATGGTATTCTTCCTTTTGTCATTCACAGAAATTATTTGTAAAGCATTTAATAAATGTCTTTCGGGTTACCCCATGTGGCAGGATGAGAAGCCTGCGGCCTTCCAGATGTTGCTGGACTTCAACTCCCATCACCCTTGACCATTAGGCATGCTGGCCTGGGGCTGATGGGAACTGGAGTCCCAACAACATCTGGAGGGCCACAGCTTCCCTGTCCCTGCAACCTAGGATCACGATGAAGTGGAACATACGCAAATCACGCCACTTCTTTCACCACGCCCATCCTGCTCAGAGTAAACTGAAATTCATGTTTATTCTGACAAAAGGCAGGGGAGGGAGAAATCAAAGATATACGAGAGGGGAAAATATCAGCAACGCTCCTGGCATTCCTAGCAACGGTTAGCAAGATCGCTGCTCATGTCAATAGTGGCCACAAGTCCTTCCTCACCCACCTGTACAGATAGCATGATATTTTGCATGCAAGGCCAAAAACACAAGCCGAATGCACAAGCCGAATGCAAATATCACAGCAGTGTAGGAAAATACCCCTCGTCTTGGGGGGGGGGGAATGGATGACTCAGCAACCGATACATTCCAAAATAAGGGAGTCCCTTAAGAGGAGGTTCTCTAATAAGAGAGAATTCTGTGAAAGTGCTTTCCCTCTGCTGTTTCGTAACTAGGTCCCCTGTGGATCTCAGGTGAGGATAGCACAAGAAACCCTTCTCAGGAAAACAAAGGTCACGCGGGGCTTTTGCTGGCCTCTCTCCCCAGGCTCAAAAAATCCTGTGCTGCAACGCCAACTGGCTGGAGCCGAGGAATGTGGGCAGACTCACCAATGCAAAAGAGAAGACAAAGGCAGCAGAGAACCAGGGTCTTCTGCGCCTTTAGGGTAGGTGAGGAAACGGCCTTTGCCAAAGGCCCCTAAGACAATTCTTCCCTTCCTTTCTTCTTTCCCACTTGGTAGATAGCGAAAGGGAAGAAGAGTTGAAGGCAGCCAGCTCCTGAACCACTTGAGCAAACCGTCTATGGGCACACGCCAAAGGGAATGACAAACTGGCGGCAGCCAGAGGAACCAGTGCATTTAAAAATAAGATAAATAGCAAAGTTAACCCTCTGTATACCAGCAGCTTTATACATCCTTCAGAAGTTAAGCTACTTTCCGAGATACCTGGAACCAGGACATGTTTTTAACAGCTGAGCTGTGAAACACCGAAGCCGCAACAGAGGGCGATGGCAAGAAATGTCGATTCAAGCCCAAAGCGCACAGAAATTTTCATCTGGCCACAAAAATATTTGAATTTGGGATGTGTTCCGCATTGTTCAACCTTTACTTGGAGGAATATTAGGGGTGGGGGCAGTGGTCTGTTGATCTAAACTAGACTGAATTGTTTCATTTGGTGGGCAGAACTCCTTCAGGGAATTATTGGTTAAGGGGTCTAAAAATGTTTTGTGGAGCAGCAGATCTTTCTGGGCATTTTTAATAGTGCCCCTTGGAGCATGTGAAACAGTGATGCCATCGAGCAAGTACCAAGTGCCTTTCTTCTGTATTGAACACCTCACCCAGTCCCCCCTCCAAAAAGGGGGGAGACTTGAAAGGAGAGAGTTTCCCCAGTTAGAGCATCCAACCAGATCAGGCTGGAATTAAGTGCTTCTGATCTTAGAATTTAAGCCATTAAAGTGGCGAGAATGAGGCAGAAGGGATCCAGAACTGACAACTGGAACGGCTCTCCAAGGTCATCTAGTCCAACCCCCTGGATGCAACAACAGGGAAGGGCCGTAGCTCAGAGGTAGAGCATCCACTTTGCATGCAGAAGGTCCCAGGTTCAGTCTCTAGCATCTCCACGTAGGCTGGGAGACACTCCCTGCCTGAAATCCTTGAGAGCTGCTGCCAGTCAGTGTAGACAATACTGAGCTAGACGGCAGTATAAGGCAACTTCTTCCATTCCTTATCCCCAAAAGGTAGCCATCCAGGCTCTGTTTAAATACCTCCATCAAAGGAGTTATTCTGGTTACCAGTCTTGAATATGCACACATATCACAGCTTAGAATATCACAGCTATTCTAAGGGGTGGGCACAGAGAGAGAGAGACTCAAACCTCAGTATCGTGCTGTTTTTTTTACAAAATAGCACTGTGGAAAAGTTGACCCTGGCAGGCTTTTTTCTCGCACTGTCAGCCAAGTGGTGGAAATGGTGTTGCAGCACTGGTCACTTTCACATTGTTTACTTAATGTTACATTTATATCCCACCTTTCCTCCAGGAAACTCAAAGGTGGCATACAAACATGGTTCTCCCCCTCCTGACGTTATCCTCACAACAACCCTGTGAGGTAGATTAGGCTGAGAGACAGTGACTGGCCCAAGGTCACCCAGTGAGCTTCATGGCCAAGCAGGACTTTGAAACCTGTCACCCAGGTCCCAATCCGAAACTCTAACCTCTCCATGCCGCTTGCTCTCCACGTTTATATACACGTTTGCATGCAATCATGCCTAACATACACAGTCTAACCACTACACTACACTGCCCACACAGTTGGCAAGAGAAGTGAGCGCCATCCTTGTGGCTCTGAAGCATTTTGCTCAGAGAGCAGAAGCGGAGACCTCCACGATCCATTTCTAATCCGTAGTCCTATAAACTCCACCCTCCAATCCTAGGTGTGCAAGAGCTGACTATGGAGACTCAAGGGGGTGATAGAACTGCACTCTGCACAAGGTCAGAGGCATCCAGTCACCAGGATTTTGTGTGTCCCAGGACTCTACCTGAGCATTCAAAAGAAGGAGCCAAGCCTTGGCTCAGCGCAAGCACCCCCCACATGCATCCATCCCCCACTTCCAAGACTGAAAATCCAGCCAGCACACATTTTACAAGGAGGGTTGCTGAACATGTCCTTCAATTAGAAAATTACTTGCACTCATCACTCTAGACTGGGGAGGCAAACCTCTTTGGGCCCAAGGGCTGCATTCCCTTAGGGACAACTCTTCAGGGTCAACGTGGCTGCTCTGTGACCATTCCACACTGTTGCATAAACACAGAGACAGGATGCGCAGGCACACACAGAGGCAATCTGTGCAGATCACCCCTCCCTACTCCTCAAGAGACTGACGTGATGACAGCGGAGGGGGCGATTTGGATCCTCATCAGGGCATTGTGCTGAGCAGAGAGGTTCACACCGCCTACTCCAGCACTGTGTCCAATTTTTTTTTCTGTTTGCTACTGCTGCTAACACTGATGGGGTCTTGGGGAGTCCCAGGACAGAATTAGGGTCTCAGACTGGGGGGGGGCAGGGTATAGCTACTGCTGCTCTAGACAATCATTACCACCACCATAGGGACAGGGTGTCAGAGTCCGTGCACCCAAAGCCCATTTCAGCACCCCTCAAGTTGAGTGAGACTTCCAGAAGATCTGAAGGGTGTGCTTTGTGCTTTTCTGTTTTTTAAAGGAGCAGATAATATAGCCAACCGGTTAGCATCCAAATCTAACGGTCAGAAACTCCTCCGTCTCGCAGTAAACTCTGGCCGTCCACCTATGACTAGGGATGGGGGAGTAATTCAATTCTGTTTGCAAGCTCACTGAATTGGCACTTTTTAGAACAATTCGCAAGCTGAGACACAGCCGTCCTTCCAAGTTCACTCTTCTCTGAATTTTGCAGTGCATATCTCCAGCCAAGGAATGCATAAAGATACATATATTAATAAAAACAATATAAAAAATGCATTATACTAGGGGAAATTGCTTTGCAATAAACATGCATGTTAGGCAAAATTGCATACAAACATGTGTATAAACATAGACAGCCAATGTAGTGTAGCAGTTAAGAGTGTCAGATTGGGACCTGGGAGACCCAGGTTCAAATCCCCACTCAGCCATGAAGCTCCCTGGGTGATTTTGGGACCAGTCAAATGCCTCTCAGCCTAACCTATGTCACAGCACTGTTGTGAGGATAACCGTGAGCTCCTTGAAGGAAAGGTAGGATATAAAGTTAATAATATATTAATAAATGTATTAGGCGAAATTTGGATAAAAACGGTGATGAATTTTCATGAGGACTATTTTCTTTTTTAACAAAATTGCCTGCTGATGTGGAAAAAATGAGAAACCGGAATTGGCAGATTCGCCCATCCTTACTTATGACTCGGCCTCAGATTTAAAACTCGGATCCACCCAGGTTTAAGAAGAGAGGGAGGGTGCACAAGCACCTCTAGCAATATTTCTAGAGGTTCTCATGGAACTTCCCCCAAGTCTGCACAACATTGCCCTCACCAAGAAACACCCCTCCCATGTCCCATTTAATTCAGATTTACAATTTCTGCAGAAAATCTGATAACTTAAAAACAAAACAAAACCCCAGATGCAGTAAATCTGGATATAACGTGGGTGTGTGTGTGTGTGTGTGTGTGTGAAGAAAATGTGATGGCATTTTAATGAGAAGGACTTCATTGTGTAGACACTGTGGAAAATGTGTCTGCCTGAGCATAATCCACAATAAACTGCCATGTGGAAGCATCCTAAATTTCCATCCCTCCCCTGTCTGATGCCTCACTAAGTCAGCTACGTGCAATCACTGCACGGGCAACCAACTCTATCCAAGAACTGCGGAGTGCAAAGACCTCTCTTCCTAGTCTTTGGAAAAGGCACCAAACATCACGGTTAAGAAAGGAAAGTGCAGTGGCCCTGATAAAAACACACAAACAAACAATATCACACACCCCTACCTCTTCGGGAAGTGACTGCTGCGCTTTCACTATAACAGCCAGCTTTAAATCTTTTTAAAAAGAAAGGACTTTCTCCCCTCACTTACCATCGCTACTTCTCTCCCCATTGACCATCACTACCCCTGTTCTTCTTCCATCTAAACACAGGCACCTCAGCTCCCACTATGACAGCCCCCTGCCATCCATAATAAGGGTGTTTACTTTGACCTGAAGCTCCGCCAAGTGCAAGGAGGCAAACTCCCAAGCAAGCCCGGGCAGGCTGGAAATCTCGCGTCCCACTGCTACGGAGCGAGTCCCATTTGAACTCAGGGGGGATTTGCTTTGGACTCACTCCGGAGTCAAAACGCATAGGAGCAGACTGGTAGGTGTGTTGCGCCTTTCTCTCTCTCTTTTTTTTTAAGGGTCCACTCCGATTTCCCAGAGCCTCCCTGCATTCGTGCACGATGTCCCAAAGTGTCCGGTACAACAAGGCTGGATTTTTCCAAGGGACCGTCAATTCTTAAAAAATAAAATAAAGCAAACCTAACACGGTCCCTCTCCCGATGGAGAACATCGCTACGCGCAGGATGCGGGAAAGAAAAGAAAGAGGCAGCTGGCTGGCAGGGAGGGGTTAACCTTCAATCGTGTGCCCCCTCCCAACCCCGAAGTCCCCTCGAACCGTAGCGAGGCTCACTTACTCCTGGAAGGTTGCGCCGCGCAGAAGCTGTGGGACGAAGAAAACCTGCGCGCAACGGCTTCAAGCGCCCCGCCGCCTTCTCCGGGACCCCCGACGCTTGTGTCCCTCGCTTCGCTCACCCGCCCCAAGCACAAGGCGCCTCCGCCTCGCTCTCCCCTCCCCAGCACCAACCTCCTCGCCCGCGAGCTATGGGAGCGCAAAGCCGCCGCTTACCATCACCGCCTTGCCGCGGAAGGCGCCGGGTCCTTTGCGGTGCTGGTGCGCCCGGTGGACGTCGCGGCTGGGGCTGCTCTCCAGATCGCGCTTCTCGCGGCGGCGGCTGCTGCTGCTGCTGCCGCCACCGGCGACGGCGCCCCGCTGCTGCTCCTCCTCGCCGGAATCCAGGCTACTGAAATTCCACACGACGAGCGTCTGCACAAGCAGGACGGTGAGCGCCAAGAGGAGCGCCGAGTGCGAGCGGCGGGCCAGGCGGCGGGCGCACGGAGCGGCGGAGCTGGCGGCAGCGGCGGCCGACGACGCAGACGAAGGAAACGACGCTCCCACCACCATCTTCGCGGCTGGCGCTTTGCACGGCTCGGCTCGCTCGCTCGCTCGCTCTCCTCTCCGCTGCTGCCGCTCTCTGAGCCGCTCAGAAGCGCCGCCGCCGTTGCCCGGAGTTTTTCAGACGGACGAGACGTCAGCAGGAGGAGGAGGCGGAGGAGGAGGAGACGAGACGAGACGAGCGGAGGCCTGGCAATGTGGCAGGCAGGCAGACCCTCGCGCTCCAGTCGGGGAGAGGGACTTGGCAGGCACGGAGGGAGGCGTGCGCGCACAAGAGACGGCGGGGGAGGAGCCGATGGCGGCGCTGGGCGAAGCGGAGAGCGAGCGAGCAGCGCCTTCGCCAGGCGGAGGAGGAGCCGGGGATGCTGGGACTGGGGCTTCTAGGCTGACGGAGGAGGGGAGGCGATGGCTCTCCGGCGGTGCGTCTTCGCACACGAGATCTGCTGCTGCTGCCGCCGCCGCCGCCGCCTCCCAGTCCTGCCTAGGTTTGACTCGGCGACGAGGCGGCTCCCGGCCGTCTTTACAACTGTCCTGTTCCTCATGGTTCCTTCCGCTGCTCATCCAACCTCTTCCAGCAGAGCCTTTAAGGGACGGTTTCATCTGCGGCAGTTAGCAGGTGATGATCGCTTGGGAGGCAGCCTCCTAGCCGAGGGGGGGGAGAAAGCTTCACGTGCGCGCATCTCTTATCTGAAGAGGGAGGCGCGCTCCCAGTGGCACCAGAACGGGCGAGTGTGTGAATATGCGAGTGCGGAAGCGCGCCCCTGTGTATGTGCGCGCGCGTGTCCAGTTGCCAGCCTTCACAGCAGTTTCAGTGGGACATAGTCTGCGCCCACGACATACATTTAAAGCACATTCTCTGCCCCCCCACCAGAATCCTGAGAAGCGTAGTTTATCCTTGTTTTACACGCTACAGTTCCCAGGATTTTGTGCGTGTGTGTGTAAGCGCAGCCAGTTTGGAGGAAGCTTGTGCAAAAATTACTGACTTCAGCAGGTCTGTAAAGGCTGCATTCCTATGCATGTACTTACCCCAGAGTAGAAATGGGTGAGAATTTCAATTCAGGTTGCATTTCATGCTGAATCTATCAAATCCTTACTTTCCAAAACAATATGAGAATCAAACACAGCCATCCTTCAAAATTCTCACTTATTCAAATTTTGTGAAACAGTGCTGACAAAAATGCATATATTAGGGAAAGTGTGCATAAAAATGAATGTATTTGTGAAAATAACATGCAAAATGCACTATATAATTAGAAATGGCTTGCAAAAATGTGTACATTAGTCAAAACTGTCTATACAAAAATGTGTGTATTAGGAGAAATTTGCACTAAGATGCTGGATAATTTTCATGAGGATTTAAAAAATCACAGATTGCTGCAGAAATGTGAAGAACTGAATTTAAGATTGGAAAAATGAGAAACTGAGATCACTGAAATTAGCAGATCTTTCTATCCCTACTCTAGAGTAAGCCCTGTTGAATGCAAAAAAAGCACCCTTGAGATAGGGTATCACAACTCCCTACACATTCATTTGACAGCAATATGTTTCATGGTTTATTTATTTATTTTTTAAAAAATATTTATTAACCACACGTTCGTTAAATATGTATATCTATATATCAACGTGAAAAATGGAAATGGAGTGCCTTCATTAAATATAATACTACAATAACATCCATAAAAACATTAATAAAGATGGGTTGAAAAAAAATCATGTTCCCAAGGCCTGTGGTAACAGTATACTGTAAAATACAAAGCATGGATGACTCTGGCCAAACTTCTATAGGCAAAGAGTTCCACATGGCACAGCTCACCTCACTACAGGCTAAATGAACCTCAGGGGGCATGGTCAATGGTTAGATATTCATTTATTTATTATTTATTAATTAATTAAATTTATATCCCACCCTTTCACCTAAAACATCATGAAAACAGACTTTAAAACATATTAAAACAAAACATGTTTAAAAGCATATTACAACAAAACCTCTTTAAAAAAAAAGCTTTAAAAATATCTTAAAACATCTTAAAAAGCAATTCCAATACAGACACAGACTGGGAT
The DNA here is from genome assembly GCF_030035675.1 of Rhineura floridana. Classification (NCBI taxonomy): domain Eukaryota; kingdom Metazoa; phylum Chordata; class Lepidosauria; order Squamata; family Rhineuridae; genus Rhineura; species Rhineura floridana. The sequence goes on along the minus strand of NC_084496.1, from coordinate 12,828,350 downwards.
AAGGTCTCTACTTAAAAGGCTTGTTGAAAGAGGAAGGTCTTCAGTACGCACCAAAAAGATAACAGAGATGGTGCCTGTCTAATATTTAAGGGGAGGGAATTCTAAAGGGTAGCTACCACAACACTAAAGGTCCACTTCCTATGTTGTGCGGAACGGACCTCCTGATAAGATGGAATCTGCAGGAGGCCCTCACCTGCAGAGCGCAGTGATCGACTCGGTATATAAGGGATGAGATGATCTTTCAGGTATCCTGGTCTCAAGCTGTATAGGGCTTTGTACACCAAAACCAGCACCATGAACTTAGTCTTGTACCTAATGAGCTGAATAGTTTGCGGCATTTTGTTTGGCTATATTCTTCAACATACCTTGACATGATATGAGGGCTCCAAGCTTGACAGTCTGCACTTTGTACTTTGTACACCAAACCCAGAACCTTGAACTTAGCCCTACAGCTAATGGGCAGCCAGTGCAATTCTTTCAGAAGTGAGGTGACATGTTGGCGATACCCTACCCCAGTGAACAGTTGTGCTGCCGCATTTTGCACCAGCTGCAGCTTCTGGACCAACCTGAAGGGCAGCCCCACATAGAGCACATTACAGTAATCCAGCCTGGAGGTTACCAGTGCATGGACAATAGTGGTTAGGGTATTCCTGTCCAGAAACGGCTGCAGCTGTCTTACCAGCCGAAGCTGGTAAAAGGCACTTCTAGCCACAAAGGTCACATGGGCCTCCAGCAACAAAGATGGATCCAGGAGCACCCCCAGACTATGAACCTACTCTTTCAGAGGGAGCACAACCCCATCCAAAGCAGGCAACTGACCAATTATCCGAACTTGGGAACCACCAACCCACATCATCTGTCTTGCTAGGATTTAGACATAGTTTATTTATTTATTTATTTGATTTCTTAGTCGCCCATCTGGCTGGCTAACCAGTCACTCTGGGCGACGTACAAAATAAGCAAAATAGCATAAAATGACACATTAATACAATAACATTAAAATCTAAAAGCAATGATGTTAAAATCTAGCCCACCCCAAAGGCCTGTCTGAAGAGCCAGGTCTTCATGGCCCAGCAGAAACTCATTGTAGAGGGAGCCTGACGGAGATCATTTGGAAGGGAGTTCCAGAGGGTGGGGGCCACAACTGAAAAAGCCCTTTCTCTAGTCCTCACCAGTCTAGCTGTTTTGACTGGTGGGATAGAGAGGTCTTTTGAGGCCAATCTTGTTAGGCGGCATAGCTGATGATGCTGGAGGCGCTCCTTCAGATAGGCTGGGCTGAAACCGTGTAGGGATTTAAAGGTCAAAACCAACACCTTGAATTGGGCCCGGCAAGCAACTGGTAGCCAGTGCAACTCTTTGAGCACTGGAGTTACGTGATCTAGCCGGCGGCTGCCTTTAATCAGGCGCTCCGCCGCATTCTGCACCAGTTGCAGCTTCTGGACCATTTTCAAGGGTAGCCCTACGTAGAGCGCATTACAGTAGTCGAGAGGAGACCAGGGCATGTACCACCGATGGGAGCAGATGATTTACTGGCCCTCATCCAGCCCACCACAGCCCACAACAGAACCCAGGCACTCGCCCAGGGCTTGCACACCTCTCCTGATTCAGATGTTACAGAGAAATAGAGCTGGGTATTATCAGTATACTGCAGACACCTTGCCCCAAATCTCCTGATTACCGCTCCCCAGGGTTCATATAGACGTTAAACACCATTGGGGACAAGATGGTACCCTGCAGCACCCCACAGTACAACTACCAGGGGACCGAAAAACAATCACCCAATGCTATTCTCTGAAAAGGACCTTGGAGATAGGATCGGAACCCCTGTAAAACAGTGCCTCCAATACCCATCTCACCAAGCCGTCTCAGAAGGATACAATGGTCAATAGTATCAAAAGCCACCGAGAAATCAAGTAAGAATAACAGGATCGCACTCCCCCGTCCTTCTCCTTATAGAGGTCATCCATCAGAGTGACCAAGGCCAATTCAGTCCCATAATCAGTCCTGAACCCAGACTGAAACCGGTCAAGATAATCTGTTTCATCCAAGAGTACTTGCAATTGCTGCACCACCACCCTCTCAATCACCTTCCCTAAGAAGGGGGTATTTGTGACCGGTGGGTAATTGTCACAGACCAACGGGTCCAGGATGGGTTTCTTCAGGAGCGGTCAGATCACTGCTTCTTTCAGGGCATCTGGAACCACTCCCTCCTGCAATTATGTGTTGACCACACCCTGGATCCACTCGGTCAACCCTCCTCAGCAAGCTTTAATGCCAAGAAGGGCAAGGGTTGAGAGGACACATTGCTGGCCGCATTGTCGCAAGCACTTTGTCCACGTCATCAGACCGCATCAACTGAAACCGTTCCCAAGAAGTTGCAGCAGAGATTGCTCTGGACACCTCAGTGGGGACTACAATAGATGTGGATGGGGCATCAAAATTGCAATGGAGGTGAGCAACTTTACCCTCAAAGTGCCTTGCAAACAATTCACAGTGGGCCTCCGAAGGGTCTAAAACGCTGTTTCCTGGAGTTGATGTCAACAGACCCCTGCCAATATGGAAAAGCTCCACTAGACGGCTACTTGAGCATGTGATGGTGGCAGAGACGTGGGCCATCTTTGCCACTCTCATCGCTGCACAATAGGCACAATTATGTTTTATTCCTGTCCGATCAGCCTCTCAACATGTTTTTCGCCACATGCTCTAGCCGTCGTCCAGCCTGTTTCATTGCCCTTAGCTCACTGGTGTATCAGGGTGCAAACCAGGCTCCACAATGCTGGAGAGGGTGCTCAGGGGCAAGCGTGTCAAGAGCCTGATGTGCCTCGCTGTTCCACAGCGTGACAAAGGCTTCAACAGGGTTGTATCTACTGGGAACTCCTCTAGGGCATTCAGGAATCCAATGGATTCCATTAGGCTCTGGGGGTGGACCATCTTAATCTGTCCATCACTCCTGCAGAGGAGGATCAGAGCCATAAGTCTAAACCTCAACAGGAAGTGGTCTGACCGTAATAATGGAGTGACATCCACCCCCTTTCTCCAAACCACCCCTTCCTCCATCTGGAGCAAAAACCAAGTTCAGAATGTGCCCTGCCCTATGTGTCGGGCCGGTGACAACTTGAGACAGCCCCGTGGTTGTCATGGAGGCCATGAAGTCCCAAGTTGGAACAATAGAGGCAGCCTCAGCATGGACATTGAAATCACCTAGGAGTGTCATTCCAGGCTCCTCCAATACCACAGCTGAAATGGCCTCCGCCAGCTTGGTAAGAGAAGCTGCTGGGCAGCAGGTTGGATGGTACACCAGCAGCAACCCTAATTTACTGTCTCCTTGGCTCAATACCAGATGCAGGCCCTCACAGCCAGCTCCAAGACAGAGTGGTTTCCTGGTGACAGAGATGGAAGTTCTGTAGACCACAGCAACTCCTCCCCCTCCCCCGTCCCTGCAGCCTTTTCTGGTGTTGCTCCAAGTATCCAGGTGGGCAAAGTTGGGTCAGATCAACTCCTCCCAGCTCACCCACCCAGGTCTCGGTTGTTGTTATATGCTGTCAAGTCAATTATGATTTATGGTGACCCTATGAATCAGCAACTTCCAATAGCATGTGTTATAAACCACCCTGTTCAGATCTTGTAAGTTCAGGTCTGTGGCTTTCTTTATGGAATCAACCCATCTCTTGTTTGGTCTTCACTATCTCGTGTTGCATTTTGGATACTCTGTTCACAGGGTTTTTGTGGTAAGAGGTACTCAGAGTTGGTTTACCATTGCCTTCCTCTGAGTTTGGATGCATCTTAGTCTGGTGTCTCAGCTTTGACCATTCAGCCTTGGGTGCCCCTGCTAGGAGTCTAGCCTCTTGGTCTAGACTCCTGACAGCATTGCTCGCAGCTTCTTCGACACTCTCAAACCCCCTCACCATGTTAAAGTATGCATCCTAGAAGGGGCCAGGTCTCAGTAATGCCCACCAAATCAGCACCTTCATCCATGATCAAATCATGGATGAGTGTGCCCTTATTGTGTACCGATCTGTCATTAAACAACAGCACACATAGGCCAGTGGGCACAGCAGATGAGCAATGAGGAACCCATGCATGAGAGGAGTGGGATCGAGTAAGAAGACATAGATAGCCTTGCCCTAGTCTTCTACTGTAGTTCACTATCTCCCCGTACCTATACCTCCCTCTACCCATGATCACTGAAATTGGGGTGGCATCACCCATGTCCCTCCTTACCAAGACTCTTCCTGAACACCTGATAGGGGCACAACAAGAGCCCACCAACAAAACCTACCTGAACCAGTTGTCCCAGTATGCCTCTAGGAGAATTGAGAGCAGTCAGACCCACTTTCACACAGGACACATCTACTCCTTCCCATCTCACACCCAGGGAGGGCCAGCCTCCTGCCAGTTGCAGATTCTCACTCTGAAGGCATCTGGCAACTTTCTCCTATCATTCAGTTCACTGGACAGGCTCTCACCCTGTGCAGGAACTACACATACACCATGCACCCTCCTCGCTACCAATCTCCTCTAGGTTGGTTTTAAAAAGAAAAGAAATAGAAGGGGGTTGTGCCCTCACCCTCAGGACTCCCTAAGGGGCTCCCCAAGGGCAGCCAGGCTTCTATGCCCCCTGACCCAGCTGAGCTCATTCCAGCTGACCCATCTGACCCATCAGGAGCTGATGCAAGAGGCTGCAAGACTGACTGCAGCCTCTGTCTGAATTCAGGGTCAGGCAGGGGGTCCCAGTCCTTGCAGCACTTACCAGGGACCTCAGCTGTCTCAAGAGACAGCAACCCAGAGTGAGCAAGCAAGCACCCAGAAGCTCAGATACTTACTCCCAGGGCATGTCTTCTCCAGTCCCCACTGCTGCAGCTGTTCCCCTAGAGATAATGAGAGTTGTAGCCCAACAACATCTAGAGGGCATCATGTAGGATGCTCTTGGTGTACTGAAGCAGCAGAGATTGCTATCAACTTGCATGGCTTTAAAAGAGGATTAGATAGATTCATAGAGGGTAAGACTATCAATGGCAACTAGCCACAATGGCTATGTTTTATCTCCACTGTCGACAGCAGTATGCCTCGGAATAACAGTTGCTGGGCATCACAAGTGGAGAGAGCCCTATTGCGCTCAGGTTCTCCATGCAGGCTTCCCATGGACATCTAGCCGGTAGTTCTCCACATTTCTGTAGCAATCTGGAAATTTAGTTTTCAAAAATCCTCTTGAAAATTTGTCAGCGTTTAAGCACACATTTCTCCTAACATCCACAGTTTTGTATGCAGTTTTGACTAATACACTCATCTTTCAAAGCACCTTTCCCAAAGATAACACATTTTTTGTATGTTATTTTCAGTAATGTACATACCTAATATATGCATTTTTGTACACGTTACTTGGCTGGACAACTGCATCGCAAAATTAGGAGAAGTGCAAATTTCAGAGGACGGCTGTGTTTTGGTTCACATATTGTGTCAGAAAATGTGAATTTGTTAAGTTCGCCTTCAGATGTGAATGTCTTACCTATCCCTATTTAGAAGCTACCACAAATGGCCAAGCATCACTTTCTGTCCTGGGGTGGATGAACGTCCACCACCATGAAAAGGCCATTAACATCCTTTTACCAAATCCCTGTACTGCCTCCCATGCAGAATCACTTTCTGAACCTAGTTTAATTACAAACTTCAGTGACATTTCTCCCTGCCGTCCCCCAGTTGGCACAAAATAATAAGAATACTTTAATTACTTAGCCAAAAACCAAAGATTTGTTTTTCTCGTTTGGAAGCGTGTGTGTGTGTGCTTTGTCGATCTGCTGCGCAGTTCATTTTTGCTGTCTGTTAGAACTTTGCTGTCAGATGGATGATTACCAACAAATGGATATCACGGGTTTTAATTTTTTTAAATAAATAATTTAATTGGAATGTCAGGCTGAGAGGTCCATGATGGGTTAACAAGAATTCCCCGATTAAAAGCAGCCTGCAAAAATCTCGCCAAGCCGATTTGCCTGCTTGTCCCTTTCCCCCGCTGAAAGTGTTGAGGCTTTGTCACACTTCTTTTCAGCCAAACTAAATAAATGCTATCTTCTGTGTGTGTGTTTTTTAATTTTGTACAATAAAAGTGTGCCCTTTATCTGCTGTTCTTTCGTGTGATGTGGCACCCGCATTAGCAACAGACTCAATTAATTTGTACTTTGCTTCTTAATTAAGAATTATTGGGCCAGATTCTCAACTGTTGTTTTTGGAGTAAAGTTCTGGGGAGAGATAAGCTAGGCTATGCTAGCAGAGAACGGGTAACATTTTACCCGGGTAACTCCAGCATGTAGAGTGTACAGTCTCGCTCACACTCTGCATTTAAGAACATAGGAAGCTGCCTTAGTCTGAGTCAGACTTTGGGTCCATCCAGCTTAGTGTCACCCACACTTGACTGGCAGCAGCTGTCGAGGGTGCCAGGCGGAGGACATTCCCAGTCTCACATGGAAAGGTTGGGAATTGAGCCACTGAGCTATACAGGCCTTCCCCCAAAACATAGGAAGCTGCCTGAGTCAGACCGTTGGTCCATCGAGCTCAGTATTGCCTGCACTGACTGGCAGCAGCTCTCTGAGATTTCAGACCAGGCATCTCCCCCAGCCGTACCTGGAGACCTGCAAAGCAGAATGTCCACCACTGAGCTAGGGGCCTTTCCTTTGTGGTGACTTATAGTGGAACAACGAGAAACCGAGAGAACAGAAACCACCATCGCCTTCCATCATTATTTGCAGGCGTTTGTATATGGTGGCAGTGTGTGTGCGTGCATGTGTATGTGATGGTGGAAGACTGGGAGTAAATGGAACAACTCTTAGAGAGAGGGGAAATCTTGGGGGTGGGAGCTAAAAAAGCCCCAAAGAGGACTGAGCATGGCCAGCGGTCATCGAATGCTCAGTGTGTGTTGTTTGAAAACGGGCATCCAAGGGTGAGGATGGAATCGAGCATCCTGAAAGAAGGCAGAGCTGGCTGTCTGGAATACTGAACAGAAGCCCCCCACGCTGCAAAATTCCCACTTCATGCTTATATTTAAATTGAGCGTCCAGGTGCAGAGGCAGTGTATCACTGAAAACCACTTGGCTGTTGGCAGGCAACATGGGGAAAGGCCTTTACGTCCTTGGGAAGACATGCTCTTTATTTGAATTAAGTTTTCATGGGCGCTGTATAATCTGTTCCAACATTTGTCTTGTAATTCTTTTTTTATTATTTATTTATTTATTAGATTTCTATCCCGCCCTTCCTCCCAGTTGGAGCCCAGGGAGGCAATGTACATGATAATGCATTTGATGTGGGAAGTTTTCTGTCTGGTCCAATGAAAGTTTAAATGTTTAAGTGTCACTTGGGGCCTTAACTGACAGCCGTGAGTTAGAATTCTCAGTCGGCAAAAGAAGGGTACCAACTACGCATATTATGATTGGACGGTGCAGGCTCAGAATATTCAGTTAGTCAATGTGATTTGCTTGGGCTGGACTAGAGAGGCCAGAAGAAGTGTATATATGTCTGGGTGCTGGTCAGCTGAGAGCTAGTTAGCTGGGTGGAGAATTGAAGTGGATGGTGCTTGGTGTCCACGGAGTCAGCCAGAAGAAAAAGACAGCAGAGGAAGAGGATCAAGGAAAAAGAAGATGAGAGAGTAGGGGTGGAAGGTTCTGTCCATTTTAGTTCTCCATGTTCCTCGTTTTTCCATTCTTAAATTCAGTTCTCCACATTTCTGCAGCAATTTGCCATTTTTTTTTTAAAAAAAATCATCATGTAAATTCTTCGGCATTTTAGTGCAAACTTCTCCCAATAAACACATTTTTGTATGCAGTTTTGACTAACGGTCGCATTTTTGCCAACATGTTGTTTTATATGCATTTTTGCATGCTAATTTCACCAAAATATTCATTTTTATGCAGATTTTCCCCTAAGAGATTTTTTTTTTTTTTTGGTAAAATAGTATGATTGGATTGTTGCTAATTTTACAGTACCACTGTGTTTCGGTTCTCATATTGTTTCGGAAAGTGCTAATTTGATCAGTTTGGCTTTAAATAGGAACTGAACTGAACTTCTCCCCCAACCCTACCTGAAAGGCAGGAGGAGAGACTTGCCGTCTGAAGACTCGCTAAGGACAACAGAATCACTTGGCTTAGGCTGAAGAGACAAGGGGAGAACCTGTCTGCACTGCTGAGTGAGAAGCTTCATGGAGATTTGGCCTCTGGTGACTGGTAAGGGCACCAGAGGGAAGATTTCCGGGGCAGTACAGCAAGATAAACCTGCACTTCCCTAGGTCAGTAAAGGGTTAAAACAGCGGCTCTCAAAATTTCACCCCCATGGACCACTTCAAAATGGCTGAGGGTCTTGGCAGGCCATTAATGATTTTTCTGCCTGTTGTAGCAATTGTCATTGCTTAGAGTTCCTTAATACGCTAAAATGCAACCTAAGAAATAAATGCAGCAATAATAATACAATCCAGAATCAGTGTGAATATTCAATATAGTGGATCTGCCATCTTCCATTTTCAGCCCCAAATCCACAGACATGTCATGGACCACCTGAATGAAGCTTGCAGACCACGCTGATGGTCCACAGACCACAGTTTGGGAACCCCTGGGTTAAGAAAAAGAGGCTTCCAGCAGAGTCCGAGGCATAACTGGAGCGGAGAGACTAAAAGGGCAATTTGGCTAAAAGGGTTTGAATAGCGTAACTAACTTTCCTTAAAGCTGTTTTGGCTGCATTCACAGCATACATTTAAAGCACATTGTTTCCCACAGAGAATCATAGGAAATGCAGTTTGTTAAGGGTTCTGGGAATTATAGCTCTGAGTGGTGAGGATGGAGGGATCTGTCAATGTCGGTTCTATTATTTTCTCATTTTTTTCAGTGTTAAATTCAGGTCTCTACATTTCTGCAGCAAGTTGCAGGTTTTTTTCCCAATCCTCATGATTACTTTGGCATTTTAGTGTGAATTTCTCCCAAGAAACACATTTTTGTAACCAGTTTTGACTAATGTACAAGCAGTGTTGACTAATTTGTGCAAGCAATTGCTCCTACTATAATGCATTTTTGTATGATAATTTCACTAATATTTTCATTTTTACATACATTTCCCCCTAATGCATGCCTTTTTGTAAACTTTGGTTGGGTGGAACCTGCGTCAATTCAGATAAGCATGAATTCTGAAGGAGGGCTGTGTTTCGGTTCTCATGTTGTTTCGGAAAGTGCGAATTTGATGAACTTGGCTTTTAATGCAAACTGAATCAAAATTCACCCCCATTCCTCATGAATGGAAAACTACAGTTCTCAACATTCTTTGTACGAAACGTGCTTTCAATGTGCTTTAAATGCATGGTGTGCATGTGGTCGGTTGAATATAAGCTGTTGGTATTTAATGACCATATCATGTCAACAAAGTTTATGCTTATTCGAAGATCCAGTACTATGTAAAAGCAGCTAGGTAAGCTTGCACAATAATCTTTTAACAAACTAAAATAACATTGTCAATATCATGTCTGTATCTGACTGGGTTTGCACTACATTTATATCCCACAGTTACTGGGTTATGGGTAAGATCAGCATTCAGAGGTTTAGGATAACCATTGGAGTAGGAGTTGGGTTTTGTTATAACAGAGTAAGTAAATATCTCCTTTCCTTTCACAATTCTGCTACTGTATCTGTTTGGCCATTGTTAGAAACAATGTTAGAATTCATTAGAAACCCCTCTGGGGTCTCGTCCAGCAGGACTATTGTTATGTTCATATCATTCAAGAATGAGTGTGGTGTAGTGGTTAGAGTGTTGGACTCAGACCCAGGAGAGATGAGGGTTCAAATCCCCACTTGGCCATGAAATTCACTGGCTGACCTTGAGCTAGTCACTAACCTCTCCGCTTAACCTACCTCACAAGCTTGTTGTGAAGATAAAGTTGAGGGAGCGAGACAACCGTGTATACTACCTTTAGCTCCTTGGAAGAAAAGCAGGATAAAAATGCAGTAAATAAATAATTTTTTAAAGGAAAAAAGACCCAAGAAACAAGATCTAGGGCACGTTTCATATGCCCTTAGTTTTTAAAAGGGAATTTCTGTGACAGGAAATATGCCAAGTACAAGAAATGTGTAATGTTTGTTTTGTTCTTCCGAGAGGTAGCCAACTGAAACCCAAAAGTAGTACAATTTTACTTGTTGAACTTTGCGCCCCAAATGATTAACAACAGTTTAAAACCTGAAATCAGTGTTGCACAGCTAAGGTAGCTTGTTTTATTCGAGAAAGAAAGGTTACAAAAACACAGCTACTATCAACAAGGGGGAAAAGTATTTTGCTACATTCAGAGAGGACAAAGTCAAGATTGAAATGTCGCTATATACAGGAAGAGAAGATGGCATGGTTTGTGGGAAATGTTGTGACACACCCATGCATGAAGGGACAGCTGGGCATTGCTGATTTTGGTAATTTATTGCTGCAAATGTCATTAGATATTTTTTTCTGGCTGCAAAAAAGGCAAGTGCTATTTTAGGCCGCATTAGCAGAAGTATAGTTTCCAAATCATGTGAAGTATTAGTACCCCTCTATTCGGCACTGGTTAGGCCACATCTTGAGTACTGCATCCAGTTCTGGATGCCGCACTTTGAAAAGATGCAGACAAACTGGAACTGGTTCAGAGGAGCGCAACGAAGATGATCAGGAGACTGGAAACAAAGCCCTATGAGGAGAGACTGAAAAAACTGGGCATGTTTTAGCCTTGAGAAGAGAAGACTGAGGGGAGATACAATAGCACTCTTCAAGTCCTTGAAAGGTTGCCATACAGAGGAGGGCTGGGATCTCTTCTCGATCATCCCAGTGTGCAAGACACAGAATAATGGACTCAAGTTACAGGAAGCCAGATTTCGGCTGAACACCAGGAAAAATGTCCTAACTTTAGAGTTAGTTGCAACAATGGAACCAATTACCTAGGGAGGTGGTGGGCTCTCCAGCACTGGAGGCATTCAAGAGGCAGCTGGATAGCCACATGTTGGGTATGCTTTACGTTGGATTCCTGCCTTCAGCAGGTGGTTGGACTCAATAGCCTTAGAGGCCCCTTCCATCTCTACTATCTATGATCCTGCCTTCGAAAGATTTACAGTCAGCTACTGCCCATGTGGTTGAGCATTCAGGGAAAACTCTCTAACTGTTAAGAGTGGTACGACCATGGAACAAATGAACTAGGGAGGTGGTGGACTCTCCAACATTGGATACATTCAAGAGGTAGCTGGACAGCCATCAGTCGGTATCCTTAAGGGGGATTCCTGCATTGAGCAGGATGTTGGGCTTACAGGCCCCTTCCAACTCTACCATTTTATGATTCTCATCTGGATCTAATTACTATTCTTCAGATCAGGAAAAAATCTTCTATGGATGTCTCTGAATTCCCTGGAATTCAGAGGGGAAATGTATATTTCTGCTACAGTGGACTAAATCTGTGGACCAAACATACCAAATCTGGACTTACTTCCATCACAGTCACTTGTGTTTTGTATAGACTACAAAACCTGTAATGCAGTGACTGTGAGCATTCACAACATTCCCAAAGAAAGGCATGTCAAATATAGGTGTATATCTAGATGAAGACAGTCTAATTAGACAAGCTTGTCCTATCAGCTTGTCTGATTGTAAATGAAAGCTGTAACTCTGGATTCTGTAGGTGTATGGATTCCATGGCAGAATTTCTCCAGAGGAATTTGTGTAGCACTAAGATTTTGCCTCCAGCCAAGTAACCAAGCAATATTGGAGATCAGTTTACTATCTCATAGTATGCATCTGTCTTGTGTTATTCAAAGCTGCCTGTTCTATCAGGGCTGGCACCAGACTGTCATGGGCCCAGGTCATCATGCTCCTCAACACCCCCTCCTGATGCATCAAGGGGGTGTTGCCAGGGAAGGTGAAGCTCGCACTCCACAATCCATGGCAGTGTTGGCTTGCTGGTCATGATTCACCCCATGACCCGATGCTGGCTGGCATCACAGAGTGAGAGGTCCACTCTCCCAGCCTAAGGAGGGGCCCTTCTGGCTTGAAGGGCCCCCGGCCAGTGCTTGACCTGGCCTCCTGCTGGTGCCAGCTCTGTGTTCTATTGACCCTTGTTGTGCAACTGAGCTTGTTTCATTTATGTTTCATTGTCTGTCAGCCTAACCTACCTCATAGGGTCACTGGGAGGATCAAATTGGGAGCAGGGAACCACATTTACCACTTTGTGCTCCTTGGAGGAAAGGTAGGGCATAAATGTAATAAATACCTTTATTTTTCAGATCTATGTGGGCAACCCCCCCTAAAATGGCATACGGTAAAACCACAAATTGAAACAAAATTGAACATAACAAACTTTGCTCACTCCAATTCAATTTTTGTAGCAACATTATTATTACATTACGAACGATGTTGGTGCATTTATTTTTAAAAAGAAAGGAAATGTTTGGAATATCCCCCTAAGAGCTTGGTAAAATTTGGCTGGCTACATTTGTCTAGAATAGCTACCTAGTCTTTGTCACACACTACAGCCTCCTCGAGTGGCTTCTCTCGCTAATACAAAAATCTCCGAGAGAGTGTGAGAGCGCAGGGTCCTTGCCCAGCACCTTGCCACCACCATTGTGTCCTCTGCTGCCCCCACTATCAACACAGTGGGACTGAAGGCCTTAAGTGCCTCCGCTGAATAAGCTCCCTGCATGATTCAGAACCATGCAGAGTTCTCAATCATGCAAGCAGCCTACCCACGTACAGCAGTCTCTGTGCTTTGTATTTTCAGCCCCAACGGACTTATTCCAAGTCAGACCACTGCACCATCTAGCTGAATATTTTCTACACTGACTGGCACTGGCCCTCTAGGGCAAGGGTGGCGAACCTTTGGCACTCCAGATGTTGCTGAACTACAATTTCCATCATCCCCAGCAAGCATGGCCCATGGGCAGGGATGATGGGAGTTGTGGTTCAGCAACATCTGCAGTGCCAAAGATTTGCCACCCCTGCTCTAGGGTTTTTGGCGGTGGCCTCTGTGATGTTCCTATATATTAGTGTATATATGGTAAGTGCTGGTTGTTTAGAGTATACATGGTAAGTAGTGAAAGAGGAGGGGGAGTGAATGGGCAATAGAATGCTTGATGATTGGCTGAATGTTTAAAATGGCTGACAGTATAAATGAAAGGATGACAGGTAAATCTGGGTGAATGTGAGGTGGTGAATTGTGGAATCTGGAGGGAGAAGAGAAAGAGTGGATTGCTTGGTGGGGTTTAGAGAGTTGTTTACCAGGAGGGAGGTGGAGTTCGGATTAGTATTGAGTAAAACCATATGCTTATGTGCCTTAAGAAGAAATCTTGTTAATCTTGTTAGCTTTGTTATCTGTAATAAATACTTAATTTGGTTTACCAAAGGCCTGATCCTTGGCTGGGGTTTCACAGACCAGAAGGGAGGGTAAGGTTGAAGGAGAACTGTAACAAATGGTGGCAGCGGTGAAGAGAATAACAATACCAGTATTCAGAGTCTCTGGGAATACTAGTATTGGGATGTTGCTGGTGGTTGCCTAGCAGGGGGAATCTGTTGAGATCTGTGCTAGAGCGGGGAGAGAAATCATAAGAGAGAGCGGTCTGGACTGGTGGAGTCCCTGGTGGTGCCTAGAGACAGGCAGTAACCACGAGCAGGTAGGAACCTGACAGGGAGAGCCAGGGAAGGACGCCTCCCAGCCTCTCCCAGCTGCATCTGAAGATGCTGGGGATCGAACCTGGGACCTTCTGTATGCAAAGCACATGCTCTGCCCCTGAGCTACGGCCCTTGTCCCCAAAAAGGAACAAAGAAGAACTGGTTATAAATAGTTTAAATAGACTACAAGGCTAGCAAACACTTTTGGGGGCTTGTTGACCCGGATCATCCCTGGCCATCTCATTTCATACAAGACACCAATGGACCTTTGCAATTTACCCTTTGGGTTGTGACTATGTTGATAGGTCAATGAAAGCACACAGGATCAATATTGTTGCATGCCACCCCAGCAGTGAGAGATGTCCAGGGGCCCCTGCACTTGCCCCGGGTTTGGTTTCCTTGGAAAGAAGGTTAGCAGAAACTATGGTGTCTTTCTACAGCCATACTACCCTAAACACATACAATCTCATCTGATCTCGGAATACTGGGTGCCGTAGGCTTAGAGGAAGGCAATGGTAAACCACCTCTTACCGTGAAAACCCTATGAATATATTACAACATGGTGTCTTTGTGAAATATGGTTTATTTGCACACATTCCAACCTGAGCTTAAGATGGAGGGATTCAAAGCATTAGAAATCCAATAGGCTTACAGGAGGCCTAAAGCTATGGTGCAGGGAGCCAGACTCTCCGCGTGTCCCAGCCTTTCCTCAGACTCAACTAAAAACACAAGCCTCTTTTTTTGGCCCCGGGGTAGGGGGGCTCTCCTGAAGAGATTCAATAACAATAGGATTTCCCTGGCCCATTCACCAATTAATGGGCACTTGATAGACCCATTAGCCCACCTGGCCACTCTATTAGACTAACAAAGGAGATTCATCTGACAGAGCAGGTTTCTCAGCTGCAGAGCCCACCTCCAGGTGCAGGGTCCCACATCAGAGGCTGGAAGGGGACTCATAGAAATCACCTATCCCAACCCCCAAACCCATAACAATATATCATCATTCACAGCACCCACAGGGCTGCCTTTTCAAAGGTTTTTGTTGTTGTTGCCTGTGTTCTTTTTCCTTCTGCTTTCTCCTACTTTTCTGACAAATTACTTTGATTTCTAATGCAGGCAGCAACTTGTCCCCCCCCCCCCCGGCACATGTAAGCTTCACACTTCTTTCAGGGAAAGCAAAGTTCGGCAGAAAGCTCAATAATCAGGGACTCATGGGCGCATTCTCAGAAGCAGCCCAAGACAGCCAGGGATATGACTGAGGCTTCCTAAAAGTAACCTCCTGCCCTAGGCGTGGCCAGAGTGTTGCTTTTTCCCTACTCAGGAGCTTCATAGTTTGCAGCTTCTTACATTCCTGTGACATTACTCTATTTCAAGGGCTGCCGGAGGACAACAGCACTCTTTTCACACATTCTCCCCGGCAACAGGTCTTTAGGAGGCAGCACATAGCTCATGGCAAAGAGCCACCGGTAGTCTGAGCCTCTAATTAATTGGTCTTAACTTTGTTTCAACGCAACCCAAGCTGGATGGCCGTCACTGTATCTTCTGGTAGCCAATTTGCTACTGGGCCCAGTTTAAGGTTTTGATACTGATCTACAAAGGCTTAAAGAAGTAAGGACCAGGTTATCGAGGCTAGGGATGGAATGGTCTATCAATTTTGGTTCTCTCAGCTCATTTTTTAAATCATAACATCGGTTCTCCACACGTCTGCAGCAATCTGCGCGTTTTTTTTACAAAAATATCCTCATGAAAATTCTTCAGCACTTTAGTGAGAATTTCTCCTACTAAACACATTCTTATATGCAGTTTTGAGTAATGTACCCATTTCTGCAAGCACTTCCCCCAAGGCAATACACTTTTGTATGTTATTTTCACTATTAGTTTAATATATATTTTCCTGCACACTTTCCCCTAATATGTGCATTTTTTGCAAACATTGCTTAGTTGGGGAACTGCACTGCAAAATTTGGGTAAGTGCAAATTTTGAAGGATGCCTGTGGTTTCAGTTTCATGTTGTTTTGGAAAGTGCAGATTTGATAGATTTGACTTTTTATACCAGCTGAAACAATTTTCTCACCCATCCCTAGTGGATAGAGAGTGTGGGTAGAAACCAGCCTACTGTACAAAGGTAAAATCCACATTAATTGCTCTGCTCATTTTTGCATGTGGCCCCCGGAAGGGAATGCGGCCCCCTGGCTGACAAAGGTTCCCTACTCCTGCCCTAGGGAGACTTCCAAGAGCCAAATACAGTGGGTTGTATGCAATACTAGTCCTATTCAGGACAGAGCAATTGAAATGAATGGACATGGCTAACTGGGGTCCATTCATTTCAGTGGGTCTACTCTGAGCAGGATACAAGCTAGAGGGCTGTATTCAGCCCTTGAGTCTGAAGTCGCCTTCCCCTGAAGTAAGCCATTATAAGAAAACTATATTTAGACTCTTTCTTCCTGCCTCTTTCTCAACAATATTTGAAACCTTTGGTGCCAAGTCAGAACATTTGAAGAACTTAGGAGAGCTGTATGGAGCAACAACTCCTTCGTTGAGATATTTTGGATTGCACCATCTTAGACTAGTTACGTGGCATCATAAATCACAAGAAGGGCTGGCATAAACCAGTGCGCATGGATTTTCTATACGAATTCAGCCTTGTGAAACCTGCTCACTTTGGGGGTTAGGAATAAAGAACCCAAAGGCAGATGTGCATATAAATCCACATATGCGCTCCTTTCATTTTTCACATTTGTTGTTTAAAGGCAGGGTGTTTAGCTTAGGGATCTACAGCTGAGCTTAACAGCTTTGTGTTTTTTAAAAAAACAAAACATTTTTTTTCCATTTGACCTTAAAGGGAGCATTATGATGTTCAGCAAATAATTTGTTTGCTTTGTACAGGCATGATTTGTAACATTGAGGGTTTTCTCCAAACAGTTTGTTTTTACACCATGAGATTTAGTGTCAGGGACTTAGAAAACAGAATTGTTTTATGGGTGTGGAGCAATCACTCTAGGGCATGCACGCGTATGTGTGTGTGTTGTACCTTGTGTATTGTAAACTGTTTTGGGATCTTTTAGATAGTAAGAAGTCTATAAACATCATCATCATCATATATTCTCCCCCTCTTTTCTTCCAAATCTTTCCTTCCTTGAGAAATGACATACTTACCATAAATGTTTTGCAAGGAAGGGAGAGAGGGGAGGAGAGTAATAATTTAGATTCCAAATCCCTGCACAGCACATGCAAGTGCATTAGGTTGAATGGGGCACTGCCCACCAACCTCAGTTTGCCTCCAGCCAGCCTCCATTTGCCTGCTTTCCTCCTTACAACCACTCCAAGGGGTGATGCTGGCTGTCAGCTTCCTCCTCCTCCTTGTAGCCTCAGGGTTGTCCTGGTAGAACTCAGCAGGGAGAAGGACTGGGACAAAACTAGCATTAGTTGCCTCTGCGTGTCACTGGCTCTGGCTCCACCCAATGTTGGTCTCTCTGCCTTCCACCCCACCAGTCCCAATGGGCACCAGCAGCCATGGCCTGCATGAGTTGGGATATCTAGGAGCATAGGAAGCTGAGTCAGGCCAGTTGTCCATCTAGATCTACATGGGCAGAAAGCAGATCAGGATCAGAGGAAGATCAGCAAGGATTCCAACTCCCAGTTGTTGAACAGCAGCAGCAACAAAAAAGGGGGGAGTCCTCCTTCTAAAGAAGGCTACAGAGATGAAGAGTGTGTGTGTGTAGGTGTGTAGACCAGGAATGGATTTTTATCTTACAGAACCATGAGATCAGTTCTGGTATTGAAAAAAAAACATCCTGGACTAAGAATATGCTCAGAGGCACCTTGTTCCTTAATTCTAAGCATATGCTGTCCCCATCCATCCCAGCCAGTCTTTTGCACCTGTAGTAGTATAGTGGCAAATTCGGAAGTGCAGGGCCCCTTCATGATAGTCACGCCACACCCTCTCACTCGCCTGCTTGCTCTATCATCATCTCCACCCTCCTCAGTCCTTCCCACACATGTCTTCTCCCACAACAACAGGCGTCCCTAGGAGCCAATAGGTATGAAAGGGGAGTGTGTTAGCTACTGAGAAGAGTGTTCTCGGTGGCTGACTCATCTCCTTTAACTCAGATTGACTCCAATCAGCAGGAAACGACAAGAAAGCATGTTAGAAGGTTCTTCTCAGTGGCTAACATGCCCCTTTCATACTGATTGGCTCATGGGGCGCTGGCGACATAGGAACCCTGTTCCCAAAAAAGTAAGGGGTCTAAGACCCCATGAGTCCCTAGATAACTGTACCCGTGCCTATTGGACACCTAGCAATTTGATTTTTTTCAGTAATGTAGTGCCAAATTCAGAAGTACAGGGTTCCTGCATGATAGGCACAGCCATATCCTCCCACAGTCAAGTCCCCTTCTAAAATTATACAACCTTCTCAGATTATAGTATCTGGCCAGGCTTGAATACTGCTTGAGAAGACTCTTCTCTGTAGCTAACACACTCTCCTTTCATGCCGATTGGCTCATAGAACCCTGGAGACATAGTGACCCTGCAGGGACCAAATAAGTATGGGGTCTAAGACTCCCTGAGCCCCTGGACAAGTACACCCCTGTGCACCTGGCTCTGAAAGTTGGGGTACTAGTTAGGGAGGGATAAATCTGTCAATTTTGCTTTTTCTTGGTTGTCTTGTTTTCCCAATTTTTGATTCAGTTCTCCACATTTCTGCAAGAATTGTCTACTCTGACTGGCAGCGACTCTCCAGTTTTCATACCAGGCTCTCTCCCAGTTTTACCTGGAGATGCTGGGAATCAAACTTGGGGCCTTCTGCATGCAAGGCAGATACACCAGCACTAGGGATGGAATGATCTGTCAATTTCAGTTCTCTCAGCTTCTCATTTTTCCAGTCGTAAATCATTTCTCCAACTTTCTGCAGCAAAAAAAACCCCATGAAAATTCTTCAGCCGTTTAGAGTGAATTTCACCTCACATTTATGTATGCAGCTTTAAGTAATGTACACATGTCTACAAGCAACCTCTCCTAATACAACGCATTGTGTGCTATTTTCACCAATATATGCATTTTTATGCACACTTTTTGCTAATATATGCATTTTTGTAAACATTGGTTGGTTGGAGAGCCGCATTGCAAAATTTGGATAAGTGCAAGTTTTGAAGGACGGCTGTGTTTTGGTTCTCAATTCCCGCCCCCAGACAGTGTGCATTTGATGGATTCGGCTTTAAATACAAACAATCAAATTTCTCCTCCGTCTCTACCATTGAGCCACAACCCTTCCCCTGCCTTATCTATAAGGTAAGGTAGCCTTTCCTGTTAGAAACACTGCTTGGAACAGGAATCTGAGCATGCAATATTCTACATACAAAGCATATGCTCTGTCATCAAGCCCTGTCACCTCCCAGTGCCTAACTAGTGTGAGAATGGCGTCCTGCTTTAGAACCAGTTCCTTGCTGTGGAAGAGGCAACTCATATTTTACTCAGTGCCTCAAAATTTACATGGCGTCGCACAGAACCACAACCACTTCCCAGCAGTAAGATCTGGGTGGCCTGATATTTTTTTTTAATGCCCTCTGCAGCACAGCAATCGGATTTAAATTCATCTATATTAGGAAGCAGAATGTGAGCCGTCTCTCCCCCCCTTTCAGAGGAGAAATGTGTTGAGAAGGTGAAATCCTCCCTCACCCCCCTTTATTCTTTACTGCTGTGGTCCATCCTCAAGGGATTTCTTGGGGGGGGGCAGGGCTGAGTGATCCATAGTGAGGTTTGAAAAACAGAGATAATGACAATTCTAGTCTTGGGTTAAAACACTTAGGACCTTGAAGGCAGGATGTGCAGAAGCAGGCCGCCAGCACCATTTGAAATCTTGTTACTGTGTGGCAAGAATAAGGATATTTGTGGGTTTGCCTCTGTGGCTGGAGAATGGTGCTCTTCCGAGAAAAGATCCCGAGCAGCAATTTCAGAACCTCACAAGCGTACAAAGATGGTGTTTCCAATGTAGAGAGATGTCAATGCACAGCCTTCCAAGGAGCAAGGCCAACTTAAATATGAATAGCAGGCAACATCAGAATCCATCCCGGGATCTGCAGTGATGCCAGCAGTGGAGGCTGGTGGCTCTGATGTCAGTGGGGCAGTGAATCTGCTCCGGGTTTTAGACTGAACTTTCAAGGAGCTGTCCAAGGTACTTCAGCCTCACTACCCCACTGACATCAGAGGTACCAGCCTCCACTGGATGCCAGTGATCATGTTTGACTCAGCAAGCACCCATCTTTTCAAAGACTGACCTATTGCTTCTGCCTCAGATACTTGAGTACACCCTATCTTTTATACCTGTTGTTTTTGTCACAACTAGCAGGGATCTGGATCTGGAGTTGGAAGCTGCAGAGGTACCAGATGAGGAGCTAGGTCAGGGCTCAGAGTTGACTGCTGAAGGCCACTGAACCTGAAGCTGTTGGAAAAAAGGCTCCAAAAGAATGTCCCACACCACCAGGGCATATAGGGCCAGAGCCCAGATCCTCCCAGGCACCTTCCCCTGAACCTGAAGAACCAGTTGCCTTCCACTGCACATGACTGCACAGTCTGATGGCACAGGGAGCGTACCAGGATGGAGGCTGTGGAACAGAGGAGGAGTACCCATCTTTAGGCCTGAGGTTGGTCCTTTAAGGCTCTAAAGCTCTCTACAGCGGGGTGGAACCTGGTGGAGGTAGTCTGGGGACAGAGGCTTACAAGGCCTGTCTAATCCCAAACTTTGTTGTAGCAAATTCCCCACTCACTGCTATCCATGATCTAGCAACTTCTGACCAGCATCACCAACAGGGCCGGCTCCAGGCATGCCAGGGCCCTTGGGCATCAGCTTGCCCTGGGCCCCAGCAGGTGTTTGCGTTCACACACGAGCCCCCCCACCTACCTGTCTCCTGTCTCTTACTATTGCCATTAACCAAGATGGCGGTCACAGTTTCCCTAAGGGGATGAAGCCTCCGCTGCCATCTTTGTTGATGGCACACATGCGTGCTGCGTGCAGGCATCTCTGCCATCAACTAAGATGGTGGCAGGGGCTTCAGTACTTTAGGAAAACCGCGGCTGCCATCTTTATTAAGGGCAATACTAAAAGGCAGGAGACAGGTAAGTAGGGGGGGCCAAGATCGCCACGGATCGCCATGGATTGCGGAAGGGCCGCTGAGGACCCCCATTGCCCTGTAACTCCAGGGGCCCTCGGGCCAGGGCCCTACCTGGCTGCCCTTTAGAACCGGCCCTGATCACCACTTTCTCAGGCTGTGGATACACTAGTCATTTCAAAAGCAGCCAGAATGTGTTTTGCTGGCTGCTTTTTGGAATGACACTGTCCTCTACTGGCCACACCTTCCTTCCCCACTGCTGCCTTCAGACCTCTCAAGACCACCCACAGCAAAGCGTTGGGCCAATCACTGTCTCTGCCCGAGCCTGCAGCAAAAAGTTTCCATTCGCCACACCTGGAAGACAAAAGGGTCTATCTACCAATCAGCTGCAAAACCTCTGTGAAGCTGATTTTTTTTTTAAGTGCACTGGAGCTGATCTAAAGAGGTTTTAAGAATAAAAAGGGGCAGAGTTGGACTAGCATTGTGTGCCCCCATTTTGAGAAAAGGGAGGTAGAGATGCACTGGAACTGGCACAAGAGTAAGTGTGTCTCTACCTTCAGTGGGATCTGACCTTTGACCTAAACACAACACTTTTTATTCTAGCACATGCTTCTCAAGATGAGCAAATCTGAACATGTCAGTTCCTCTCCATTTCTTATTTTTCCAATCTTAAGTTTATTTCTCCACACTGGTTTGCATTTTTTTTAAAATAAAAAGTCCTCATGAAAAATCAGCTTTTTAGTGCAAATTTCCCCTTATACACACATTTTTAGTTTTGGCTAACATGCCCATATTTTGCAAAGCATATTCCCTCATAGGATGCTCTTTTGCATGTGGTTTTCAGTAATATATACATTTATATGCACCGTTTACCCTAGCATATGCAATTTTGTACACATTCCTTGGCTGCAAAACTGCATTGTGAAATTTGGAGAAGTGTGAAGGCTGGCTGCTCTTCAGTTGACGTCTTGTTGCAGAAAGGACAAATTAGGTAGTTTCACCTTTAAATGCAAGCTCGAATTTTTGCCCCATTCCTAGCAGGGGCCTTGGAGCATGCTAAACATAACATGCTCTGGTTTTGGGAGTCTCTCCCAGCCCTACCTGGAGATGCTGGGCGTTGAACCCAAGACCTCTTGCCTGCCAAGGAGATGCTGTGGCACTGA
Organism: Rhineura floridana; assembly: GCF_030035675.1. Classification (NCBI taxonomy): domain Eukaryota; kingdom Metazoa; phylum Chordata; class Lepidosauria; order Squamata; family Rhineuridae; genus Rhineura; species Rhineura floridana. Next base: position 12,806,446 of record NC_084496.1, on the reverse strand, counting down.
GGTACAGCCCTTCCCCCAAATCTTTCATATGAAATCCTTCATAGATTTGCTGGAGTTGAGAATTCATATTTTCCAGCGTGACTTGGTTCTTTTGTAAACAAATGCTGCTAATTATCTGTCTTCTCTTCCTGTCGATCCAAGCATCAATTAGCTATATTTAGCCAACTGTGAATGCAACCTTGCAAGCCACGCAATAAAGATGGAGCAGTCAGCATCTTGTTCAGGAGAACCCACCCAGCATTTCTCAAATCACATTCAAGTATATTGATTGGGCGAGTTTTGATACCCTCTGCAGATGATAAATTCCCTGAATGCTGCAGGGTTAGAAATCAGTTTGCTTACTGTGGAGAGTAATATTGTCTACATCATATGAGTCAAAGCCCACTAAACCCCCCCCCCCAGTGCTGGGTACCTTAAGCCAACAATTCCAAACCATCCTTTTTATTATTAACTTTTTATCTGCAAAAATCAACAATGAAAGGAAAGAAAAAAAAACATGAAACAAAAAATTATAAAATAAAACAAAAATACTGAAGGTGCAAAAATTAAAAAAAAAATAGAGGAAAAATATGAATACTACTACTAAGAACATAAGAAGCGCCTGCTGGATCAGGCCGGTGGCCCATCTAGTCCAGCATCCTGTTCTCACAGTGGCCAACCAGGGGCCTGGGGGAAGCCCGCAAGCAGGACCCGAGCGCAAGAACACTCTCCCCTCCTGAGGCTTCCGGCAACTGGTTTTTAGAAGCATGCTGCCTCTGACTAGGGTGGCAGAGCACAGCCATCATGGCTAGTAGCCATTGATAGCCCTGTCCTCCATGAATTTGTCTAATCTTCTTTTAAAGCCGTCCAAGCTGGTGGCCATTACTGCGTCTTGTGGGAGCAAATGCCATAGTTTAACTATGCGCTGAGTAAAGAACATAAGAACATAAGAAGAGCCTGCTGGATCAGGCCGGTGGCCCGTCTAGTCCAGCATCCTGTTCTCACAGTGGCCTACCAGGTGCCTGGGGGAAGCCCGCAAGCAGGACCTGAGTGCAAGAACACTCTCCCCTCCTGAGGCTTCCGGCAACTGGTTTTCAGAAGCGTGCTGCCTCTGACTAGGGTGGCAGAGCACAGCCATCATGGCTAGTAGCCATTGATAGCCCTGTCCTCCATGAATTTGTCTAATCTTCTTTTAAAGCCATCCAAGCTGGTGGACATTACTGCATCTTGTGGGAGCAAATTCCATAGTTTAACTATGCGCTGAGTAAAGAAGTCCTTCCTTTTGTCTGTCCTGAATCTTCCAACATTCAGCTTCTTTGAATGTCCACGAGTTCTAGTATTATGAGAGAGGGAGAAGAACTTTTCTCTATCCACTTTCTCAATGCCATGCATAATTTTATACACTTCTATCATGTCTCCTCTGACCCGCCTTTTCTCTAAACTAAAAAGCCCCAAATGCTGCAACCTTTCCTCGTAAGGGAGTCGCTCCATCCCCTTGATCATTCTGGTTGCCCTCTTCTGAACCTTTTCCAACTCTATAATATCCTTTCTGAGATGAGGCGACCAGAACTGTACACAGTATTCCAAATGCGGCCGCACCATAGATTTATACAACAGCATTATAATATCGGCTGTTTTATTTTCAATACCTTTCCTAATTATTGCTAGCATGGAATTTGCCTTTTTCACAGCTGCCGCACACTGGGTCGACATTTTCATCGTGCTGTCCACTACAACCCCGAGGTCTCTCTCCTGGTCGGTCACCGCCAGTTCAGACCCCATGAGCGTATATGTGAAATTCAGATTTTTTGCTCCAATATGCATAATTTTACACTTGTTTATATTGAATTGCATTTGCCATTTTTCCGCCCATTCACTCAGTCTGGAGAGATCTTTTTGGAGCTCTTCGCAATCCCTTTTTGTTTTAACAACCCTGAACAATTTAGTGTCGTCAGCAAACTTGGCCACTTCACTGCTCACTCCTAATTCTAGGTCATTAATGAACAAGTTGAAAAGTACAGGTCCCAATACCGATCCTTGAGGGACTCCACTTTCTACAGCCCTCCATTGGGAGAACTGTCCGTTTATTCCTACTCTCTGCTTTCTGCTTCTTAACCAATTCCTTATCCACAAGAGGACCTCTCCTCTTATTCCATGACTGCTAAGCTTCCTCAGAAGCCTTTGGTGAGGTACCTTGTCAAACTTTTCTCTATCCACTTTCTCAATGCCATGCATAATTTTATATGCTTCTATCATGTCTCCTCTCACCCGCCTTTTCTCTAAACTAAAAAGCCCCAAATGCTGCAACCTTTCCTCGTAAGGGAGTTGCTCCATCCCCTTGATCATTCTGGTTGCCCTCTTCTGAACCTTTTCCAACTCTATAATATCCTTTTTGAGATGAGGCGACCAGAACTGTACACAGTATTCCAAATGCGGCCGCACCATAGATTTATACAACGGCATTATGATATCGGCTGTTTTATTTTCAATACTTTTCCTAATTATCGCTAGCATGGAATTTGCCTTTTTCACAGCTGCCGCACATTAGTTTACATTATTGACACCATAATCAGTACATGCATCTTGAATTAAGCATATAAATGAATATAAGCCATCCAGATGTCCAAACAGGTATCCACTTGAAACTGGCATCTATATGAAATCCGTTCCAGTGTAGCCAGGGCAGTGAGGTCCTCAGTCCATTGCATAATAGACAGTGAGCATTTATCCTTCTAGGCTCTAAGGGTAAGTCTCTTAGCAACCATAAGGATTTCCAAAGTCCACTTTTGTTATCCTGATGTTAACCCCCCTGCTCAAAAATGTGATTCCAAAGTGCATAAACATCTACAAATATAAAGGATTTCACCAGTGCAAAATGCATACCGACAACTTTAGACCAGAAATAATATATCACTGGACAAGCCTAACTCAATGAGGCATTCTCAGCATTACACCTCCAACATCTGCCTTTTCAAACTGATCTTGCTTTGTCACACGTCTAAACCCAGGAGTCACCAACCTTTTTGGACCAGAGGGCACATTTTAAATTTTGGGAGAGTGCTGCCAGTCACAAAATGGCTGCTGTGGGGGTGGGCGTAACAGAAAACCCGTCATTGCTGATTTCCCACCCAGCCCTGCTGGACAACCTCCTGTTCACCATGGGAAGTCAGCTATGTCCTGTTGGTCCTGATTGTGGTGCAATAATCCCATTTTCCCCAATGCCAATCCTAAACCAAAGTGTAGGTTGCCATCCTGTACCCAGGAGCAAGCCCCATTAAATACAAAGAGACTTACTACTGAAATAGACATGAATACGATTATAATGTAAATTAAACTATGCAATGAATTGTTAACGAGTGCCTGGACATCGGTGCCTGCACAGAAATTGCCTACACATTTTGTTCCATAACTTTCTTTCTAAAAAGGCTAGGAACTTACTTTTTGTCCTGAAATGAAAGCTCAGAGTCTGGGACACCTGCCTGGGGGCACCAATGAAGGCCTTCACAGGGCTGGTGACCCCTGCTCTAACCATTCTGCAGTGTTGTGTTACATGCTCTGAGAGAGCTATCGCCCACACCTGGTCCATCCACCCTTTCACTGTGAACTCCAAACTGGTTTTCCAAGGCTACACTCTCTCCACACATGCTGCAGCCGTTGTTCATTCGTTAAAGTCACATTCATTACTTGCATTTGTTCTCATTTCCATTTGCCCTTTTTTCTTCTGCTATCTGTCATTTTATTTTTTCAGAATGTCCTGGATGTCTTGTTCTGGAGTATTTGGGGGTGGTGGTGCTGTGGCTGCCAGCCCAAAACTGAACACAGTAACCACAACAAGGTTCATCTAATTATATGAGCAAATTCAGTCCAATTAATTAAACTATTATAACAATCAGTATATATTACAGATGTAAAGTTAAATCCAAGAAAAGGTTTTCCCAAGTCAGTTAAAATGTCAGAAATGTCTTGGGGGGGGGCAGCTTTCAAATTACATTTTTCGATTCAGTATCAAATCTTTTATTTTAATTTTGGCTTGATGAACTTGTGACTGCCCTCACTTAGATTTGGCTTCATGATATCATCACAGAGCCAAACATGATTGCCAGTGTAGTGCTGTGACATCACTACCACATGGGCTATGTGATCTCTTATTAGCTGTACCATGTAGTTTGCAAAAAGAGAATATGAAAATTTTCTGATTTGAAGACTGCCATCAATCCAATTTGACTTTATGGGGTCATCAAAAACCACACACACACACACACACAACACCAAATCCATCTATTCTCTCTCTCTCTCTCTCTCTCTCTCTCTCTCACATACACACACACCCCACACACACACCCTAAAAGCATATCTATTTACAGTTCAGTTGCACACCAAAGATAATTGGTGATCAATTTCTTACAGCGATGCCTAAGTAGCAGCAAACTGGTAAAAGACCATGCAGCACGTATCATTTTGAAAGGGATTTTAAGCAGCCAACTTTTAAAGCGACTAACCTAGAAATTATGACACTTGAGAGTATGTTTACCTTATAGATGGAGAGGTATTTTATCTCAGTCAAATAAAAAGAACAAGTGGGCTACAAATCTGGCACTGAAATAAATTCAATTTAGCCTCATGTAATTGCTTATTCGATTCCCAAATATGACATGCTGTTAGAATACAAATTGACATTCTGTCATTTCTGTTTCAATAAGCTTAACTTGAACAAGTTGCCCTCTAGGTATACCTTGAATGGAAAACTACTTGATCTTCATCCCAAGAAAATTAGCGTGTTAAATTTGTTTTGAAGAATTGTTATCCAAAGCATGACATCTTTTCAGGCAGTGGCGAGACTTAAAAAGAAAAGAAAAGGCAAGCACCCTTGCAAAGCCAGCACAAACACCCAGAAGGAAAATTACACATCATGCTAGCTTCTCCATATGGTGATTAAAATAATGTCATCTTTTTCTTTGTTGTAAGGATTTTTCTGTCTCATTTTTCTTCTCTCTAGTTTTGTTATAATAGCCCATTGATTTATTCTGCATCTGACTGTGTCCATATAGGTGTTTATATGAGTGTTACGTCAATGATATTGATAGTGGAACAATGCAAGATTGGTATTTTTTATCTTAAATTTGTTAATAATAATGATAATTTCCAGAACAGGGATTCCTAAACTGTGTTCTATGAAATTCAAATTGTAATGCAATAAAACATAACCTATAAAGAAATAAAAGAAGTAATGAACATACAATGAAAAATCATACAGAATCTATGGAATGACAACTGCTACAAAGGCAGAACAATCATTAAATGGTCCACCAAGACTCTCAACAATTTTCAAGTGTTCTGTGGGGGGGGGGAATTGGGAATTACTGGCCTAGAACAAGATTATGTCCCAAAACGAAGATACATAAACATTTTGTATTGGACTCAGTGCAGAGGTTAAGACAGCAAGCCTGGAAGTTGCACAGAATTCTATTCCAGTCATTTTATTGCCTGATGAAGAGTTCTGCTCAAATTAAAAGTTGTCTACCTTTGCCTAAAGCATTTCAGGATGTAGTCTAAATTTTATAGGGAGCTAGGGAATTTTTCTGGATCCCTGTGGTCCCATTGTATATTCATTATAGAAACCAGGAGACACTTTCAGTTCCCCTGTGTATGTGGCAGGGGAACAGAATCATGCATGCCATCTTCCTCTGCAGTGTCATCATGAAGCCAGTCTGAGCAAGCGTAATGGCTCCTGCTAGGAACAGAGGAAGCTGCTATGTACTGTCTAGCTCAGTATTATCTATACTGACATGCAGGGCTAAAATTAAATCTAAAAGGCCTGGAGAAAATAAAAAAGGTCTTTGCCTGATGCCCCAAAGACAACAAAGTAGGCGCCGGATGGACTTTTCTGCCACAACCAGGGTGCCACCACTGGGAAGGCCTTTTCCTTAGTAGCTACCTGCCTTGCTGCAGGTGAGAACATCAAAAGAGTCCCGCTGGAGCAGATAGAAAGCCTATCAAGTCCAGTACACCATTTCCCGCAATGGTCAGCCAGCTGTTTCTTGGGAGCAAAGGAGACTGATTTCGCCAATATCAGTGGGTCAGTGAATCCACTCTGGATTTTAGTCTGAACACTCAAGGAGCCGCCGAAGGCTCTGAACCTATATTTCAGCACTTTGGATAGCTCCTTCAAAATTTGGACTAAAACCCGGAGTGGATTAACTGCCACTGACATTGGAGCCTCCAGTCTCCACTACTTGGGAAGCCCACAAGGAGAACATGAGGGCAATAGCCCTCTCCAGCCGTTGGTTCCAAAATGTGACAGGGACATCCACTGAATGCCATCTATACTGAAGTCCTTAAAGTATGGATAGGCACATATAGAGACTGGTGCTCCTTCCAGAATCTTGGTCCTAAGCCAGGAACAATTTGTCCTGGGGGACAAACACAGCCCTAGCATCTTCTCTACCTGGCCATCAGCACTCTCCATGTGCCACACCCCCTTTTGAGCCCACCCCTCACCAGCCCTGCTTTGCACCTTCCTCGAGTGCTTTTGCCTAGCTGGAATTTGTCTTTAAATTCTGGTATTACTTCTTTCTTGCCTGGATGTAGGCCAGGAAGGATCATGACTGGGAAGACGCTCTCCTACTGTACAAGGGAGAAATACATTGGTATTGCTTGGCCCACTTTTGCCTGTGGCCCCTGGAAGGTTGCTTAGAGGAGAATGTGGCCCTCTGCAAAAACTTCCCCACCCCTGCTTTAGAGGATCCCCTGGATACATTCCTGAAAACTGCAGCAACCTCTTTAATTCTCAGGCTCTTCCTTTGAGATGGAGATTAAAGGTGCTATGAAAGGCTCCTGTGATTGCCCAAAAACAATTTCAAGCCCAGGGTCCCATCCTGCTGAGAACAGGCATAGTCATAACATAGGCTATTAAATGCATGGCTCATTTCCTTGAGAAAGCATTACTGTAACACAGAGCCGCCTTTCATTCCCACTTTTTCATTTGGGCCACACTGTTAAGTCCCCAAATTGCCCTCACCTTCTACAGCCAGCTCTTTAACAAGGATGCATCACTTTATCGTAATTGACCGGGAACTTCACCAGTGACCAGCCACTTTGATGGAGAACCACAATCCATAAACACAGAGCTCTGAATGCACTTTCGCTCTACTTGGTCAACTTTGAAATGACCTTTGCCCATGTACAGCTAAAAGGCATTATCTAGATACAGTGAAGTATTGGGGTTTTAAGACAGTTAGGAACCCAATCCTATAATTTGGTACTACAGCCTAGTAATCTCTCGTAAAGTGGCATTATCCGCTGCTATGACACAGACCCAATTCAATATGTTGCTTTTGCTCTTTAAAGCCTTTAGGATTTAGGACAGGGGTGGGGGGAACATTAGAAGTCCCCTGCACATAGTGAAAAGGCCCTAGCTGTGCAACAGTTAAATGACATGAAAAGAGTTATTGGCAATCCTTACAGGAAGTTATTAACTTTTATCTTAATACTTTTGGATTCCCTATAACAATGAGCAATGGCTGTCATTTATTTGGTGTTGGTTGTGTTAAAAATAATCATGCAGATTATGCAGCCAGGGATGCTTGAATAAGTTGATTTTGCAAAATTCTGTAATGTGTGGACCTCATCTGCACCTCCCAGTCTAAGGCCCAAATCAGAACTCAGCTGTCCACTGAATGCCACACCTCTCCAAAAAAAAAGCAGTGCTCAGCAGCTTAACTTATTAAAGTAGTTTAAAACTATATATTTGGACCGAAAAATACATTTGGAAATGGGCATTTTGTAGAGAAAATATGTTTAAAAATAATAATCTAAGTACATATTTGTGTAGACACTTTTTAAGAAGGGGGAAAATTAATACAAAAATTGAATGGAAAATACTTAGGCCCCATCTGCACTATACTGTTAAAGCTGCATCTTATCAGTAAAGAGCCCTGGCTTCCCCCAAAGAATCCTGGGAAGTTTTGTCTGCAAAGGGTGTTGGGAATTGTTCAGAGACCCCTATTCCCCTCCCAGAACTACAATCTGCAGAGTTCCCTGGGAAGAGATATTGGTAGTTAAACCATTCTGAAATGTTTCATCCATCCTTGCTGCAGATGCCTATCAGTCGCTGTATGGCCAGGAATTTTACCTGTCAGATGACTGGGTGGTTTTGCAGGCTTTTTGCTTTCCTCATAGCAAGGGTTCACTGTTCCCGTTTCATTTCTATTTTCCCATCACAACTTTTTGGCAAGAATTGGCATTGCAGTAAGGAAAGCGGGCACTGGCTCTCAGCTTCTCACCCACTGGGCATCCCCTTAAAGGTTTCAGGCTACAGTCTCATCACCCTTGGCCCTGACTCAGAGGACTAATTGGGTGGAGGTGGCCTCAGTTGGCCCAGGGGCCTACCAACACTGGTCTGCATCGAGACCATTGGTCCCTTCACTTGGGACCATCCTCCATGCTAGCTTCCAGCACGTGGACTGGCATAGTCAGGGCTGACACACGGCACAGCGGACAGGCTGTACAACAAATCAATCCTTGCCCTGTGCTCTAAGCTGCTGTGCCTTTGTTCATCCCAAATAAGTCCCTGTGGCTGTTATTCTTCCACTTTTCCTCACCAGCCTTCCAATACGCCTGGGTCTACAATAAAGCAATTTACTGAGATGAGCTACTCCAGGCTACTGCCCACACATGCCTTGCCACATTACCAACCAATGGCCTCCTCCCGGAGTGCAAAACAACATCCAAAAGCAAAGAAAAGAAGACACAAAAGAATTCTTCTAGCTGTTGGCTTGGAAACCAAGGCCATGTTACTAGAGTTCAATTTTGCATGTTAATGTGTGCAGCAAAACAGACTTATGGCCCCTAAACCACTGTCTGGAGCAGGTGTGAGAAACCTGTGGCCTTCCAGATGTTGCTGAACTACAACTCCCATCACCCCAGCAAGCATGGCCAATGGTCAGGGATGATGGAAGTTGTAGCTCACCAACTTCTGGAGGGCTAAACATTCCCCGTACCAGGTCTGGAGAATGGAATAGCTCTCATGAAGATAGTAACTGGCCATTGCTGCAACTAAAAGCTGTCACTGACTTTCTTATGTTGGCCAAGTAGAAGAGTCCTTGATTGACAGGGCAATCTTATACATGCCCACACAGAGGCAAGCCCATTGAATGCAATGGAATATTCCTAGGCAAGTGTGTATGGGACTGCAAACTTAGATGTCTTAGCTGTCTGCGATTAAAAGCTTTTAAAAAGAAAGGGTGACAGTTTCAGAAAAGCACATTTGAGAGTTACTCAGCTTAATTCAGAGCTCAGCAAGCAGGAAATTGCATGTGGAGATATTGAGAAAGGCAGGCCACAGATTTTTGGAAACAATTTCTTTTTATCTCTAGAACATGTTTACAAAGATCAGGAAGCTTCACGTTATTCCCCTGGGGTGCCTTGCAGAACAAACAGGGAAGAGATGAGGTAACTTAATGAAACTTTCTAAAAACTCAGATGCCTCACAGTAATTTGGGTTAGCCATCCATCATGAGTATTGAGGAGACATCTCTATTTGTCACAGTGCATATTTTGAAGGGCAGAAAATAAACATGAAGAGTATCCTGCTCTCAAAAGTGTTATCTAGCCAGCTACCAAGACTTAATTTAAGTGAGGGCTCAGCTCTGGGAACTAGTTTTACAAGGCCAGGATTCCACCGAGATATATGCAAAGTAAAAAATAAAGTGTCCCTAAGCATGTTGAACCACATCTGCCTTCTATGTGTGAGAGATGGAGGTTTGTTCCTTGTGAATTTCAATGTAAGGTGACCTGATCAGCACCTCCCAGACTTATGTGTGGGTGGGACATATTTAACATTCAGATTTCACACTTGCCTGAATTTTGTGATGCAGGCTTTGTTAAAAAAAAAAAGGTACCAAAATTATATTAAAAAAAATGAGGCTAGGACCTCCAGGGAACCTGCTCTTTAACTTCAGTCCCATTAATCATGGTATAGATATCTGGGAAGACTGTCTGTTTGGGGGTAATTTTGAAAGCACCCTTACAGTCAACAACCACCTCTTGGCAATTATTCCTTTTATAAGTCGCGATCAAGGAGTTGAGCCATGGTTTGCTAATGAGCTAAGCCCCAGGACCCATTTTCAGTACCAAGGTCCAGCCTTTGATTGTATCGAGATAATATTCCAAGTGCCTCTGAGGATATGTAGAGCGAGTTTCCATCAGCACTAAGACACCCAATGTTGCTGGCACTAGGGGTACAGATCTCCATGTCAGAAAGCAAGACTTCGAGGGTGTGTACATGTGCAGAATGCTAGCACCTTTCATCTTATAAACAAAATACAATCCCCTATGCCAAAATGGAGCCTATTTAAAAACAGAAAAAAGGTAGTTCTCTCCATTTCCCATTTCAGGTCACTGCTCTCCCTCAGACCAGGGCTTGGAGAGAAATTAGATTCAGCTTGCATTTAAAGCTGAACTTACTGAATGTTCAGAATACACGAAACAGCTTTCAAAAGCCTCACTTCTCCAATTTGGAATGCAGCTCCCCAACCAAGTATTGTGTGTGTGGGGGGGAAGCATACCAGGGTAAACTGTGCAGAAAACGCATCTATTCATGAACATAACATGCAAAAAAGCATTATATTAGGGGAAATTGCAAAAATGTGTATATTAGGCAAAACTGCATTAAAATGTGTACATTAGGAGAAATTCACACTAGAATGCGGATGAATTTTCACAAGGACTTTTAAAAAAAATATCACAGACTGATGTAGAAAACCAAGCTTAAGAGTGCAAATAGGAGAGAAAGCAAACCTGACTGATCCACCCATCCCTCCCTCAAACCTTATTGTTCTCCCTCCCCACGTCACCAGCTTTTGAAAACTGCAGGAGCCAGTTCTGCAAAATACATTTCAACTTATCACTGCGGGAGCTGGCTGCTCTTTTCCATGTTGCAGTTTTTAAGCTGAGCTTTATGCCATCATCACATGCTACTCAAATCTGTGATGAACAGCTGAACTCAGACGAGAAGAGTACAGTAAAAGCCTTGAATTCAGACAAGGATTCCCAAATGACATGTGAAGATGTTGAGGGATTCCAGCAGACAATGGGAAGAAATAACAACAATGATATATATTAACACAGAAGCAAGAACCACCCACTGCCCCTTGTCAGCACTCCTCGGGATAACACAGTACGCATGTTCAAGTGATTATTCTCAGTTATCATCAACTTGCAGTCTTTTCTAAGCAGCTGATGACTGGTGCCTTGGCTCCTCCGATACAGGTCTCCCAATTTGCCTGCTCCTCACTGCCATTCTGTTCACTGCAGCCCCCTCTCCTATAGGAAGCCCTGAACTATCCCTTCCCCACTGTCTATCATTCTGTCCTTAGGTGACTGTTGCAGAGCGATTCCTATCCCAGCATTCCAAGTTCCCAGCATTTCATTGACTTGGTACCAGCTGCACATGTCATAATCAAAGATACAGACTTGCATTGCAAAATTGCATCCAAAGCCAGCCTCTTCTCAGAGTCCTGATTTTTCATGGTGGATGACCCAGTCAGCCAAAATCCAGACAAAGGTATTTGATATTCCTCAAGCACTTTCCCATGCTAATCAGAGCCTATTATAATTTTTGTTGTTCATTCTTGGATATACTTGCAATACTGGTCTTATGGCACCTAAAGATATCATACATGTGTTTAGTGAAGACTAATAACTCCGATTTCAGTGGGGCAGTGAATCTGCTCCAGGTTTTAGTCTGAACTTTCAGGCCCCAAACAGGTTCAGCACCTTGAACAGCTCTTGGAAGCTTTGGACTAAACCCCACAGTAAATTTTCATGACTTCTTTGGGGAGGGGGGAAGTCACGTTTGATGTGGAAATGTGGCAAACTGAGTTTAAGACTGGAATACTACTAGGATACTGAGAAAATCCAGGTGACACATTTAGCCATCCCTATCGAGAGGTGGCCTCACTGGCTGTCTTTTCCCCCTACCCTGTGGTTCCAGCAAGTATGCAAGCAGTGGTGCTGCAGATTCAGTTGCTACAGATGAGGTTGTAGTCTGTTTTAGGGTATGGATTGTAATGAATTTTTGATATTGTTTGAATGGCCTTGCATTTTTTTTTTTAAGAGAAAGGCATCCTTTTTACTGTGCATTCATGATTATTTGGGCTCATCATATTATCGGAGCAGTTATATGTGATCCTGCTTTGAAAACTAATGCAGCCTGCAAGAGTCTTTTCGGGCAGATACACAGCTTCCTTCCAATCAGTGCTTGTCCCGTAACTTCATGCTGAAACTGTGTAATGTTTTAATACCAAAAACATTCCAGGGTTTGCATTTTGTTTTTGTACCACTTTTCTTGTGTGATTGCCCAAGAATGCCCCTCCAGACCTCAATGATGCAATGACACTGAGGAAACATTGCAGAACATTTCAGAAAATGGAAGGATGTGTGGATGGCCCAGTATAACTCCACCACTAATGCACTACTACTATTGCATCAATGACATGCTGCAGAATATTCCTGCAAAGGAAGAAGAAACACCCCCCAACCCATCCGTCGGATGGATCCTAACTAAATAAAAAGCATTGCAACAGTACTTTTGATGTGTCTTATAGTCCTTATCTGCTAGAAAGGCTTTTTAACCTCTCCAACGCATTTTTAAATCTTGTCAGATAGATGTCTTTGCCCTTTTTTGGGGTACCTATCCCAACAGTGTATGTTGAAAGCCTTTCCATGAGGTTTTGTGAACTTCAACAGTGGTGGCTGATGGCTCCATGTCAGTGGGGCAGTGGAATCCACGCCCGGTGTCAGTCTGAACTTTCAAGGAACTGTCCAAGGTGCTGAAACCCTGGAGCCACCAGCCGCCACTAAACTTGAAATACATCCTTTTGTGCTGGTTCTTAACCCATATATCATTCCAGCAACTGAATAGGAGCTCGCAGTGTTCCTGCTGTATATCTCATCTTCAGAAGGGTGAAGAAAACTGTCAACAAAATTAGTTAGATGGTGAGCAGTGAAATAAACTCCTGTTGCAAAAGGCTGGCACTGAACTATGTAGTGACTATGGATTTACTGGCATATGGGCTTCCTGCATGCACCATCTGTCAATGAACTGGTACACACATCCTTTTCTGCCAAGGAAAGGGTGGTAAATCAAATAAGACCCCCCCCCCAGTCTGTCCCTTCCACACAGCTGAATAGCACTAGAGGAACCATAGCTCAGTAAAAGAGGACCTGTTTTCCATGGAGAAGGTCCCGGGTTCAATCCCCAGCATCTTCAACTAAAGGGCCAAGGAGAAGGCAGTAGGGAACCTCCCCTCCAACACACTGGAAAGCCACTGCCAGTTAGAGTTGTCAACATTGTGTTAGACGGAGAAATGCCTGATCTGCTATAAGACAGCCACTTATATTCCAGAGCTTGGCTGTTACACACCCTACATTTAAAGCACATGGCTTCCCCCCAAAGAATCCTGGGAACTGTAGTTTAAGGGTGCAGGGAATGGTAGCTCTGTGAGGGGTAAACGACAGTCCCCAGGATTCTTTGCAGGGGGGAAGAAAATGCATGGTGTGTATGCAGCCCTCGTGGTCTCCATAAGAAAGCAGGGACTGGAGGATCTGTTGATTTGGTTCTCTCCGTTTCTCATTTTCCCAGCCTTAAATTCAGTTCTCCATATTTCTGCAGCAGTTTTTAAAAAAATCATGACATTTCTCCAGCATTTTAGTGCTAATTTCTCCTAATCAACACATTTTGTAGGCAGTTTTGATGAATGTACACATTTCTGCAAGCAATGTTTCATCATACGATGAATTTGTGTTTATTTTTTCACTTATATATTCATTTTTATGGGCACTTTCCCCTAAAACATACCCTTTTAAAAACATTGATTGGTTGGCAAACTGCATTGCAAAATTCAGATGAGTGCAGGTTTTGAAGGATGGCTGTGTTTCGGTTCTCATGTCTGTCTCATTGTCTGCCTTAGCAACATAGGGAGGCACCTTACACCAAGTCAGACCTTTGGTCTAGCCAGCTCAGTATTGTCTGGCTGCAGCTCTCCGGGATTTCAGACAGGATTCTCCTCCAGCCCTAGCGGGAGATGCTGGGAACTGAACTTGAGCCCAACAGAACCATCTTGATCCAAGGGGAGAGGAGAAGCAGCTGAGGAACTGTCACCATGCAGCTGCCACAGTGGCCCTTCCCTCCTTCCCCCAACTGTCCTCACAGGGGCATATGCAATTGAATCATCTTGACCAGAGGAGAGGAGAAGCAGTAACAGATTCTTCCTAAACAAGCTGTCTTTTCCATTTTATCATAACTTTAATAAAAAAATCTTTACTTATTGTTGTAAGAAGCTTATGTAACCCGCTATGTGAGGTCTACCTGAAAAGCGGTCTCTAAATACCTTAAACAAACACACAAACACTGATGCTCTGCCACTGAGCTACCTCTCATCAGCCCCAGCCAGCATGGCCGATGGTCAGGGATGGACAATATAGTCCATCTCTCTCTAGAGGGTCACTGGTTCCTTATCTCAGACTGAAATCTTTGCTAGAAATACAGTTTTGCTCTGCATTTTAATCCAGATTGGGGGTCAGCACTCCATGTCCTTAGGCAGCTGCCAGTGCTGAAGAACATAAGAGACTGCTGGATCAGGCCAGTGGCCATCCAGTCCAGTATCCTGTTCCAGTGGCCAACCGGATGCCCATGGGAAGCCCACAAGTAGGACCTGAGCTCAGGGGCACTCAACTCTTGTGTCCTGGTGGAGTCCACTGACGCAGACACATGCCTCCGGTTGGCTCTGAGCCACCATTTAAGATTCCCTACAATGCTAACAGAGATCCCATGGGATATCTCACTCTAGGACATTGTGGGAAATGTAAAACAGTGGCTTGTTGCTACTGCGGCTGCCATTACTAGACAAGCCTACAGCCATGACCATACAAGGTCCACAAAGGGTTTTTTGCTAAAGGTCTTTCAAATCTTCTTAGTTACAGGTTATGAATGTTGCAGATCAGACAAGCACGTTACTAAAGTTGTGACCCGTAGTTTAACCTACTTACTGGGCCCCTTGTTACAAGAGCATGAAAGAGGACTTGTAGATCAGGCCAAAGGCCCATCTAATCCAGTATCCCACTCCCACAGTGGCCAACCAGATACCCTAATGGGAAGCCCACAAGCAGAACCCAAGTGCAACAACTTTTGCCTCACTTATGAACTAGTATCCAGAGGCTTATTGCTTCCAGCAATGGAGGTAGAACCTAGCATTGTGGCTAATAGGCACTGATATAGCCTTATCCTCCATGACTTTGTCTAATTCTCTTTTAAAGCTGTCATACTGTGAGGGGGAGGGGGCAACTACACTGTGGATTGAATTCAAACCCTTGGGAGAGCTGAATTCCAAGATGGTGGTGGTGGATATGGACCAGAGAACCATCCAGGCTGAAGGAAGCATAGATGAGCAAATAATCATTTTCAAACATACCCCGAGAATCAGCCACCAAAGGACCAGGTACAAGGGGGCATTCACAAGGACCATTGTTGTGCAATGACTGACCAAGATGGCCACACCCATCAGAATAGCGTATTTCTTAAATCATGGCTGCATGCCAAAAGCCTAAAATGATCAGCTTAGCAAGAAAGGATAGAGAGATGGATCAAGCGAGAGGGAGAGCATTTCACCTTGTTAGGTTCTAATTTGTTTCCAGGCTCAGTTCAAAGTGCTGGTTGCCTCAGGACCTGCAACACCTCAAGGACTACCTCTCCCCACACGAACCAGCCCAGATACTGCATTAGTCATCTGAGGCCCTTCTTTATGCACCCCCTCTGAAGGAAGCATGGAAGGTGGCCACAAATGAACATGCATTTTCCAGCAGTGGCTCTCACTTGTAGAATGCTCTCCCCAGGGATGCATGCCTGGAGTGGTTTAACAATCAATCCTTCCCAGGGGACTCTGGGAACTGTACCTCTGTTAGGGAAAGAGGGGTCTCCGAACAGTTCTCAGCACCCTTGACAAATTACGGTTGCCAGGATTCTCTGGGGGAAGCCATGACTGTTTAAAGTGGCATCATAGTGCTTTAAATATGAGGTGCAGATGTGACCTATGTCCAATCCCCTTTCATTTATTTAACAAAATGTATATGCCACTTTAATGTAAAGACCTCTAAGCTGTTTACAAAAAACATTCAACTTATCAATAGTTAAAAGCAATTAATTAAAAACATATCTAGAATAATGACAACAGCTACTAACTAAAAAGATTAAAGCCATGCAAGGGCAGGCCCGTACCATAGTACATTGCTTCATTTTCTACACCTCTGTCATCTCTCTCCCTCTTTACTTGCCTCCCTACCCAAAACTAAAAAAAAACCCATGTCTACATTAAGAGGGTTTTTTTTTTATAACTGGCTGTTTCCATCAGGTAAATTTAGTGGAGGTGAACTGTAGTAATCTTTCTTTTCTTTTTTTTTAAAAAACCTCTTTTTTGTATTCAACTCATTCTGAAAACTCTTCATGATAGTTTCTCACAGAGCAGATTACAGCAGTTAGATTTCTTCATCATGCATGAAATTATTTTATTTTGACATTGTAACCGAGAAGGCAGTGACATGTAATGTTTTGTGGTGGAAATATTGAAGTTTGCGTTCTGACAAGGAAGAAGCATGATCCTGTTTCGAGCAAAACGATTTCCACTAAGTCCAGAAACGTACTTCTTTCCTTGCTCACTGACTGAAGAAGCCCACACTCTCGTTCAGAGAATTACTTAGCTGAAAGAGGTCACTTTTTTTTTTTTTACCAAATGATTTAGGGCTATGTGAAAAAATTCTTCCACATTTTACTTTCCCTCTCCAACCAGTCTCCATCAATTTACCAGCACTTGCCATACTTTTGGAGCCACCAGGCACATTCAGGATTTTTTTAAAAAGAGTGCTATTAGTGCCAGCCATAAAATAGTTGCTGTGGGTTGTGTGGCAGAACACAAAATAGCACCTGCGGCCGGGTGAGTGCATTGGATAACACAAAATGCCTGCCACACCTAAAAGAACAGAAAAAGAGAGACACAGAAAATGGTGTGGGCATACCACCCATCAATGGGGGCAAAAAAGACAGGTTATATCAGCCATTGCTGTGCTCACTCACAGGCAGAAGGTCTTCGCACCTCTCCTCCGTGCAGAATGGAAGGGAGGGAGGGTGATCCAATCCAATGAAGTATATTTAAGGGGGCATGCTCAAAGGAGGAGGCTGAGGGTTGGCAAACAGGCACTGAACAGGAAGAGCAAACCCTCTTCCATGAATTGTGGATTTTTGAGGGATATTTACAGAGATATTTTGCAGGCACCATAGGAGAGTGGCAGGCACATTAGTGTATGTGGGCACCAGGTTGGAGCCAGTCTCCCTGCTCCTCAGTGAAAACCCAAGGGAAGACATCATGAGGCAAACTCCTTCCATGCGATTTTTTGAGGTCAGGAAGTACAGGCAGCTGGGGAGGCTGCAGAAATGTTCAGCAGAAAGTAAAGCGCACACACACTGCCCTCGGCCACCTTATCACGAAAAGGGAAGCTCAGCCTGACACCTGCTGACATCATGTAAGAAATGCGAACGTTTTCCCTGAGAAGAGGCAGAAAACCCAAAGCCTCTTTCAGGGAGGACAATCACTTTCTGAGACATTCATGGGGCAGTTCAGCATAGCCTTAAAGCAATCAGCACGATCACAGGAACAGATTACACAGTCTGATTTTTGCATCCATCGAATTAGGGTTGGACATCTTGACTAAATAGCACTCCTGGAGTCAAGTACCCAAAAACCTCCCAGTAGAGCCAAGGAGAATTTGGAACAAAGCTTTCTTTCAGCACATGGAATTATTCTGCAAGCAAGTTTAAAAAATCTGGACAGAGGGAATAACCCAAATGCGTAACAGATGCTAAGGATTCAGGGCATGCACTACCAAACAAAATGCAGATAGTGACAGAAGAGAGATCTCATCCCAGAGTTATCCTCCCATGGCAGCTCTGTTTTATTTATTTCTGTCTTACATTTATATCCCACCTTTCCTCCAGGTGGCTCACATGCTTCTCCTCTCCCAATTTGTCATCACAATGACCCTAAGAGGAAGGTGACCAAGGTGGGGGAGGCATGTGCCTCCCCACTTCCCAGCTGACTGGCACTTGGATGCTCCAATCACAGAGCTGTTCCCAGGGCTGATCGGCTGGGAGGTATGCAATGGCACTGCTGAGATCTCATTGTGTCTTTCCTCCCTTCCCCCAGCTGCCTGTCGGTGGAGGCCAGCCCACGAAGGCAAAGGGGGACTCAGCCAGCCTCCACTTCCAACCAGTTTAGAGGGTGGCTTTGGACGACAGCTTCTTCCTTCTCCTTAGTCTCTGCGCGGACACGCACGCGGACACGCACGCGGACGCGGACGCGGACGCACACACGTGCGCGCACATGCGCATGCACACACACGCACACACACACACAACTGCGGAGTCTGGAGGATCTCATGTTGTTTTAGAAAGTGCGAATTTGACAAGTTTGACTTTAAATGCAAACTGACTTCCCCCATAGCTAACTGTTGGCCTCCCTGCCTTCTGCACCACCAGTCCAAATGGGCACCAGCCAAAACTGTTGCTGTGTGTGTGTGCACTGACAAGTCTATGTATGAATGTGCGGCCCACCCCTCATCATCACAGAATGCAGCCCTCAGGACACAAAAGATTACCCACCCTTGACATATGTAAATAATTAGTAGACTATCCTGTTAACATCACAGGAAAGGAGAGCATTTATTTATCCTCTGTGGCTCTTATGCAACCACAGGGCTCACAAAGGAGACAGGCCTATCTCCTTTGCTTGTGCAAGAAACAAGACCGCATGTAAACACTACAAGCCCCATGATCAGATAATTTTCCACCTTGGTTTAAGAGTCACAGCGGCAGAGAATCAGAGGTTTAAACCCCTTTACTTTATCATTGAGTTTTCTTTTTTTTTAAATGACAAGAACAACCACCA
Organism: Rhineura floridana; assembly: GCF_030035675.1. NCBI lineage: Eukaryota > Metazoa > Chordata > Lepidosauria > Squamata > Rhineuridae > Rhineura > Rhineura floridana. The sequence continues at coordinate 12,787,475 of NC_084496.1, read as the reverse complement.
CCAGGATTTTTTTCCTTCTTTCCCCCTCTTTTAAGCTCAAAGTACTTCAGGTAAATCTAAAAAGCAAATGCTCTTTAAGATCCTAGGTGACCTCTGAGGAGCAGATAAACCTAGGATGAAGGATTTCACATATTTAGCTAAGAGCCCTTAAGGGAGATGGGCCTATCCTATGTCTTCTGTTCCATGTTTAAGTACTTTTGGAGCTTTACAAGGGCATTCATTGACAGAGATTGTAAGGACACACAAAGCATTTCAACAGCGGAGGTGGTAAAATTGCCTCAGGGGTAGAAACGTGGGGGGGTTTCTCTTCATTTTGAAAGGAGGGGGAAACAGGACTTGATGTTACAATGCAGGATTGCAAGGGGGACACTTATCAAGGATGGGGGGAGAAGTTCAGTCTAGTTCACGTTTAAAGCCTAATCTATCCAATTTACATTTTCCAAAGCAACAGGAGAACCAAAACACAGCCATCCTTCCAAATTTGTGCTTTTCCAAATTTTGAGAAACAGTCTGCCAGCCAATGTTTACAAAAATGCACTCCGTGGCGCAGAGTGGTAAGCGGTGGTAACGCAGCCGAAGCTCTGCTCACGGCCGGAGTACGATTCCAACGGAAGGAGGAAGTCAAATCTCCGGTAAAAGGGGTCGAGGTCCACTCAGCCTTCCATCCATCCGTGGTCGGTAAAATGAGTACCCGGCATATGCTGGGGGGTAAAGAAAGGCCGGGGAAGGAGCTGGCAATCCCACCCCATATATAAGGTCTGCCTAGTAAACGTCGCAAGACGTCACCCTAAGAGTCGGAAACGACTCGCACTACAAGTGCAGGGACACCTTTACCTTTAGGGGAAGTTTGCATAAAAATAAATGTTCATGAAAACAACCTACAAAAATGCATTATGGTACGGGAAACCGCTTGCAAAAATGTGTACTTTAGTCAAAACTGCATACAAAACATGTTTCTTAGGAGAAATTCACACTAAAATGCTGAACAATTTTCATGAGGATTTTTTTAAAAAAACAAAACACAAATTGCTGCAGTACTGAATTTAAGACTGGGAAAGTGAGAAACTTAGAGAACCGGAATTGACCAATCCTTCCATCCTCACTACTTATACATTGCAAAAAAAGAAAAAGAAAAGAAAAATGAACTGGGCCACTAAAAAAGACACAGATCTACAAAAAAAAAGTGCACAGCTTAATTCATAGGTATAGAACCATAATTAGAAATACAAATCACCGTAATTTAAATAGAAATATAATACGCCACACCACAGTGGGGAAAGATAGTGCCCAGATGACCACGTGCCTGCTCAGTCTGCTGCCCAGATGCTAAGGGGCGAAGGGCAGCTTCAAGGCCCCAACTATCTACCTCCTTAGGGCTCTTTGATCTTAAAAGCAAACTTGCTTTCCAAACAGAGGACTCTTGCAAAGAGAGGACACTTGGCCACCCTAGCAACTGTGTGGAACATTTCCATTCTTCAAAAGAACAGCCCCCAGAAGATCAGGATTGGACCATGACGCACAGAGAGAGGGGTGTGGCCTGCAGAGAGCCAAAGGGCATGATGAAGAGCTTGTAGGGCCACATTCATAGGTATAGAACCATAATTAGAAATACAAATCACCGTAATTTAAATAGAAATATAATACGCCACACCACAGTGGGGAAAGATAGTGCCCAGATGACCACGTGCCTGCTCAGTCTGCTGCCCAGATGCTAAGGGGCGAAGGGCAGCTTCAAGGCCCCAACTATCTACCTCCTTAGGGCTCTTTGATCTTAAAAGCAAACTTGCTTTCCAAACAGAGGACTCTTGCAAAGAGAGGACACTTGGCCACCCTAGCAACTGTGTGGAACATTTCCATTCTTCAAAAGAACAGCCCCCAGAAGATCAGGATTGGACCATGACGCACAGAGAGAGGGGTGTGGCCTGCAGAGAGCCAAAGGGCATGATGAAGAGCTTGTAGGGCCACATTTTGCTCCCAGGCCTGAGTTTCCCTATCCCTGCCTCCCCATCCTTTCCAACCTCCTCCTAGATCCTCCTCTCTGCCCCTTTCTTGAACCTCCCTACAGCCATCTTCCTCCTTCCTCCTGCAGCACATCCACATTGCCTCCAGACTCCACCCTCTGGGCACTGCCTGATTACTGGGGTATTCAGCTCACTGGCGAGCCCTGCCTGCCTGACAGCTGACTGGCGGCATTCTGATCACCTGCCGGAAGAGCAGAGGGGATGGATGTGGCTGCAGCAGGTGCCACAAGCCACCGCATTCTGCCCCTCTTGGGGCTCCTAGGGTGGAAAGGGAAAAAAAACCCAGGCACAGGAAACATTGCACTGAATAATATGTTTTGTTACTCAGCCGGAAAGCCAGCTTGATTAATGCTTGGCAGCCTGCAGTGTTCTCATCGGAAAATCCTTTAATGCGATGCAGATGTTTGTATGCATACAATATCTGCTTGTATACAGATATGCAACATCCCTTCTGGGCAAGGGGGGGGATTAGAGGGTAACTGCTAAACTCAGTCTAATCCAAGGCTCTTCAAGGCAATTAAAGGGCAACCTTGACTTAATGCAAGATAACATCGCAGAAAAAGAGCCCTGTTGGGTCAGGCCAAAGGTCCAGCACATCCATCATCCCGTTTCCTACCCTGACCGAATAGATATCTCTGGGGTAAGGATGTAAGGCGGCAGCAATTTCTATTCTGACTGATATTCGTCGCAATCAGAGCTGCTTCTGTTCTGCTGCAGTTCGCTTTTTTGCTAAATACGACATTTGTCTTACTGTCTAACTACATAAGTTATGTAACGTGCACAGCTATTTATGTAACTTATACAACTTACATTCATTTCAATGTAAAGGAAACATCCAAACATTGTAAACAAAAAGGAATTAATTAAGTATCATTTGCAAGCTTCAACAGCACGAACAAATACCAATTGTATTCACTTGACTGATTTCTGTTCCTAACCACAGAGGAACATGTGGACAGCAGCAGTTTCCACCTCCTGTTCTGGCATTCTTCGTACCTGAAGGTCATGAAGGCAATAGCCCCTTTGTTTGGTTTGTTTCCCATCAACAAGTATGCCAAGGACCCAAGATGCACTTCCCGTAAACCTGGAGCTTCTATTTAGCCACCATGACCAACAAGACCATAGCAAGCAGCCTCATGGATCAGGCCCAAAGTCCATTTAATCTTGTCCAACCCGTTACTCAATACAGGATAGCGACAGGTGAAGCATTTTTTCTACCTTTTTCTGTCCATCTCCCACACAGGGTCTTGGTTAGCTTTAAAACTGTGGCTGGGGGAGGGGAGGGGGGAGAGCCTACACAAGTCCAATTGACCAAAAAAAGCCCCAAAAGATGCAGTACAAATGGAAACATCTCTAGCAAAGGGCACATCCATCCTAGCAAAGGGCACATACATTTAAAGTACATGACTTTCACAGAATTCCAAGAATGGTGGATTTCCCCCTCACAGAACTACAACTTCCCAACACCCTTAACAAACTACAGTTCCCATCATTCTGTGGAGGACACCACATGCTTTAAATATGCATTGGGTGTGCTTTGAATGTATGGTGTGGATGTAACAAAAGTTTGAGGAAAACACACAATACCTATCAAAATGACAGCATCACTCATCAAATGTTTCACTTGTTCCAAACAAGCCATTTCTTGCCCTTTTCACCCCAAATTTGGTATAGACCATTCCCAAACCCTTCCCTTCTAGAATGCATGCCAAGCTTCAACTTAACATCTTGAACCATTTCCTAATATTTTGAAAATACTGCCCCCCACCATTTCTCATAATGGCAGGACGTGATTCATCCACACTACCCTTAACAGGGGTTGCAACTATGGTCCTATAATAAGTAAAGTAAGCATGCAAAATAATCATTTGGGATATCATCCAGGTAAAGAGAAGCTTAAGGCTGCCATCCTCTATCCATTTACCTGAGAGTCAGTCCAATTAAACTCAATGGACTTTACTTCTGAGTAGCAATGCACATTTAAATCACAATGATTAGATGGGTGAATCACAAAACTATATCTCTTCTATTGAAACAAACAGGATTTAATGGTCTTTAAATTTGGCTAAATCTTACCTTTAGAATATACGAATTAAGTGCTTTTGAGCAAATGTCTTCCATCACCATGGAGAAACCAAAACTAGAATTAATCCACAAAAACTGGGATCAAGGATAAAGGTTTTCAGGGAAGAAAAAAAAGGGGGGGTTCAAAGCTAACTGGAGAGTTGGCATTTCCCCCCTCTCATTTGAAAAGTAAAGCTGCACATGATGCAACTCAGCAAAATGTAATTATATAGGGTGTGCCTAAGAAAACAGATTGGTCTGGAATCTGTAACTTTTTTTTCTTTTTAGCAAATTGGAGGATTAATCATGTGGGATTTGTACTGGGAGGAGTTAGTGGTTTCACCAAATACACTGAGCTTTACATGTACTCAGAAAAGCATAGCTCCATCATTTCCAAGGGTGGAATTATACATTAGGAGACAAAACTAAAGCTACCATTTGCCTCTCATCAAGCTAAAGCGCAGGCTAGAAATGAGCATTTTTTCAGGAGAGAGTGTGAGCCTAGATGGGACAGGTACTTAGCTCTTTCCAACTATTGTGCTCCAGGGAGTGCCCTCAGGGGCCAGGATAACAGTCCAAGGAGAATAAAGCCTTTTATTAGAACACTTACCCAAGAGAGCAGAGTTCAAGATGCACCACACTCTCAACAAGCCAAGGTCAAGCACAGAGAATCAGTCCAGGTCCAAAATACAATCCAGAAACAAGGCCAAGAACAGTCCAAAATCAATTCCACAGGAAGTTCAGCAAAGAAGACCACCTAGCATCAGGAACCAAGAACCCAAAGACCTCTGTTGCATCTTCCAGCAATTTCAAGGCTTGAGAGGGAGGCCTGATGTACACTGGCCTCCTAAACCACACCCTAACCACAGCTGCCAGCAGTGAGAGTATTAGGGATTGCTTACTTATGAGTAGACCTCCTTACATGCCAGTGGTGGGTGGGGCCAGAGGAAAAAGTGGGATGAGCAAAGGATGTAAATTGTACCTTTATACAGTAGGCTAGTTTCTACACACACACACACACCATCTCTCTCTCCTCCATCCAGACAAGTGAGAGGCACGGTCAGAGTTCAAGGACACATTTCAGTCAGGCAAAAACACTTGAGGTGCAAGCAGGGCCTGGGGAGAGGCCCAAGGGCCAGATGCAGGGGCCTGGAGGGCCACATTCATGCAGTTCCCCACCCCCAGAGGACATCTTCAAAGTAGGGTTGCCAGGTTCCTGGCCTGAGACTGATCCTGTATCTTTAGGAGAAGAGAAAGTCAGCCAAGTGCAGGTGTTCTTGCAACCCTGTAATGGGAAAAGCCGCAAGGTGGACTTCTCCCTTTCCTCCTCCACAACTTTTAAAGATACAGAAGACCTCTTGGAGGCTGGGCCTGGCAACCAAGAAGTCTTCTGTATCTTTAAAAGTTGTGCAGGGGGGAGGGAGAATTCCACCTTGTGGTTTTTCCCATTACAGGGTTGCAAGAACACCCACACTTGGCTGACTTTCTCTTCTCCTAAAGATACAGGATCAGTCTCAGGCCCTGAACCTGGCAACCCTACTTCAAATAGAGGACTGTTAAAGTAGGACTCAGGACACCCTATTGTAGCCTGCAGATCTGTGAGATATTTCCCAACCATTCTCTGAACACTATTTTCTCTGTTTCTCGTTTATACTGCAATAGGAGGCAAGGCCAAGAGAGAAGCAGTCATATATTTTTTTTAAATTTTTTTGTTTTAATTCAAACTGTTGAATTGAGCAGAGATTTAACTTATTTCCGATTTCATACGAAAGATCTCTCTCCCCAGCTCCAGTACTCCTCTAGTATCTAAAGACGCTCGCTCTCTCTGGACATAACTCTTGCCATCCTCAAGACGACAACAGGAGGACATGTCTAATTAAGGTCCCCTACCTGCTCCCTGAACCACAAGTGATGTTCTTGAAACATTTCAAAGCTTGACAGAAAGGATTGCCTCAGCACATTCTGTTTTTGCCAGAGAGCTAAGAAATGGGATGAGTCACTTGGCTTGTCCATTTTTAGCATTTCTTCTAGGACTAGCAGTACTTTATGATTTTTTTTTGGCATTGTATGCTGAGAACTACTCAGAAGCAAAATTTGAGAGTTAGGAGGGGGGCACCTGTGGCATCCTTGCCAGCACTGAGATTTCCTACAGCAGCAGCCCACCAGTTGGGCTTTCTCCTCTAGGGCTTCATGGAAAGACATTGCTAAAGGAAGCAGAGCTATAAAGATTTAGGCCAGGGCAGGAGTCTGTAGCTCAGTGGTGGAGCACATGCTTGCACCCAGAGGACCCAGGTTCCATCCCTGGCATCTCTCAGTAGGGCTGAAAAACTCTGGGATCCTAGAGAGTTACTGCTAGCAGATGTGGACCAGAGATAAGGAACTTCAGGCCTAGGGGTCAAGTGTAGCCCTGCAGGCTTCTCCATCAGGCCACACCCTCCTTGAGTGCTTTTGCTTGGCTGGAATGTGTCCTTCAGCTCTGATATTTCTTCTTGTTTCCCTGATTGGAGGTTAGAGAGGGGTGTGTGGGCTTGGGGGTAGAAAGAAGCCTACTGGACAAAGGTAAAATTTACATCCCTTGCTCCACCCACTTTTGGAGGCCCTGGGAAGACTGCCCAGAAGGGAACGCGGCCCTAGAGCTGAACATGGTTTCCCTACTGCTGATGTAGATGGGCCTGAGCCACATGGACTAAAGGTCTGACTTGAGTTAGGGCAACTTCCTATGTTCTCATTCATCCTCCATTTTGGGTTTTGAAACCTTGGGTTATGGCTCATTTCTCCTTGTTCCATTCCTGTAGTGTTCTGTGACTTGATTCAGCCGTTCCACACTCTCCTCCCTTCTGAATTACAATTTGAATACGAGAATAGCTAAATTGATTCCAGAATCAGCATATGTGCAGTTTGTCACAGCTTGCAGTAATTGCTCTTCATTTGCATCTTTTGCCTGCTTTGCATTACTTATGCACAAATCAGGGGTGAAGGAGAATTTCATTTGGTCTCCGTTTTTTTTAAGCAAGCTGACCTAACTGCTATCTCCCGGACTAATATCCCGACTGGGACATAATAATGATCCTTTGGCACGTTGAATTTTGCAATACACTTCTCAACTCAAATAACGTACCAAAATGCATTAAAAACTATGGGTTGTATCCAGTGCTAGTCCTATTCAGAGTAGACCCATTGAAACAAATAAGTTAGTCATGCACATTCATCTGAATGGGTCTACTCTGAGTAGGACTAGCGCTAGCTACAACCCTACATATTTTAGAATAAACACATTTGGAATTGTGTATCTGAAAGTAAAATACAAATTTAAATATGCACTTTGTGATTAAAATATGCATTTAAATATGAATTGTACACTTTTAAAAAATAACAGATTAATGTGGAAACAGGACAAAATGTTATTATTGTTGTTATTATTTTATTTATTATTTATTTATTAAATTTATATCCTGCCCTTCTTCCCAGTAGTAGCCCAGGGTGGCATTATTATAATTATTATTGTGGTGGTTGTGGTTGTTGGTTGTGGTTGTTGTTATTTCTTACCCACTGTTCACCGTACATTTCCAGGGCAGGTTACACAGCAATCTAAAAACACAATATTAAAACAAGAAATTACAATTGAAAGAATAGGGTATGTTGCTCCCACCAGAGACAATGATGGTTGCTAACTTAGATGGCTTTAAAAGAGGCTTAGACTGCAATCCAATGTCTTCTCAGAAGTAAGCTCCATTGGATTAAATGGGATTTACTCCCAGATAAGTGCGTGTTGGACTGCAGCCTTAGACAAATTCATGCAGGCTAAAGCTGTCATTGGCTGCTAACCTTGATGGCTATGCTCTGGCTCCACTGTCAGAGACAATATGCTTCTAATGCCACAGTCTTCCAAAGCAGCTACTTTACTCCCAACTTAAGGATGGAAAACGGAATATCGGTGGACAGCAAAAGAGGTTTAAATATGTTGTCAAAGCTAATCTAAAAAATGCAACATAAGCATCAAGAACTGGGAAGCCTTGGCTCATGAGCTTCCCAACTGGAGGTCGGCCATTATCAAAGGTGCTATGGACTTTGAAGAAGCACGAGTACAGGGCAAAAGGGACAAACGAGCCAAGAGGAAGGCAAGTCAAGCAAATCCTCATCTCAACTGTCTTCCATCTGGAAGCCTATGTCCTCACTGTGGGAGGCTGTGTGGATCCAGAATTGGCCTCCACAGTCACTTACGGACCCACCCTTAAAGACCTTATCTTGGAAGACAATCTTACTTGGCCACGAGTGATCGCCAATGAATACCAGTTGCTGAAACTGCAGGAGGGGAGAGTGCTCTTCTCTCAGGTCCTGCTTGTGGGCTTCCCATAGGCATCTGGTTGGCCACTTTGAGAACAGGATGCTAGACTAGATGGGCCACTGGCCTGATCCAGCAGGGCTCTTCTTATGTTCTTATGCATATCAGATATCAAAGGCCAAGGTAAAGAGGGGCATCTTTATGAATGAATGAATGTGAAAACTGACGTGAAACAGACTGATTCTTCCATCTATAGACACATGTTGCTTTTCAGTGTTTTATCAACGAACAGTGATTGTATATATGATTGCATCAATATACTTTTTGTGTGTGCCATTTCACTGATGTGTGTGTGAGTTCCTGCATGCTGGTAAAATACACCAAAACTATATTCATACAGTCATCAGTACAATTGCATCTTGAGTGCTTTTTTGCAGTTTTTTTTAAAAAATCAGTGCTTTGTGTGTATCAGTGACATAGAGAAAGGGGAAATCATGCAATTGAAGTGAGAAAAAAGAAAGGGGGGAAAGGAAAAGGGGGAGAGACAGACAGACAGAACCTCTGATCCTCAATGAGGTTTTGTTTTTTTCAAGATGCGAAAGAGGAAAATATGGCAGATACGCTTTTAGAATGGGAAATACAGAAATCTGTGTTACTGCCCGGCATTTCTCTCACCATTTGTGCTGCAACCATTTTTTTACTCCATAACAAGAGAGAAATGGTTAAAAGAAGTAGAGCAGGTGCAGATTAGACAAATTTTGAAATGCATTTGATCAGGGCAAATGTATAACATATGAATTCATAGCGCATGAAAAATGAGCAGGAAAAGCTAAACAAATTAATCTTCCATGCTTCCAATATCTGCAACTGAGCCACTTTGTAACAGCCCCACATATTCTTTAAAGAAATATAAAGAAACGTGGGCTTCAATCCTTTACCTGCTTACCTGAGAGTAAGCCCCTATTGAACTCAGTGGGGCTCATTTCTGAGTAAGCATGTATAAGATTGTACTGTTGACTAATTAGGAGCTGTTAGTAGATTTATAGGGTTTGATGTCGGTATTGATGTGGGGAAAGGATCTGGAAACAAAATTAACAGGACCTGCAACAAAGTGTTGCAGTATGAAGTGTTCCTGTTTAGGGTTCTAGCCAGTCATTTGTGCCCTTTTCCAGGATGCGCCATTCCATTCTTAATTCTGTCCAATCTTCTGTGTCTCCCCCACCCCTTAAGAGCCAGCATACTGGGTATGCTTAGTTCCAGTTGGGCTGTTATTGGGAATTCTTTTCTTATTTTTTTTCTGAACTCATGCTAGGGATTTTGATTCGGTTTGCTTTTCAGGCTGAATTCATCAAATCCACACTTTCCAAAACAATATGAGAACCAAACACAGCCGTCCTTCAAAATTCACACTTATCTGAATTTTGTGATGCAGTTCATCAACCAAACAATACTTACAAAAATATTAGGGGCAAGTGTGCATAAAAAAATATTTATTTATTACATTTATACTCTGCTTTTCTTTTCATGATAGAAATCCAAAGCGGCTTACATATGGTTGCAAGCACTGACCAGAGCTGACCCTGCTTAGCTTCAGCAGGGTGCTGGCTTCATGTGCCTTCAGACTACAGCCTGGCACCAATTAATATATTAGTGAAAATATATTATATGATGAGAAATTGCTTGCAAAAGTGTGTAAAAATGTAAATGTACTGCCTTCAAGTCGATTCCGACTTATGCCGACCCTATGAATAGGGTTTTCATGAGGCTGAGAGGCAGTGACTGGCCCAAGGTCACCCAGTGAGCTTCATGGCATTGTGGGGATTCAAACCCTGGTCTCCCAGGTTGTAGTCCAACACCTTAACCACTACGCCACATTGGCTAGTAAAAAATGACTACAAAAATGTGTTTATTAGGAGAAATGCATACTAAAATACTGGGAATTTTCATGAATTTTTCACAAATTGCTTTTAAAAAATCAAATTGCTACAGAAATATAACCTGAATTTAAGATTGGAGAAACTGAGGGAACAGAAATTGACCGATCTTTCCATTCCTAACTTCTGCAAACCTTGAGGTTCCTCCAGCCTGCTGAGATCTCCCTCTTGTGAGTGCATGCCATATTAGATCAGAACTTGGAGAATGTGTTTGCTATTAGCGTATATAAGATTGACTAGCACCAGGATGATACACAGTAAAAATGCCACAGTTTCTTTAAGGGCTTCTCTTGATGGAAGTTAATTATACGATTTTGAGCAGATGGTATGTAACATCCATGCAGATCCAACACATACATTAAAAGGGTAATGGGGATAGTTGGAATGGATGACAAGAAAAAGACCTGATGAAGCATATGTGGTCATCTTGTAAATATGGTCAAGAATTCTGGCAAAAAGCTGTTGGACAGATTCAAGATATGACGGAGGAAGATTGATCCCACTGTCCAAAATTGCAACACAGAACAGGGCAAACAGAACAGGTCCTCTACTGTCCTAGAAAGGAGGAATGTGCCCAACAGGTATACCTGGCAGTAAAGTAGATTTCAATTAAACATCGCGAGAAGCTTCTTGGTGGTAAGAGGGATGGACAATGGAACCAAGTGAGGGTGCGGGGTGGGCTTTTCCACACTGGAGGTCTTCAGTCAGAGACTAGATAGCCATCTGTTGGGGATACTCTAGTTCTGGATTTCCTACCTTAGCTGGTAGTTGCTCCAGATGGCCTACAAGACTCTATGATCCCTTTATGGTAGTGACGGGGAACCTGTGGCCCTCCATCACATCAGCCAGCAAGGCCAATGGTCAGGGATGATGGGAGTTGTAGTCCTACAACACCTGAACGGCACAGGTTCCCTATCCCTGCTCTATGCTCACAATATTCCAATTTAGTGATAGCAATTTTGGATTGTATCCAACTAAAGTTCTACTTACAGTAGACCCAATGCAATTAAAGGACCTAAATTATTTGTGCCCATTCATTTCAATGGATCTACGCTGAGTAGGATTGCATTGGATGCAACTCTTTGCAGACACCAAGGGGGATATCGAGGGCACTGTGGTGCCCATAAGTGCCACTTGTAGAAAACATGGAGCTACATGGGCCAATGGTCTGTCTCAATATAAGGTAGACTCCTATGTTATCAGCCCCGACTCTGTGAGCATTTGTGTCTTGTTTCTTCTCCTGTTACACTTACTTTGCTGCAGTTCATGTTATCCATTGTCTGTTCTTTTTGTAGGCATATCTGACACTTTCTGCCCCAGCTAGTGAGCAAGGGTGACTTAATTAAAAAAAAAATAGGTTGCTTTTCTGGGCCCATCCAAAGCAGTTAACAATTATAATTGGGGGAAAATAAAATCATAGAATCATAGAATAGTAGAGTTGGGAGGGGCCTATAAGGCCATCAAGTCCAACCCCCTGTGCAATGCAGGAATCCATATCAAAGCATTCCCGACAGATGGCTGTCCAGCTGCCTCTTGAATGCCTCCATTGTCGGAGAACCCACTACCTCTCTAGGTAATTGGTTCCACTGTCGTATGGCTCTAACAGTTAGGAAGTTTTTCCTGATGTCCAGTCGAAATCTGGCTTCCTGTAACTTGAGCCCATTATCCCGTGTCCTGCACTCTGGGATGATCGAGAATAAATCCTGGCCTCTGTGTGACAACCTTTCATGTACTTGAAGAGTGCGATCAAATCTCCCCTCAGTCTTCTCTTCTCCAGGCTAAACATGCCCAGTTCTTTCAGTCTCTTCTCATAGGGCTTTGTTTCCAGTCCCCTGATCATCCTTGTTGCCCTCTTTTGAACCTGTTCCAGTTTGAACAGTAAGACAAAATTTCAAAACTGCAGCTCAGCAACTGTGTATCACACACACACACAGCAAGACAAGACATAAGATGTAATTCAACCAGACTATTACCCAACTAATAAACCTTCACGTCTGGAAGGCCCATTGAAAAATATGATTGGCCTTCCAAAAGCCAGGACAACACAGTATTGACACAGGGTCCAGTGGAAGGGACTTCCATGTTTATTCTTTATCAACCGTGAGATCCTGTTGGGGGTACCCATGCTGTCCATATTTGGGGGTGCAACTATTGAGGGAGAGATTGTGCCCTTCAAGTTGTGCCCTTCCCCTGCAGGGATTTGCAGAGGGATTTCATGGTGAAGTTAGTCCCTCTTCTGTCCCAAACAGATTCCTAGGATGCAGTTTCCTGCTAATAGCACATTCTGGCTTAGCCGATAATTGTACCTAGGAAGAACAAAGCTTCCTTCCTTTCTGATATTCTAGAGGACAAAAACACACACCCCATGAATTAATAATCTGGCTTGTGTACTATGCCATTCTGTTACAAGATGATATTGCAGTCATAGCACCATCTTCTCATTTATATTTCAGCTCACTGTCATTACGCCTTTTCCATTAGAATGCTTGTGCATTTTATGAACATACCTGGAAATTAAATTGGTTGATTTTTTAAAATGTGAAACACTCACATTCTCACACACACAAGTCAGAACTGCATGCCTACAAACTGAGCAGCTGAGATTCATTTGCAGACATTTTTCTGTTGAGTTCCCAGGTCCATTGTTCAAAACTACTGATGAATAGTAACGAATTAAAAAGTATGTATGGAAGAAAACAGGAGACAGGCCGACTAGGGATGGGAGAGAAATTAGATTCAGTTCGCATTTCAAGCCAAATCTATCAAATCCGCACTTTTCGAAACAACATGAGAACTGAGACACAGCCATCCTTCGAAATCCGCACATATTTGAATTTTGCAGTGCGCCAACCTAACATTGTTTACAAAAATGCATATATTAGGGGAAAGTGCATAAAATGAATATATGTGGAAATTGCATACAAAAATGCATTATATGACAAGAAATTGCTTACAAAAACGTGTCCATTAGTCAGAGCTGCCTACAAAAATGTGTTTATTCTGCATTTCCTACATTAGCAGGGAGTTGATCTAGATGGCCTCCAAGACTCTATGATCCCTTCATGCTAGCAGTGGGGAACCTGTGGCCCTCCATCATATCTGCCAGCATGGCCAATGGTCAGGGATGATGGGAGTTGTAGTTCTGCAACATCTGGAGGGCCACAGATTCCCTTTCCCTGCTGGAGAATTTTCATGAGGATTTTTTTTAAAAAAAATTGCAAACTGCTGAGGGAATGTGGAGAACTAAATTTAAGACTGGAAAAATGAGGAATGGAGAGAAGTGTAATTGACAGATCTTTCCATTCCTACGTCCGACAGTCTCCCTAGCACTCCCCAAACTCTCCACACCTCTCACAAAGTGTATGAATGAAGCATAAAATGTCCTGTGGAGTTCATTTAATAACATGCCACTGTTATTAGATGAGCCTGTGGCTGAGAACAAAGCTCCATGGGTCCATGTGATGGTTCATACTCTAATGTGCAACAATGACTATGGGTCACATGCAGTGATGGGGGAGAAAATGGATTCAGTTCACATTTAAAGGCGAACGCACAAGTTTGTACTTTCCAGAAACAAAATTCAAAGTGATCTTGATAGGCTAGAGCATTGGGCTAAAAACAACAGAATGAAATTTAACAGGGATAAGTGCAAAGTTCTACACCTAGGAAAAAGAAACCAAGAAACCAGAAAAGAAACTAGTTATAAGATGGAGGAAACTTGGCTCAGTGATACTACATGCAAGAAGGATCTTGGAATTGTTGTTGATCACAAGCTGAATAGGAGCCATCAGTGCGATATGGAGGGGGAAAAGGCAAATGCTATTTTAGGCTGCATTAATAGTTTCCAAATCATTTGAAATACTAGTTCCCCTGTATTTGGCACTGGTTAGGCCTCATCTTGAATACTGTGTCCAGTTCTGGACATCACACTTTAAGAAGGATGCAGACAAACTGGAATAGGTTCAGAGGAGGGCAACAAGGATGATCAGGGGACTGGAAACCAAGCCCTATAAGGAGAGACTGAAAGAACTGGGCCTGTTTAGCCTGGAGAAGAGAAGACTGAGGGGAGATATGATAGCACTCTTCAAGTCCTTGAAAGGTTGTCACACAGAGAAGGGCCAGGATTTCTTCTCGATTGTCCCAGAGTGCAGGACATGGAATAATTGGCTCAAGTCACAGGAAACCAGATTTCGACTGAACATCAGAAAAAAACTTCCTAAGTGTTAGAGCAGTATAACAATGGAAACAGTGACCTAGGGATGTGGTGGGCTCTCCAACACTGGAGGCATTCAGCTGTCGGGGATGCTTTAATTTGGATTCCTGCCTTGAGCAGGGGGTTGGACGATGGCCTCATATGATTCTATGAGATATGAACTGAAACAGGGTTATCCTTTGAAATTTACATCCCTTTCTGAATTTTACAATGCAATTACGAGCCAAGCAATATGTACAATAATGCATATATTAGGGGGAAATGTGCATATACTTGCATATATAAGTGAAAATAGTATACAGAAATGAATTATATTGGGGAAATTGCTTGCAAAATTGTGTATATTTGTCAAAGTTGCATACAGTAGTAATATGTTTGGAGAAATTTGCACTAAAATGCTGGAGATTTTTCATAAGGATTTTTTTTAAAAAAATGCAAATTACCATTGAAATGTGGGGAATTAAAATTAATGAAAAAATGGTGTCAGATTCATCCACCTATAGTTGCATCCAGCTAAGTTTTACTTAGAGTTGACTAGGAATAGAAAGATTTGTCAATTTCATTTCTCTCTGTTTTCCATATTTCTAATCTTAAATTCAGTTCTCCACAGTCATGCAGCAATGTATAGGTTTGATTTTAAAAAAAAAACTCATACAAATTCTTCAGCATTTTAGTGTGAATTTTTCCCTAATAAATGTTATGCATATGGAGAGTAGTGCAGTGGTCTGAGCTGCATGTGCCATTGTGGGTATTTACCTAAGAAGCATTCATCCTGCATTTAAATCACTGAGATTTAAGATTTAGTAAAATAAGAAAAAGCTACTTTATTTACAGAAATACATAGTAGATAAGAAAGGCATACCTAGTTCTAACTACCAGTAGTTCTAGCTACCTCCAAATTATAGAGCACAGCGCCCTCACGGTACAGTAGCGCCCTGCTTGACAGCGCTTCGCTTTACAGCGTTCCGCTAATACAGCGGTTGTTAATTGCAGAAAGGCTCCGCTCCTACGGCCCTTGTTCCGCTTTTACTGCGTTTTTTGGCCATCAGGCGCCACTTTGGTCAATGTTAGTCAATGCGTTCTGCTTTACAGTGGTTTTTGCTTTACAGCGGGCCACTGGAACGTTCAGGAGAGAGAACAAAGACAGAGATGTCTCCTCTCTCTTTGGACAGTCAAAGAAGAGTAATCGGGAAGGAGGGTCAGGTCAGCTTCCCTGAGCGTATCAGTTTACAACGGAAGGAAGTTAGGTAGAGAAGAACACAGGTCAAGGTAGGCAAGCCTAGCCGGCTGGAGGACTCTAACTCTATCGTCCTTCTGGAATACAAACAAAAGAACCCAGACAGGAGTTGCTCTTGCCACACCTCCAACAATATGCACATTTTTGTTGGCAGTTTTGACTAACGTATACATTTTTTCAAGCACTTTCTCATCATATAATGCATTTTGCACATTATTTTCACTCACATATTCATTTTTATGCACGCTGTCCCCTCACATATGCATTTTTGTAAGCATTGCTAGGTTGGCGAACAGCATTGCAAAATCAGAATCAGTGCAAATTTTGAACTATGGCTGTGTTTCGGTTCTCATATTGTTTCAGAAAGTGCAAATTTGATCGATTCAGCTTGAGATGCAGATCGAATTGAATTGGTTGCCCATCCCTAAAGTAGACCCACTGAAAATAATGAACCTAAATTACTTGTGTCCATTAATTTCAATGGGTCTACTCTGAATAAGATAAACATTGGATACAACCTTAGGTGCATATTCTAGAGCAATTTGTGAATGTTCAAACCTCTTTATGTGCAATAATCTTTGTGCCAGGGCTAGGCTGTGGATACAGCCTTAGGTGAACTAGGAGCTGTGGGATAAATCTCTGGGCAGGACCAAAGATAGGGTGGCCATTTATGCACTTGCAAAACAGAAACCTCTCTCAGCCTAAGGCCACTCAATGGCTTAACTACATGGCTCAGTTGGGATTTGAATGTAGATGGGCCAAATCCCAGCCCAGTACTCTAACCACTATGCCACAGTAGCTGTCTGGAATGCTGGAACTCACTAGAGTTGAACAAATTGCTCCACTTCAGTTTCTCATTTTTTCCAGGCTTATGATCAGTTCTCCACATGTCCGCATCAATTCATAATTATTATTTTTTAAAAAATGTCTTCATGAAATTCGCCAGCATTTTAGTGTGCATTTCTCATGATATGCACTTTTTTTTGCAAGCAATTTCCACCTAATATAATTAATGCATTTTATGTGATTTTTCACTAATGTATGATTTTCTCTATATGTGCATTTTTGTACACATTATTTGGATGGAGATCTGTACCAAAAAAATTAGAGAAGTGTGAATTTCAAAGGATAGCTGGATGTTGGTTATATCATTTGAGAAAGTGCAAATTACATAGGTTTGCATTAAAATGGAAACCAAACTGAACTTCGCCCCTACCTCCCATCACCACACAAGTAGTACACATTCAAAGCATATGCTCACCATATGAAAAGGATGGTGAAAAATAATCAACCGTACCAAGTTGAAGGCAAATGTGAACCCATGCATGTAAGGCTATTTACTAGGGCTGTGCACACACACACCCCTGATCCATTTTCATTGCCAAAGCTTAGCACTGGAACATGGGAAAATCATGAAGCAGAAATTGCCGTAAAGCCGAACCCATTGACTATAATGGGTCGTGTCGCGCAAAAATGCCGCAAAAGCACAAAATCGGCTTTAAAACAGAGAATTTCCCCTAATTGAAAGCCGCCGCATCAGCGGAACGCCGGAAAACGGAACGCCGTAAAGCGGGGCCCTACTGTATGGGCTTAACCAATGAGCAATGAAAACCATCTGATGTAGAATAGAAACATGTGTGTGAAGAGCTTTTCCAGGTTACAGCGCATGAGTTCCAGGCAGGACTGCCAAGTGATCAGACCCGTCATGTGTTCCGCTCTTATTCCAAGAGTTGGTAATCCTTCTAGGCAAGCTAGAGATGGGTGGGTTCCCTCTTCTGTCCTTTGATTGGATAATCGGAGGTTTAAGGGAGCAGCACGCAGCTCTTTGCAAGCCCTTTGCAAGCAGCTTTTCACTGCTCCTTTTAAACCTCTGATTTTCACAAACCCGAAGTCCTTGGTTTGCATTTCGGAGTGACAAAATCCCATGAGATCTCTATGGCTACCTTCTACGTCCACTGTTGGAGGCAGTATGCCTTTAGTTGCTGGGAATCACAGGTAAGGAGAGTGCTGTTGTGCTTGGGTTCTGATCGCGGGCTTTCCATGAGCATCTTGCTGGCCACTGTTATTGTGGACTGGAAGCCTTTGGTTTGCATTCTGGGTCCCAACTGCTAAGTTATAATACTGGGCTCTGATCCTGGCTTCCTCTCTGGATGACTGTGTGTTCAAACCCTCCGCTCAGCATGCAAATGTGGACGCACATTCCCACTGATTAATTTTGTTGTTTACTTGCAAAAAATGTCTTACCGCCAATATTGGGGGGGGGGGAATCATGGCAACGAGCAACATAAAATCAACAATAAAATTACATTAGTAAAACAAGGACATTGCCAATCAATAGATCAGACTAATACCCTTGCTGCTACAGGCAAGGGCCCCTGCCAGTTAAAGCACACTATCTGGGGGCTTCTTTGGACCGGCTGCCCTTTTCAGCCAAGGATGTTGCTGATACCTAGGCTGTAACACTGAATACAGAATGTAAGTGGGTCACAGGCGGCTGCCCAGTTTCCTGGCAAAGTCTCTGCTCCCACCTTTTAAAATAAGTGGAAAGTAACGGTAGAAAGGAGTGCTTGTTGTGGAGATTGAGAAACTCTAAAGGCTATCATCCTTGCCAGTTATAGGACGGACAGCGGGGCACTCCTCAAATGAAGGTTACATCTCGTAGCATAGTTTGCTGGCCCATCCTAGACAAAGATGTAAACTTCTGGGTTCAGGGCTGGGGCCCCGGGCAGATCCTCTGTTCCAGCTCCAGTTCAGTCCTGGGGATCAGCTGAAAGGCCTTGGCAGTGGCTGCATGCAAACTTTGGTGAAAAGCCAGGGCAGAAATGCATGGCGATCTAGGATGCTGTTTCAAAGTGTATCGAGGCCCCTTGTCAATGTAGACAGTACTGAGCGGGATGGACCAAAGGCCTGACTCAGTAGAAGGCCGCTTCCTCCATTTTCGCAGTAGTAGAGCATCTGCTTTGGACACAGAAGGTCCAGAGCTTGGAAAAGTTACTTTTTAAAAAACTACAACTCCCATGAGCCCCAGCCAGCATGGCCACTGGATTGGGCTGATGGGAGTTGCAGTTCAAAAAAGTAACTTTTCCAAGCTCTGAGAAGGTCCCATATTCAATCCCCGACATCACCATGGAGGGCTGGGAATATCCTCCATCTGAAACCCCAGGGAGAAGCTACCAGTCAGTATGAACAGTACTGAGCTAGATGGGTCAGTGGTCTGACTCTGGATAAGGAAGCTTCCTATGTTTTGGGGAAGAGCCCTAACTCAGTGGTGGAGGATCTGTTCTGCATGCAGAAGGGCCCAAGTTCAATCCCTGGCATCTCCAGGTAGGGCTGGGAGAGACTCCTGCCTGAAGCCTGGAAGAGCTGCTGCCAGTCAGTGTAGACAATACTGAGCTAGATGGATGGATATATGGAAATATATTGAATATAGAAAATATAAAACTAGGTTCAAGGGCACTGATAAAGAAACCTGGCTGAAACCAAGCAGTTCCGTGCCTGGTCAGAAAGCCAGTGTAGTGTGAGTGTCAGACTGGGGCCTGGGAGAGCAGGGTTCAATCCCCGCTCGGCCATGAAGCTCACTGGGTGGCCTTGGGCCAGTCACCATCTCTCAGCATAACCTACCTTACAAGGATGCATGCAGAAGGTTCCAGGTTCAATCCCCGGCATCTCCAGGTAGGGCTGGGAGAGGCTCCTGCCTGAAGCCAGTCAGTGTAGACAATAGCTGCTGCCAGTCAGTGTAGACAATACTGAGCTAGACAGACCAAGGGCCTGACGCATTATAGGCCACTTCCTGTGTTCCTACGGTTAGCGAAATGTACCAGTGAATCACTGAACGCTTTCAGCCTTACTATGCAATCTGCAGCAGGAATATATATATTATATATTATATATATAAGTGAGGGGGAGTGCAACAAAACTCCAAAGATTTTAAGCAGAAGTGACAGTTCAAAAGAGATGGTGGTCGGGAGGAGCAGTCCAAGGGGAGGAAGAAAAAAGAAACAAGTTTAATAAAACTTCACCGCTAGAAAATGAACTGCTCTCCAGACTTTTAATACTGTGGAATTGTTTGTCATATTATCCGCTGACCGTGACAGCTATTGCTTTGTCAGCTTTCAAAGAAATTATGCGCGGGCTGCTTTTTTCTTCCGGTCAGGTTTGATTTCTCTTAATAACACTTAGCACTTTCTATTTTCAAACGGCTCGTCACATGTTCATTCATCTTCACACCATCTTGGAAAGCCGAGCCAAGTAACTGTCCCCCGGTACCAGCTGCAAGACGTCAGCTGGGCGCGCTCCTCTGGATTTGTTGTGGGCTGCCTCCAAGCAGATGTGCAGCACGAGATATTGTTAGCTGGCCTAATTGGTGTTGATCTGGGCTCAGTGTCACATTGGCGAGGGTGAGCTGGGTTGGCCGCAGGCAGAGGGAAGGGGGCAGAGGAGCCTTAACCTGAGTCTGATCTTTGGTCCTCCTAGCTTAGGGTTGACTACACTGACCGGCAGTGACTCTCCAGGGTTTCTGACAGGGAGTCTCTCCTAGCCGTACCTGCTGGTGCCAGAGATCAAACCTGGGACCTTCTGCATGTAGAGCAGGCGCTCTACCCCTGAGCTATGGCTGTTCCTCTACTTCACCTGGGAGAGAAGGAGGTCTTTGCTTCTAGACTGAGAAACATGGTTTGGAACAGGAGTAAGAACACACGTTCTTTGCAAATGTTGGTCAGAGAACCGCATTGCAAAATTTGGATCAGTGCAGGTTTTGAAGGAAGGCTGTCTTTCGGTTCTCATATATTTTTTCGGAAAGTGCAGATTTGATGGATCTGGCTTGAAATGTGAATGGAATCCAATTCCTCCCCCATCTCGATCTACCACTGAGCCACAACCCTTTCCCTGCCTTACCCATGCAGTAAGGTAGCCAGGGCCGACTTATCCATTAGGCACAGTAGGCACAGTGCCTAGGGCCCATGATACTTTTATGGGCCACGAAAATGCCTCCCTCCCCCTTTTGTAGTGTGGACAATGCCAATCGCCTGCTATGGGGCTAAGTAGGATTTTTTTTGTTGGGCCCGTTGTTTGGGACTCTTCACGTTTTGCTTCCTTCATCCTGTGGGGTTAATTCGCTTGGCTTGAAAAGAGAGGCGAAGCAGCTGCCTGTTATAGGCATTGAGTTTGGGCAGGGGAGGAACTTGAGGGAAGGATATTTAGGTATACTGAGGTATTACTGGGAAAGGGCCCCCTTCAGGACTCTGGTAGGCCTTCGGGTCTGCGTGGACATAGGGGTGCTCCTTGTGGGCCTGTCATGTGCATTGGGGTGAATGCGAGTACAGTGGGGCCAAGATGCGCATAGGGGATCCATGCCCAAGTCTCACCTCTCCCAGGGAGAGTTGTTCCACATCCTTGGCTGGGGAGCCACAGCGATTGGCTGCAAGACATGCCCAGAGGTCTGGGGGGTTCTGTCCCTGCCAGAATTAGTTCAGTTCCTCACTCGCCCATGTGTCCTAATTTGGTTGATTTGGTGTGTTTCATCCTGATTTGAAACTTGATCTATTTTAATACACCTAACGCTCAAACCAAGGCCATGTGTCACGAGTCTTCTTTGCGGGTGTGGGGGCAAACATCAGGAGAAACAGCTTGCAAAAATGTGCCAGTTAGTCAAACCTGCGTACAAAAATGTGCTTACTGGGAGAAATCACACTAAGCTGCTGAAGAATTTTCATGAGGATTTTTTAAAAAAACAAAAACAAATCGGCAATTGCTGCAGAAATGTGGAGAACTGAGTTTAAGATTGGAAAAAGGAGAAACAGAGAATGTCAAAATGGGCAGATCCTCCCCTCCCTAGTCCGGACGCACCGCGTGAAGACCAGTGCCATACCCTGCTATTGCACACTAACCATGCTTCATGAGACTAATCTGCTCCGAACAAGTTCAGTGCGGCTTCCTCATCAATCTTCCCCTCATCTCTTCGGCTGTTCTTCTTCGTCACAGCTGCTGCACTCCGTAAAGTTGTTCTGTTTTCTGTTTTGTTTTCCCTGATACTGTTATTTGGGCTCTCTTTTGCCCCCTCCCCCTGCCTGCCACAGAACTGCCAAATTGATAAGAAGGAGAAAAAGTGTGAATGTGACTGAGCATAACAGCGTGTGACAGCTTCTTCCTACTCTTCCCCCTGCCCCTTTCTTGCCTCTCTTCACATGCAAACAAAAACAAGTGCCTTGGAACAAGACGCCAATTCAGCAAGAGGGAGAATTGCCAGGTTCCGGTCCGATGCCGCATCCAGAGGAGGAGGAGGAGGAGGAGAGCATTCCACAGGACTGGGCGGTTGACTCTAAAGGCTCAGTTTCATGACCATGCCAAGTGAGCTTCACCAACTTGGGGGATGACCAACGTTGCTCCTGCAGATGACCTCAGTGATTGAGCTGAGATATAAGGATTGTTCCTGCAGGCAGTTTCCTCTTTTCTTGATAAAGCCCACTCCTCACCCTCCTCTCACACATTTGATCCTTTACCCAATTATTTTCTATATTCTCCAGCTTCTGCACTTTTTGGTATTCTTATGTTTCTGACCTTCGCATTCCTTCTCATTCTGTCCCTTCTAATGTCAAGCAAGCTGTTATCTTAAGAAACCACCTCTTGACCCTCCCATTCTTACTAAATGATTGTCCTAGTCTGTTTTCAAACATTCACTTTATGGCCCTTAATTTCCAAAATATATTTCTGTCTTTGCACCAGATCAGGTTTTGTTCCCAACGGTCCCTGAAACTCCCCTGTGTAGGATTTCTGACAATCTTCTTGCTGAATCACTCTGTTCTTAATCTTCTTTATTTTTTCTCTGTTTTTGACATCGTTGATTTCTCTTTATCTCATATTCATCTCCACTCTTTGGTTTTCCACAGTACTGCTTGGTTCCTGGTTCGTTCTTAACTTGCTGTTAGCTCTTTAAAATGTTACGTTAATGAATGTTGATCTCATTTTACCTTATCCGCTGATGTTCCGCTTCCTTCCCAACCCTCTTTAGAGTCTTACAATCTTGTTATTACTTCATTTGGTCTTCAGTGTCACTGTAATGTAAATTGCTATCCAGATTTATCTTTCTGCCCTCTCTTCCATCCTTTGTCCTTTTTAATCTAATTGTACTTCTGCAATTTCTACCTGGGCGCTGAATATTTTCTGAAATTGAGTGCAGAAAAGATCGAGTTTTTTGGACCATTGACACCTGGATTAAAGACGTCTCCCTCCAAAGCTCATTGTCAAATGCTGCTAAAACTTGCTCCCCAACCCATTCTGATTTAACCTCCGCATTCCCTAACCCCGCCCCTTATCTGGAAAATTTGACTATACCCAAATACCGCCAAGACTTCTCTAGAGCCCGATTCAACTGCCTCCTCTCCTCACTTTTAGTAGGCCGCTACCAGGGCACACACCCCGAACTCCGCTTATATGTCCCTGCAGGAATGCAGACATTGAGTCACTGTCCCATGTTTTCTTTGTTTGTTCCTTCTACAACGCTGAACGCTCTAGGTATCTAAACCCCATTATAAAAAATTTCCCTGGCAGGCCCACAGACTGTTTACTGAAACCTCTCCTGGCCGGTATCGACAAGTCAACAACCCTATCTGCTGCTGTTCATTTTCGCCACCCAAACCATTCGTAAGAAGATCTTTCTTAGTTAACAATGCTCTGTTTTAACTTCCACGAGCTTTGCCAGCTCTATTTTATAATCCACGGTTTTTACTACCTGTAAAATCAATTGTATATTGGGTCTATGACCGCATAATAAAATTTGATTGATTGAGTTTTTTATTTTCCCCAGAGGTGAGCTGGTGTGTGTGTACTGAAATCTGCCAGCCACCTTCTCTCTGAAGAGCAAAGCCAATGATACAAAGATTGAGTTTTTCCTCAGCTCTGTCTCCTTGTCCCAGATTGTTGTTGTTGTTATGTGCCTCCAAGTCGACTACGACTTATGGTGACACTATGAATCAGTGACCTCCAAGAGCATCTGTCATGAACCACCCTGTTCAGATCTTGTAAGTTCAGGTCTATGGCTTCCTTTATGGAATCAATCCATCTCTTGTTTGGCCTTCCTCTTTTTCTACTTCCTCCCCCCCCCCAAGCATTATTATCTTTTCTAATGAATCATGTCTTCTCATTATGTGTCCAAAGTATGATAACCTCAATTTCATCATTTTAGCTTCTAGTGACAGTTCTGGTTTAATTTGTTCTAATACCCAACTATTTGTCTTTTTTGCAGTCCATGGTATCCGCAAAGCTCTTCTTCAACACCACATTTCAAATGCGTTGATTTTTCTCTTATCAGCTTTTTTCACTGTCCAACTTTCACAACCAAACATAGAGATCGGAAATACCATGGTCTGAATGATCCTGACTTTAGTGTTCAGTGATACATCTTTACATTTGAGGACCTTTTCTAGTTCTCTCACAGCTGCCCTCCCCAGTCCTAGCCTTCTTCTGATTTCTTGACTGTTGTCTCCAGTTTGGTTAATGATTGTGCCAAGATATTGATAATCCTTGACAAGTTCAGTGTTCTCATTGTCAACTGTAAAGTTGCATAAATCTGTTGTCATTACTTTAGTCTTTTTGACGTTCAGCTGTAGTCCTGCTTTTGTGCTTTCCTCTTTAACTTTCATCAGCATTCGTTTCAAATCATTACTGGTTTCTGCTAGTAGTATGGTATCGTCTGCATATCTTAAATTATTGATATTTCTCTATTGAATTTTCACACCTCCTTCTTCTTGGTCCAATCCTGCTTTCCGTATGATATGTTCTGTGTATAGATTAAATAAATAGGGTGATAAGATACACCCCTGTCTCACACCCTTTCCGATGGGGAACCAATCGGTTTCTCCATATTCTGTCCTTACAGTAGCCTCTTGTGCAGAGTATAGGTTGCACATCAGGACAATCAGATGCTGTGGCACCCCCATTTCTTTTAAAGCCTTCCATAGTTTTTCATGATCTACACAGTCAAAGGCTTTGCTGTAATCTATAAAGCACAGGGTGATTTTCTTCTGAAATTCCTTGGTCCGTTCGATTATCCAACGTATGTTTGCGATATGATCTCTGGTGCCTCTTCCCTTTCTAAATCCAGCTTGGACATCTGGCATTTCTCGTCCCATATATGGCAAGAGCCTTTGTTGTAGAATCTTGAGCATTACTTAACTTGCATGGGATATTAAGGCAATAGTTCGATAATTACTGCATTCCCTGGGATCCCCTTTCTTTCGAATTGGGATGTATATGGAACGCTTCTAGTCTGTGGGCCATTGTTTAGTCTTCCATATTTCTTGACAGATTTTAGTCAAAATTTGGACTGATTCAGTCTCAGTAGCTTGTAGCAACTCTATTGGTATGCCATCTATTCCTGGTGATTTGTTTCTTCCAAGTACTTTAAGAGCAGCTTTTACCTCACATTCTAAAATTTCTGGTTCTTCATCATATGGTTCCTCCGTGAATGAATCTGTCATCCTGGCATCTCTTTTATAGAGTTCTTCAGTGTATTGCTTCCATCTTCCTTTTATTTCATCTCGGTCATCATTGTGTTTCCCTGTTGATTATTCAACATCCCTACTCTTGGTTTAAATTTCCCTTTCATTTCTCTAATCTTTTGGAATAGGGCTCTTGTTCTTCCCTTTTTGTTGTCCTCTTCTATTTCTATACAGTAACTATTGTACTAGTTCTCTTTGTCCCTACGTACTAGTCTCTGTATTGTTGCATTTAGGGTTCTGACTGTGTTTCTATCTCCTTTTGCTTTTGCTTTCCTTCTGTCTTTAACCATTTGAAGAGTTCCTTCAATCATCCATTGGGGTCTTTCTCTCTTTTTAACTAGAGATATTGTCTTTTTGCATTCTTCTCTGACTTCATTCCATAGTTCTTCTGGTTCTCTGTCAACTAAGTGTAAAGCCTCAAACCTGTTCCTTATTTGATCTTTATATGTTTCTGGGATGTTATTTAAATTGTCCCAGATACCAATAAGTAAATAGCCAAGGATAAAAATAAATAAATCACAACCCACTCAAGTTGTACATAGCCATCCAGGCTAGTAGCCATTAATAACCTTATCCTCTGTGAATCTGACCAACATCCTTCAAAGCCATCCAAGTTAGTGGCCATCACTACCATCTTGTAGGAGAACATTCCATCGTTTAATTATGTGCATGTGAAGAAGTCCATTCTTTTTGTCTCTCCTAAATCTTCCAATTTTAGTTTTATGGGATGTATGTCCCCATGTTCTAATATTTCTCTCTTTCCACTTTCTTCACTCTACGCATCATTTGATATGCCTTAACCATGTCCCCACTTACTCTCCTTTTGTGTCTGAACTAAAAAGCCCCAAATACCTCAGCCTTTCCTAATCATAAAGGTTTTCCTCATTTCTTTTCATAGTGTAGCTTTTCAGCCTTCTCCTCAAGCACATCGCTTGGGTCTTTCCTTTGGTTCATCCCTTTTCATGTTTTGGCTGCATTCGTTCTTCAGTGAAATCTTCTTGCCATGTTCCTCTTCACAGCCCTGCTCAGATCCATCCGGTTCTTCCTATCAAGGCTGCAAAAATATTGGGTCAGGTTGTCGTTTTATCCCTTATTGATCCCCGCAATATCTCCTTGCTTGTGGGTCTTACCTCGCTCCACTTGTGTCTGCCTTAAACACGTTGTGCCTTTGATTGATCTTGCTCGGAATCCAGACCATATTACTCTTTGTCTTAACTGGACTTGGCTTGCCTTTATCCTTTGCAAGTCAGGGTAAGCTTCTTCTTATTTACTGACCGTACCATTCTCTCTCTCTCTCTCTCTCCCCCCCCTCTTATCTTTTGTCCTTATTTTCCTCTGCATTTATTCTTTGATTGATTTTTAATTTTGCTCTTTAACCATTATGTTAAACTGCCTGGGGTCTCTGAAAGAAGACTGGCATATAGACATCTTCAAAATGATGAGAAAAATTGTGGTAAGCCCCCCCCCCCAAGCAACCCTCAGAGTGTTCACAACCCCCTCTTAATATCAGAGGACAGGAGACATGGGGACTTGCTTTATACTGAGTCAGACCTTTGGCCCATCTAGTTCAGTATGGTCTACACAGACTGGCAGAGGCTCTCCAGGGTTTCAGGCAAGTGTATCTCCCAGCCCTAACTGGAGATGCCAGAGATTGAACCTGGGACCTTCTGCATGCAAGGCAGATACTCTACCACTGAGCATGATCTTTATCCCCTAAGGCTTACAACTACCCTTGGGTCCAGCTCTTGGACCTTTGAGCCCCAGTGTATCACAGGGGAGGGTACAAAACAGCTTCTCCCTTACCACTCCTTCCTACACAGTAGTGTAGTGGCAAACACAGAAGGGCAGGGTCCCTTCATGATAGTCATAACCATGCGCTCTTCTGAAATTATACAACTTTCTAAAACTATAGAATAATGTAGCTTAAATACTACTTTCTGCCTCTTTATTACTGTCACCATTTGCCTGTCCTTTAGGAACTAATAGCAACGCCTTTCAATCAGCAGGAAACAACAGGGAAACAAGTTAGAAGACTCTTCTCAGTAGCTAACACAATCCCCTTTCATGCTGATTGACTCATAGGGCACTGGAAACATAGGGGCCCTGCTGGGACCCGGTTCCCAAAAAAGCAAGGGGTGTAAGACCCCCCCGAGACCCTGGGTGACTAAACCCGTGCTCCTACAAACCATTAACCATACTCAAAATCTCCCATAGTGATGTTGTGTTACGTTGCATGGCTTTGTCCTCCAACCTCCTCTCTCCCTCTTTCTCCGTGGCTTATAAAGCAGACACAACTCTTTGCTTCCTCCTGTTCTTCCAGCCCAAACCACCTTCAGCACATCCGGATTTGATTCCCAATACCTGGTGTGTGTGTGCATGTGCGTGCGTGCGTGTGTGTGTGTGTGTGTGTGTGTGTACAAACAGCCTCCGCATCGCCTCCAGTCTCTTCACAAAAATATTCTCCCCTGCGTTCTGCTCCTCATTCTGCTAATACTAAAGCCCTCTTCAGGCATTCAATATTTGTGTTCAATAAACATGCCATGTCCATTAAGTTCAACGAGTCTGGCCCTCTTTTCAGTCAGGACTAGTCCTCTTTGAGCTGGGCCTGAGTTGAAATGGGGTGCTATCTCTGCCAGCCCCTCACTTTTCCCAAGCAAAAAAACCCCAAAAAACCTGACCCTTACCTTGAGGAAGGGTGTAAAAGGGAAAGTTAATAGGGAAAGTTTTCTTCCCTAGAGGGGAGATCTTGCATGACCTTTAGTCAGAAATGATGCACAGGCTGTCATTTTCTCCTGGGGTTCATGGGGCTGTAGTTTTCTGATGCTTTCAAAATAAGCTGGAGAGATTTTACACATGATTGCTTCCTGCATCGACAGAAGGTTGGGCTAGAGGACCTTTGGATGTCCCTTCCAGCTCTATGACTCTATCACTAATCTCCTTTGATGGCAGCAGCTCTCTGTTGTGTTGGGCAGAAGCCTTTCACAGCCTCACTTCTTGGAGATGCTGGCGATTAAACCTGTAACCTTAAGCATGCAAAGCATGTTCTTTATCACTCAGTTGTGGATCCCTGCAGGGATCAATTTGTAGAACAAGTCATCTAGAACAGGAAATGTCTGCATTAGAATTGCTTGCAAGGCTACACTCTTGCCTCTTATTTCTCCTCACACAGGTGCTAGTCATCACTCTGTTTGTAAATCACATATGTAATCAACACAGATTTGGGTTACTAATGGAAACCTGTGAACAGTTTGTGCTGCAAATGTAAATGCTTTTTAATGAATTGGCCCTCTCAGCCATTGCTTAATTAGCAGATTAATCACCACAACTGAGGAGAAAATAAATGGTTAATCTTTTACCATTTAATTGCCATTCTCTAGACTTGGGATCCTATGCAGAAAAACCAACAACTCTGACTTAACTACTTGTCTGCAAACAATAGTAAAGATTCCTTTAATTAAGAAAATGAGAAAAGGTTGAAAGCCGCAAGACAAGGGTGGGGAAACTTTTTCTGCCCAAGGGCTGCATTTCCTTTTGGGCAATGTCCTAAGAGCCACATGCCAATGGTGGGTGGGGCCAGAGACAAAAGTGGGTGGAGCAATTGATGTAATTTTTTTCCTTTGTACAGTAGGCTAGTTACTACACACACTCACACACCCCTCTCTATCCACTACCCAGTCAGGCAAGAGGCATGATCTGAGTTCAAGGACCTATTCCAGCCAGGCAAAAGCGCTTGGGGTGTGAAGCAGGGCCACTGAGGGGTATGGCCTAGGGAGAGTTCTGAGGGCCAGACATAGAGGGCTGGGGGGCTGCATTTGGTGCCCGGACCCAAGGTTCCCAACCTCTGCTGTAAGATCACAATGAATATTCCTTTGCCTTTGAACTGTGTTGCATTTTCTCTTATCCGTTTAATATGGACATAGAATGTACCTGTGAATGGGAAAAAGTGTTCCAAGCTCTCAAGCTATATAATAAAACCTGGTGCAATGTTGGCTGGAGCCCATTGGGACAGGTAGGGCAGAAGGCAGGGATGCCCTCAGTAGGCGGAGCTAGAGCCAAAGAAAGGTGGAGCCAACTAACTCTAGTTTTTTCCCCACCTTCCTGAGTTCTACACTGAGACTAAGGAGGAGGAGGAGGTTGCCAGACAGAGCCATCCCCTGGACTGGATGTCAGTTGGAAGGCAGGCAGGGGTAGGTTGGCTGGGGCAGAGTGAGATGGATGGGGCCATGCCCCACTTGCCCTAATGGACCAGTCTCCACTGACCTAGTGTCAGTCTAACCTGGCCTATGCCCACCCCATCCCATAGCCAGAGAGCTCCTCCAGAAGACGACATTCATGGCATGAATGAATTCAGCTGGGGAAGACCCTCCCCCAACTTTTTAGGATCTACTTAGAAAGCTGCCATATAGTGAGTCACACCATTGGTCCATCTAGCTCAGCATTGTCTATAGTGACTGGCAAGTGGCTCTCCAAGTTTCAGACAGGGAGTCTTTTCACACTCTTTCCCCAGCTCTCCCTGGTGATGCTGGGGATTGAAC
This sequence comes from Rhineura floridana, assembly GCF_030035675.1. NCBI lineage: Eukaryota > Metazoa > Chordata > Lepidosauria > Squamata > Rhineuridae > Rhineura > Rhineura floridana. Next base: position 12,757,695 of record NC_084496.1, on the reverse strand, counting down.
CTGGGACCTTCTGCGTGCAAGGCGGGTGCTCCATCACTGAGCTATGGCCTTTCTCTCAAAGCCTGCTGTAAAGAGAAAGCAAGGCAGGAGAAATCCCAGCCAGAGAGCTTATACCGTCATGCTTGAAGAGACCCCCAATGACCCGAGAAAGTCCAGTTGGAACAGTTTCCTCCACACCTGAAAAGCCCAAACCAGGAACCTCATACTACCAGCTCCTCAAGAGACAACCAGTGGCCTGAAACAACTTTGCTATTTCATCATTTCTTGTGTGTGTGTGTGTGTGCCTATGTTTACGCAGATACACACATATTAAATGCCTTGGTAGAAAAGCAGTATAGAAAAGCTGTTGTTGTTAGTATTAGTATTATTAGTATTAGTATTATTACATTTCTAGCCCACCTTTCCTACCAGAAGGAGCCCAGAATGTCAAACAAGAGACAAAACACTAAAAACATCTTAAAAACAAAACAAATAGCATCTTAAAAATGAAACATCTTAACATCTTATAAAAAATATTTAAAAACATCTCAAAAAGCGATTCCAAAACAGACGCAGAGGTCTGGGGTAAGGTCTCTACTTAAAAGGCTTGTTGAAAGAGGAGGTTCTAAATAACTAAATTAATTAAATAAAGACAACAAAATCTTGTGGTGCTTTAAAGACTAAACAAGTGTATTATGGCATGAGTTTTCATGGACTGCAGGCCACTTCATCAGATAAAATAGTTTTCGCTAAGGTGGGTAATCCTCAGTCAGAGCTGTACCACTTCAGATGGGCCTTATATATGATGGCATTTTGTCTTCATGACAAAAAAGAAAATACACCTTCACCTAGAAAGCTAGCTTGTCAAGAAAAAGGCTAGACTGGAACTCTGCTGCCCACCATTGATCTTTGGATGATAGCCATGTGCTCTACATGAGGCTGCCCTTGAAGATGATTTGGAAACGGTAACAATTCCAAAATGCAACAGCCAGATAATTCCATTTAGAGATCATGTAACCCATTTTAAAACAGTTTGTTCCTGGGCCCAATGTAAGGTGCTCATATTAACATTTAAAGCCCTAAATGACTTACAGAGAAATCCAGCTCAGGGGAAGCCAACGTAAGTGGTGCCGGTGCAAGAGAAGCCGGTGTAAAGTTCCACCACATCCAACTGCCATTCAAGAGCCTCTGGGTTGGGTGAACACCAGCTCAGCCAGGAGCTGCGTGCAGGGACCAGAAAGTAAAAGCCTGCTCTCCAAAATGTCTCTACTGGGAAGTAAATCCTCTTCATTGACTTCTTTTGCAATTATTTTCTTAGACCAGCGTTTCCCAACTAGTGGGCCACCAGATGTTGTTGGACCACAATTCCCATCTTTCCTGACCATTGGCAATGTTGGCTGAGGCTGATGGGACTTGTGGTCCAACAACATCTGGTGGCCCACTAGTTGGGAAAGGCTGTCTTAGACCAACCTTTTCCCCCGACATAAATTGGCCTAGACTGGGACCTGCAGGAGCATTCTGAAAATGAGTTGGATGTGGCCTAAGTCCCTTCACCTCAGCCCCTCCCATGACACTGCCCTGGAGCTCCCCTTGTTAGGAACTTATGCCGGCTTGCACCAGCTCCCCTTACACCAGTCTCAGCTGAGCTGGGCTCACGTAGCCCGGCTCAGCCAGGACCCAGATGGAGATCAGCCGCCTGCAACTCCCCTCAGCCTGGTATAAGTGCAAGTTAGATTGCGCCCTTAGGCCTCATCTGAAAGACCACCTCCATCCCTCCATACCTTCTCAGGTATTAAGATCTGTGGAGGGGGGTCTTTTGGTATTTCTGCCACCCTCAGAAGTTTGGAAGAGGGCATTCTCTGCAGCAGCCCTAAACTGTGGACCTCCCTCCCCACAGGGGTGTGCCTGGCATCTTGGTTGGACAGCTTTCACCATTTATTTATTTATTTTATTTATTTATTAAATTTATATACCGCCCGACTAGCAATAGCTCTCTGGGCGGTGAACATAAAACAGCATAAAAATACAATAAATAACAAAACAATACTAAAATACAAGCAACAATCCAACACAATAAACATTTTTAAAATTAAATCAGTGTAACTTAAAATGCTTCAGAGACCCACCTCATTATGCTGACCTTTAATAGTTAATTTTTTTTGTATTGTGGGATCCACCTCTTTTGATGAATTTATACTGTTTTATTCCATTTGGAACTGTTTTGCTAGTTTATATATAGTTTATATATCATCTATACCAGAGAAGCTCTTTTGTGTGGTGAGAAATATTCCATCATGTGAAGCCCCCAGGCCCAAGTTTACCATCTCAATGAGAACTAGGGGCTCAGCCTCATTCTTGGAAATGCACAGTGAATGAATACAGGCAGAGAAGAGCCTTCAATAATATATATATTCAGGGGTTGGCAAACATGCAAAAATAACTGCATGAGGTATAAAAATGGAGTTGCACACACTCACCCTGTGCCAACCACTCCCAAAGGCTCTCCATGGGTTGAGGGCATGTCTGCGGCAGGGCTGCAGTTTGGCTGTCACCATGAACTAGAATGCTAAGTGGTCAGGGTTTGAGCCTCTGATACACATTTTGTATAATTACAAGGGTTTTATCCATTTTTATATTATACAGTGGCAACCTAGTCCAGGGCCCTGAATTCTTGCAATAAGCCTGCTCTGGTACCAAGCAATCCCAACCTAGAACAATAACATTGTCATGGTTCTAGTTTCTGACACTCACTCCACAAGGAGCTGGCCAAGGTCCTGAATTTTCTGCAACAAGCCTGCTCAACTCCTACCAACAGACCTAGCAGTCCCAGTTTTCAGCATGCCATTTCTACTTAGCACCAGACTCCTCCTCCTCCTCTCTCTGTCTCTTGAAATAGTGGACAGCCTTTGAAAAGGAGAAGGGACTGCTTGCCTACTTATATTGACTGAGCATCTATAATTGAAGGGTACAGCAATTCAAATAGAAATGAATCAATGCCAGCAGCAATGCCTAGGAGTCATAAGTGAGAATTACTGCAATTAGAAATGTTGTCTCGAAGGAAATTAGAACAGTCCATTAATTATAAAGTCTCAAAGAAAAATGGACTTAAATTGAGATGGGGAAATTACAATAATACATTAAGTTGCAATGTGGAGTGCTCCTGATTTGGCACTCTATTCAATTCTGTTGCCCCTCCCACCCGCCAATCAACATTCCATGCCACTGAGCATGCTCAGTCTTCATTGGGCTGTTCTTGGGGTCCCACTTCATAGCTTTTTTCACCCCTGAAGATTTTTTCGGGGTATTTCTGTAAATGTTGAGGTTTCCTTGAGGTTTTCAGTACCTCCCTCTGATGCAGCCTTTCCCAACCATTGTGCCTCCAGATGTTGGACCACAACTCCCATCTTTCCTGACCATTGGCAATGCTGGCTGATGCTGATGGGAGTTGTGGTCCAACAACATCTGGAGGCAAACTGGTTGGGAAAGGCTGCTCTGATGCATAGCTGGTGCTGTTTTGAACTCATAAGGACTGTCACTTGCAGAACTGAGATTGCTATTAGGATACATAAAAGTGATGATCCACAGTAAAACAATGTGTGTATCTAGTAGTGGTGGCAGTGGACCTTCAAAGCTCTCTCTTTTCAGGCAGGAGCCTGCCAAGAACGAGTGAATGGCCAGACATCAACTGGTGAGCAAGCGAGTGACTGCATACCGTGTATCTTCTTCTGTTTGTCTTTTCCAGCTACTCCATTTCATAGCCCCCTCCCCTCTGGTTTTCACTTTTTCTCCTCTCAACAGCCAGTCTGCATTCTGTGAATGCTGGGCATGTCCAGTCTTCACTGGGCTATTTTGGGGGTCCTCCCCTGAAGGTTTTCTTTTTTATTCTTTTGTACTTCTAAAAAACTCAAGATTACTTTGAGTCTGGCAATAACCTCTTGTGTCGGGCTGTTGCCTTTTTGGCTACATAAGTGATGGCACTCAGAGAATTAAACTGGAATTAGAACGTAGAATGGCAAAATTTGCAGAAATACAGTAGAGGTGTAAAGCAGGAGCGGCTAACCTTGGTCTGGGGGCCTGATCAGGCCTCCCAGGCCAATTTCTTTCTCCCTCTTATCTCCCCCCCCCAAATCTGCTGATGTTGTCAGCTGCAAAATTTTTTAAAAAATAGACAGAGCGTTGAGTGGTCGCCCAGCTCCGCACCCTGACAGAGATGCAAATTGCCCCTTCCAGTCATCAGAATGATCATTTGATGACTGATCTGCATGGAGCATCTGCGAAGGGGAGACTTGGTGTCCCCTGTGTGTGTGTAAGAGTGGGGTGACCTCACACCCTACTGGGGCACCCCCTGGAGGTTTGGCCAAGGATGTGCCCCTCAGCCCAAAATATTCTTAGCCACCCTGGTATAAAGATTGCATTAGCACATTGTGTCTTGCCTCTTTATTTCCTAATGCAAGTGTTCTCCAACTTTGGGTCCCTAGATGTTGATGGACTAAAACTCCCATCATCCCTTGAACAGTGGCCAAGCTGACTGGGGGTGATGGGAGCTGTGCAGAAAGTGTGGGCAGCTGGGGAGGCTGCAAAAATGTTTAATGGGAAGAAACATACTCTCTCACACACCCCACTCTCAGGCACCCAGTGATGATATGGTCAGCTCAGCCTTACTCCTGTGGAAATTCTAAATCCATTTTAAAAGTGCCCTAAAAATGAGGAAGATTTTTATTTTATTTTTTAAAAAATGGAGCACAGATTTTTGTGCCGCACCAGTGTAAATTTGCTAACCCAGCCTCACCTATCTGTGGTGCAAATCAAGAATGTGATTCTGGCATGTAATTTCTTTGTGCAAACTTTGCTTTCTTTGCCGCTCATGGAAGCATGCAAGCAGGGAGTGACACCTGCACACAGGATGAATCATCTCCATCCGAGCCAGAAAATGGGATCTGATAGATTCCCTAATACTCCAATTTAAATGGATGTTGTGGAAGCTTCCCATCCCAATCTTGTTGCCAGCACTAATCAGCATCTCTTTAAATTGATTACCGTGTTCAGAGAGGCCATAAACCTACCAGGTAGGCTATATTTTCTACCATTTCCCCCTTTTGGGGTGCCTGTTGTTGTTGTTACAGTCTTCCCTATGGGAATAGATTTATTGGTACCATTAATCCCACTTACAATCTTTAGCACAGGGAAGAGGTGTCACGGGGTGTTAATGGCTCATATATTTTGTGAATTACATGATCATTATATCCATCTTGGAAGAAAAAAAGCCTCACTTTCGTCAAATCAGTATTTAAGGCAGCAAAACACTGCACTTTATAAATCTTGTGTAAATAGAACTAGGTATATTTTTTAAAAAAAAACACAGTTCAAATATTTAGCATGCACTCCAACTCTCCCAATTAACCTTTTTGCTATTTTCTGGTTACTCTGAGGTGAGACAGGTGGGCAGTCAGGACCAAATCAATCTGACTGAAGGGTAAGCCAGAAGGGCAAGGGCAAGGGAGCAAACCAGACTTGAGCACTGAAGACCAGATAAGGATACAGAAACACACCAAAGCTGAGAAAGACTTGGTTGCACAAGTCACGGTCAACTGGAACAGGAAAGATCCAGTGGCCAGCCTGGGTGGGAGGAGTTAGTCCAGGGCCTGAAGGTACTTCGAAGAGAAGAATGCCACTTGCCACCACAGGGGGCAGCAAAACACAGATCCAGTAGCTTCTCTCACTCACTGCCTTTCTCTTTGCTGTTGGCAGAGATGTGGGAGTGGCTTTACGACAATTCAGTATGGAACATAGGGACCTGCCTTATTCCGAGTCAGACCGTTGGTCTAACTAGAACCCAAACCAATGGGCTCCAATTACAAGTAGATTAGAATAAACACCAGGGCAAATGTCCTGACAGAATGGGATACTGGTGGACTTTCCATCATTACGTGTTTTTAAGCAGAGTATGGATGTTCATCTATCAGGGATGGTGTAGCTGGATTTCCTACACCTACAGTGGCCTAGACTAAATGACCTTTAAGATGCCTTTTGACTATATACACCTATGATTCCATGGGTTCATTGAATGCATGGAAAGGACTTCAGTGATGATGCAGAGGTGGGCTTTTTCGCGGGTGGCACCAATGTATTTCCCCACTGAAATATGAGAGGCCCCATCTGTACTGGCATTCTGTTGGCTCTTGAAGTCACACCTTTTTACACAGATGTTCACTGCTTTTTTGACCTGACTCTCCTGTTTTAAGTACTGTCTTAATGGCCATGTTGTTTCAGTGGGATTGTTTGATTACACATTTTAATCACTGTCATTTATATTTTCATGTTCTAATGGGATTGTTTTATTGTGTATGTGAATTCTGGTGGAGTTTGCATTATTCTGTGTTTTCACAATGTTGGACAATTGGTTTTTATTAGGGTTGTACACAGATTCCCCAACCTGATCTGGGGTTCCTGTCGGGAACAGGTGCACACAGCCAAAGACCCTTCTTCTCACCTGACATCTCACCCTCTAACAGTTCCAGATCACTCCGGGAGGGTTGACATGACTTGGGGTGATGTGGGGCTGTCTCCAACCACCCAACTCAGCTGAAGCCTGAATCCACCTGAATTGACCCAATTCAGTTCAGGCTTCACCCAAATCTCCTACTGGGGCTCCTACTGAGAGGAAAGCTGGAATATGAATTCAATCAATCAGTCAATCAATTAATCAATCAACAAACAAGTAAGCAAGCAAACAAACAAATCTGGTGCACACCCCTAGTTTTTATGTTTTATAAACCGCTTAGAAACCACCTAAGCATTATGTGGTATATTTATTTATCTACTACTGCTACTACTACTACTACTACAACAACAACAACTACTACTACTACTACTACTACAACTACTACAACTACTACTACTACTACAACTACAACTACTACTACTACAACTACAACAACAACAACTACTACTACTACTACAACTACTACTACTACTACAACTACAACTACAACTACAACTACTACAACTACAACTACAACTACATCTACAACTACTACTACTACAACTACTACTACTACTACTACTACTACTACTACTACTACTACTACTACTATTACTACTACAACTACAACTACAACTACTACTACTACAACTACAACTACAACTACAACTACTACTACTACTACTACTACAACTACAACTACAACTACTACTACTACAACTACAACTACAACTACTACTACAACTACTACTACTACAACAACTACTACTACTACTACTACAATGTTGTTGGTGTCCCACTTCTGCAGTTACAGGAGGACACCAGTAGAATGCTCTCACCACATTTTTGGAACACTATACTAAGGAATTCATCTTTGATGTATTCATTCACCCAGAGGAAACCCTTGTTTTTCTACTGTGCTCGTTTTCCTTGCAAGTCACAAAGGGCTAAAAAGAGTGATGGGCTAAAGTAGCCAATTTAAACACTTGGGTTCAGAAGAGAACATAGATTGGCATGCCTGGGTCATCATCATATATGTGGAAGGGTATTTTGTGCTACTGTGTCCTGGTCTTGTGTATGTCGGGGCAGAAGGTCAGTTTCCCTAATGAGAAGATTTCTGTGCCATTTGTGTTGCTGATGAGGAGGTAGAAGATCTTTGGAGACTGAGGAGAAGGTTTTGTGAATGCTCCTGATTTTAAAAAGAAAGGGTCCAAATGAAGTCAACACTCAAAGGCTTTTTAAGCTTCTAAGACATGAAAATGGAGCCATTCTTTGAACTAATTGCTTGAGTGTGAAATGAAGAAGAGACCAAGAGTTCCCCCTCTTTTCTTCCTTGTTGGAGTCCAGGGGCAGTATAATTCCATCCCATTATTTCCAAGAGGTTGCTTTGCCACAGGAGAAAATAAGAACGGCCCTGCTGAATTAGTTCAGTGGCCCATCTAGCCCAGCATCTTGTTCTCGCAATAGCCATCCAGATGTCTGTGGGGAGCCTGTAAGTAGGTCCTGAGCGCAATTGCACTCTCTCCTCCTGTGGCTTCTGGAAACTGATATCCAAAGGCGTACTGCCCCCGACAGTGAAGGTACCACATAGCCATCCCAGCTAGGAACCATAAGAACATAAGAAGAGCCATGCTGGATCAGGCCAATTGTCCATCGCAGTCCAGCATCCTGTGTTCACAATGGAAGCCTGCGAGCAGAGTCTGAGCATTCTCCCTGCCTTCAGTTCCCAGCAAATTGTATTCAAAAGCATATTACCTCTGACCATGTACGTACAAGATAACCACCGTGGCTATAGCCAGAAGAACCTATGAAGAACAAAGCACTACTGGATCAGGCCATCTAGTCCGGTATCCTGTTTTCACAGGTGCCAACCAGATGCCTATGGGAAGCCCATAAGTAGGACCTGAGTGCAACAGCACTCTCCCCTCCTGTGATTCCCAGCAACTGGCATTCAAAGGCATATTTGCCACCCTGGGATCCTACTGCAGGAAGGGTAGGGCATAAATTTAATAAATAAATTAAATAAATAAGTGTTGCCTCTGACGGTGGAGGTGCAAGATAGCCATCATGGCTAGTAGCTATGAGAACAGAAGAAGATTCCTTGGGGAAAGCTATGACTGCTAAAGTGGTATAATAGTGCTTCAGGTGCATAGTGCAGATGTGGCCTAGGAGACTCAAAATTATGTCTGATGCATTGCAGAGAGGAGACAGAAAATGGTGTGCAAATCACAACAGAAATCTGCAGCCTATTTTCACATTTCCACAGCTTGAGGAACTCTTCCTACATACATTTTGAGCAGCTCATAGGCTACCGAATTACTGCTACAGCACCAATGCTGCAATGTGGACGGGCAGCAAATCCCATATTTAACTGTGCTCTGTGTGAAACTCTGGCCAGCCAGTGAAATGTGGCAGTCGGCTCTACAGGCAGATGGAGGCTATAAGCTAGAGGCAGCGTTGGATGGGCTGGCAGGGGGAAGAGGAGACTTATCCAACCCTGATCTGCTGCCAGAGGCGAGGGGCTCACCTAATCTAATGAGTGGGCCGGCCCCATCTGAAAAACCCAACAGGATTCTAAATGCAGCCGTACCCTAGATTTATATTCTGGCTGTGACATTCAGATTCTGCCTGTGATATTTCCAATCCATTTCCATAGCCACTGCGTCATCGAGAAAGGCAGGGTATAAAGACAAAATCTTGGTAGAGCAAAAAAGAGTTACAAGCACATTGTCGGAAATGTAAGCTCTCCGTGTACTTCATCGTATGAACAGAGCAGAACATGCTGTGCTCACTTACAAGTCCATTGGTGTAACAATGGCAGTGCCATAGAAAAATGGAACCTTTTTATACATTAGTGCTATGTGTTCTTGTTACCAGCAGAGGGCAATGGTAGATACCCACTCATAGGTGCTTTTTTCGTTGAGTGCAAGTCTTAAGTCGTTTTTTCTGCTTGTGTGAAAACAGTTGCACAGGAATTCAAGGACAGCCTGTCCTCCTCATCGGTATTTTTAAATTGGAATTCATAAGCAGAGTAAGATTATATGCCATTTTAGGTTCTGCATATGCACCGTTCTCGATTTCCTCTTTTAAAACCAAGAGCCCACATCCTGAAAGGAAACAATGCAAACTGAACGAAGAAAATGTATATTTTTGCTTCATCCATTCTGGTTCCTTCTCTAGTTTTTTTCCCCCTCAAGGGAGATTTTAACAATTCCTGGGGAAAGCAAAGCAGAGAAAGGAATGGAGATTGGGGACAGATAGGGAGTAGGTAAGGATGCCACATTTTTTGCCATGTATTTACTTCTTTTTGCCATGTAGAATCACTTCTCCGAGGCATCCTGAAGCGATTGACACCTGTCCACACAGGTGACTCCTCTGTCCCACTGGCCCCAGATGGAATGGAGAGACTCTTTTAAAAATGGTTCCAGTTTTTTATTATTTATTTGATATATATTCCCCCCTTTCCTGGGGAGGAAGTTCCAGAAGATGGTGCTGGGAGACTGCTGTCCCAACCCACACTTTTGGTATGTGTGGGGGACATAAGTGTGTGGTGAAGGGCCATAGTTTAATGCTTTACATGCTGAAAGTCACAGGTTCAATCCCTGGACTCTCCAGTTATAAGGATCAGACAGCATACTACTACTACCACTACCACCACCACCCCACCTTTCCCAGAAGGGAATGTGTCCCTCTGGCTGAAGAAGGTTCCATACTCCTGAAGCAGAGAAGCTGGAATGGCTTCAGAGGAGAATGACAATATAGATAGTGAAGGGTATGGAAAACAAGTCCTATGAGGAAAGGTTGGAGAACTGGGTATGATCAGGTTGGAGAAAAGGAGACTGGTGGAAGGGAGACATCATCATCTTCACCATTTGCCTGCCCTTCACCCAGAGGTCCCAGGGTGGGTTACAACGGTTTAAAATATATCATTAGAAACAATTTAAATCACAACATCACAAAAACAGGGTGGGCCTTAAAAATATACATTTCAGGTGTCAAACATTTCAGGTACAGAGGTGTGTCTTGGCATATGGCAAAAACTGTGCAGCAAAATTGCCAAATACACCTCTGTGAGGAGGGAATTCCACAACTTAGGGGCTGTCACAGAGAATGACCTCTCCAGGACCACTCCCTCGTGCTCCTGAGAGTGGAGGAACTACCTAAAGGGCCCCCCTCTGCTGATCTCAGTACCTAAGAGGGTCTGTAGGGAAGGAGGTGGTGTTCCATATATTTGGGGACGGAGTCATTTAGGGCTTTAAACACCAATGCAAACACCTTGAATTGGGCCTGGAACTGAATTGACAACCAATGCATCTGTTTTAAAACAGGGATTATATGAGATCTAAACGGCTATTGTATTTTGGACCAGTTGAAGTTTCCAAGTTGTCATCAAGGGTAGCCCCACATAGAGTGCATCGCAATAATCCAGTCTGGAAGTTACAAGAGCATGGAGTACAGTGGCCAAGTCATTTTTATCCAAATGGGCGCATAGCTGATGAGAGATATGATATCTCTCATCAAATACACTCTAACCACTGCACCAAACTGCCAAGTACCTATGTTCAATATAAATCATTTAATGGATTGGCACATTCTGATGCACAATGAAACAGGACAATATTTAAAACAAGACAGCCAGTGTGGTATAAAGGTTAAAGCGTTGGATTAGGACTCGGGGAGATCAGGGTTGAAATCCCCACCTGACCATGAAGCTCACTGGGCAACCTTGGGCCAGTCACCAACTCTCAGCAAGGGTTGTTGTGAGGACAAAATGGAAAGGAAGAGAATCATGTGGGCTACCTTGAGTTCCTTGGATGAAAGCCGGGACATACATAGAATAGTAAATGAAACTAAAACAACCACAATCATTTTACATGTAAGTTTTCCTCTTGTTAAGAACTTCCAAAGCTCAAGAACAACCCACGTAAAAAAAACGGAGAACACTTAAAAAAAAAATAACCAAAAGTATCCTGGTTGCCTTTAGCTAAAGGTAAAGGTGTCCCCGCACTTGTAGTGCGAGTCATTTCCGACTCTTAGGGTGACGTCTTGCGACGTTTACTAGGCAGACCGTAAATATGGGGTGGGATTGCCAGTTCCTTCCCCGGCCTTTCTTTACCCCCCAGCATATGCCAGGTACTCATTTTACCAACCATGGATGGATGGAAGGCTGAGTGGACCTCGACCCCTTTTACCGGAGATTTGACTTCCTCCTTCCGTTGGAATTGAACTCCGGCCGTGAGCAGAGCTTTTGGCTGCGTTACCGCCGCTTACCACTCTGCGCCATGGAGGATTAGCTAGGATTAGCTAAATCAGTTTGACCGGCACAAGGTTACTCTTTTTCTTCATGATTAACTTCATTTGTATAATTTATTTTTACTCTCAGATACATCGATCCCCATTCAAATTAAAACAGGGCCTCTTCTTTCATATCATTCCTGCTGATCAATGCACAGTGTATTTTTCTGCCTTATGTTATCTCTGATATAGTAACCTTACGAGTGAGTGTCTTGGCTAAAATAAACAATCAGATCTTTCTAGCAAGCTTCCTCCCCTTCTCCATCACCACCACCAACCTGGGTCCTGCGTTATCACTTAGGCAGGATCAGAGATCTGTAGTCTGCAGCTGAAACTTTTAGAGGACTGTGTATTTAAGAGTCAGGAGAGCAAAGACGAGGAAAATGGGATGACTTTTTTAATTTCCATGTTGTGACAAGGGATGGAAGGGTCTGTCCATTTTGGGTCTCTCAGTTGCTCATTTTTCTAATCTAAAATTCAGTTCACATTTCTGCAGCAATCTGAAATTTTTATTTTTTAAAAAATCCTCATGAAAATTCTCCACCATTTTTAGTGTGAATTTCCCCTAATAAATACATTTTTGTAGGCAGTTTTGACTCATGTACACATTTTTGCAAGCAATTTCTCCTAATGCATATTTGTACATTATTTTCACCAATATATTCATTTTGTACACGCTTCCCACTAATATATGCACTTTTGTAAACATTGCATGGTTAGAGAACTGCATCACAAAATTTGGACAAGTGTGAATTTACAAAGGATGGCGGTATTTTGGTTTTCATATTGTTTTTGGAAAGTGCAAATGTAATAAAATCAGCTTTAAATGCAAACTGAATCAAATTTCTTCTCCATCCCTAGTTGTGAATGGAACAAATAAGCAACAAATGCAATAACCATTACAATGAAGATACAGAACAATTTATGTGCTATTTGTGTCAGTTATAGTGATATCTTTAATCTGCTCTCAGGTCACATCCGTGCCATACATTTAAAGCACTATGATACCACTAACAAGTATGGCTAGCCCAAAGAATCTTTGGAGCTGTAGTTTGTTAAGGATGCTGAAAGTTATTAGGAGACACCAATTCCCCTCACAGAGCTACAATTCCCAGAGTGCCCTGGGAAAAGGGATGTATTGTTAAACCACTCTGGGAAGCCATGCCTGTTTAAAGTGGTAAAGAGTACTCTGAACGTATGGTGTGGATGTGGCCTCATTCTCAGTAAGAATGGCTAGTCTAGCTATTCATTCTGTTGGCTATTTGTTTGTTGCATTGGCCAATTGCCTTTCCTCCCAAAGGCGTCCAGGGTAGTGTACAATAAAGACTAAAACAACAAAATAATCCCATAAATAAATACAACAAATGATTTTTAAAAAAAAATTATTGTATTTATATCCCAGCTTTTCTCCCAAAGAAGCCCAGGACAGCAAATATAAACAACAATCTAAATATGACTGTCAAATAACTATAAAATCAGAATGACAAAAACATATTAGTCTCATGCTGATTGCACAGATAGGGAACTTCACACCTGGGGGCCAAATGCCTCCATCTAGTCCTCAAGACTCTCCAGACCATATCCTCTCCCAGGCCACACTCCCTGTTCCCAGGCCACACTCCTCACTGCCTCTGCTTTTCTGTCTCCTTCAGTGTTTTTGCCTAGGTGGGATGTCCTTGAAGGATGCTGACAGCCTCCATTTGACACCCCCCCACCATCCACTAGCATCCTATGCTCTGTGCCACTGGAATGCAAGGTCTAAGGTCAAGGCTTTGACTTTTTAAAGTTTTCCAAGCTTGCATATGAGGGCAGAGGAAAACCAGCTCTCAGAACCAGTGGTGACAGGTTCTTAATGGGACTTGTAGGGCAGAAGGCACAGAGACCAACCGTAGGTGGAATCAGAGCCAATGAGAGGCAGAGTCACCCCTTGACTGATTGTCATTAAGAAGGCAGGCAGGTGGGGGCTGGCAGAGGGCAGGCTGAGATCGGTGGGGCAGTGCCCCACTTGTCCTAATGGAGCAACTTCAGCTGGTACTTAAGAGCTATCTTGAGCTATCTTGGGCAATAACTGTTTACTGAGGCAGTGCCAGACCTACCTAGCTGCTGTCTTTGGTCCTGCAGAACTTGCTTCCAGTGCCTGCTGTTTGCTTGGAAATCTCGGTTGATGTTGAGCTCTGCTGGGCACTTCTGTGAGCTTGCAGTCCTAACACAAAATACCACAAGAGCCACCCACCACTTTGCCTACCCCCAGTGAACCTATCCAGCCCTTGACCATCACCATGGTTTAATTGCTGGCTATGTTTGTTTCCCCTTTAGAAGCAATGTAGGTGCTTTGAGTGCATGCAGTCCCAGAAATTATAGCCATAGATGGCAAGCCAGAATACAAATACGTAGTTCAAACGATAGAAGTGTATGAATATTGTCACGGGCCATATGCTGTCCTCTTTAACAACCAGGCCAGAAAGAATGAGTACCATTTAGTACAATTCAAGCCCAGCTAATAAACAAAGGTCATACTTTCCTGCCAGGTGGAATTCAGTGTTATTCATGAGACACCAGAGAAGGAAGAACCATGTTCAGTTTGTCAATACTAAGAAGCTTGTTTTGTTTCAACTTTCCAGTAACAAGCCATCTTGTTTGCCTACCATTGCTTCTGCAGGCCTCATGGTCTTTTAGGAGATAGATCTGACCGTGTGAGATCTTCTTTCCTGCTTAGCCTATACGTAAGCGATTCAGGGCTTTATACATTAAGGTGTTAACACTTTAAATTGGGCTCAGTAGTCAATCGATGGCCAGTGTAGTTTACATAGCATCTGTGTTCTCTAATCTCTCTTTCCTGTTGCTCTCTAAACTCTCATGGCCGTGTCATGTAGTAAGAGCAGCATCCAAACCAAGTTCAAGGGTAGCTCCACATAGAGCACATTACAATAATCTAATTGGGAGGTCACTAGAACATGGATTGCTGTGGCAAGGCCGTCCTGCCTCAGGAAGATCCGTAGCTGGTGAATCAGCTGGAGCTGGGAGTAGGCACTCATAGCCACAGAAGCCACCTGTGCCTCAAGTGACAAAGCTGGATGGCAAACAGTACATACTTGCTCCTTTCAAGGGACGTCTTCCAAAACAGGTCACTTCCCTACGTTCTGGACATGAGAATTGCCCACCAACAGCACCTTCATCTTGTCAGGATTCAGCTTCAATTTTTTGGCCTTCATCCAGCCCATTAATGTCTTCAGATGCTGGTCTAGTACTTGCACAGCCCCACCTGATTCAGATGGCATGGCGATGGAGTGTTGGAATGATCAACATGGCAAGGGCACTGCACCTCAAATTCTCCCAGTGACTTAATATAGCATGGGAGACAGAGTAGAACCCTGCAGGACCCTACAGCCAAAGAGGCAAGGCAATGCTACCTTCCGTTAGTGTTCCTGCAGGTAGGAGCATAGCCAGCATCACACCATTCCTCCCCCACAACTCTGTGATTGCAAAGCCTTGGTAAAATCATCCCCTCTATTTTGAAGCTTGATCTGTCAGTTACAACCTATAAGTTACCTAGAGACCATTTGGTATTTGGTGATTTAAAAAAAATAAAATTAATGATTATGATTATGAAGATGATGATGATAATTATCATAACTCCCCTCCCCCTACCTGGATGCTTTCCTTATATGACAAGCTTGGCGTGAAACTTTCCACTTTTGGAAGATACATAGTCTGCAGTATTATTTTTTTAATGTCTGAATCTCCAAAGCATCCTGAGTTGCTTCAGAGGTCCCTGCTTTGGTTTTGAGGTGCTTCAGAGAGATCCTGCTTCAGTTTGACAAGCACTGGATTTTTCAAAAGAAGACCATCAGCTTAGAATTCACCACTATTAAGTCAATAAAGACTAAAATAAGGATTTTGGGTTCTTATATGACTGAGTCATCAATGTACACTTAGCTCCCCCTGTAATTTGCAGATTAGATTATTGCTATATATAAAGAGGATTATTGTGAAGAATCTTCTACAAACTGGTTTATACTGCTTGCTGGCAGTTATATTGCTTTTACATTTGAAGGAGAAGGTTATAAGATATAAAAGCTTTGGCTGTATTAAATATTAGTCATTATGAAAAGGACTCTTTGTAAAGTTTTTTTTTTAATGAAAGGCTCCCTCATGGCTAGGGCTAATGTTTAAATGTCCTAAGAACTGTTTTAAACTGTTTTAATGCTGAATTTTAAATTGCTGTAACCTGTCCTAAGAGACCCAGTGTGGCCTAGTGGTTAAGGTATTGGACTATGACCTGGGAGACCATGGTTCGAATCCCCACACAGCCATGAAGCTCACTGGGTGACCTTGAGCCAGTCACTGCCTCTCAGCCTCAGAGGAAGGCAACGGTAAACCACCTTTGAATACAGCTTACCATGAAAACCCTATTCATAGGGTCGCCATAAGTCAGAATCGACTTGAAGGCAGTTCATTTCCATTTCAACATATCCTAGGACCTTGTGGTGAAGGGTAGCTAAGAAATCAAATATATAAACAATTCAAACACAGGCTGATGGATTCCTTCTCCCCATAGAATCAGCATTTTGATCAGGTAACATCCCTGGTAGGCTGTGGGAATGCTGCGGACATAATATATCTTGACTTAAGCAAAGCTTTTGACAAAATGCCCATGATACTCTGATTAGCAAGCTAGCTAAATGTGGGCTTGATGGAACAACTATCAGTGGATCCACAGGTGGCTAGAGAATCGTACCTAAAAAGTGCTTATCAATGGTTCCTTCTCAAACTTGGGGGAGGTAACGAGAGAGGTACTGTAGGGCTTGGTCCTGGGCCCAGTGCTCTTCGACATTTTTATTAATGACTTGGATGAGAAGGTGCAGGGAATGCTAATCACCTTTGCAGATGATACAAAATTGGGAGGGATAGCTAATACCCTGGAAGACAGAAACAAAATTGAAAGGGAACTGGGTAGGCTGGAGCACTGGGCTGAAAACAACAGAATGAAATTTAACAGGGATAAGTGCAAAGTTCTACACCTAGAAAAAAAGAAACCAAGTGCACAGTTATAAGATGGGGAAAATTTGGCTCAGCAATCCTAGGTGCGTGAAGGATCTTGGGATTGTTGTTGATCACAAGCTGAATATGAGCCAACAGTGCGATGTGGCTGCAAAAAAGGCAAATACTATTTTAGGCTGCATTAACAGAAGCATAGTTTCCAAATCGTTTGAAGTACTAGTTCCCCTCTATTTGGCACTGGTTAGGCCTCAGCTTGACTACTGCATCCAGTTCTGGACACCACACTTCAGAGGAGGGCAGCAAAGAAGATCTGGGGACTGGAAACAAATCCTTATAAGGAGAGACTGAAAGAACTGGGCATATTTAGCCTTCAGAAGAGAAGACTGAGGGGAGATGTGATAGTACTCTACAAGTACTTGAAAGGTTGCCACACCGAGGGGAGTCAGGATCTCTTCTCAATCATCCCAGAGTGCAGGACACGAAATAATGGGTTCAAGTTACACGAAGCCAGATTTCATCTGAACATCAGGAAAAACATCCAAACTTTAGAGTTAGTTATGACAATGGAACCAATTACCTAGAGAGGTAGTGGGCTCTCCAACACTGGAGGCATTCAAGAGGCAGCTGGATAGCCACATGTTGGGTATGCTTTACGTTGGATTCCTGCCTTGAGCAGGGGGTTGGTCTCCATGGCTTAGAGGCCCCTTCCATCTCTACTATCTATGATCCTGCCTTCGAAAGACTCACACAATCAGCCACTGCCCATGTGGTTGTTTTCTTTAAACCACAGGTGGGGAACCTGTGGCCTTCCAGATATTGTTGAACTCCAGCTCCCATTAACCTCGTCAGCCAGCGTGGCCAATAGCCACGGATGATGTGAATTGTAGTCCCACAATATTTGGTAGGTCACAGTTAGCCCGCCCTGCTTTAAATGTTATCTCAGCCAACAATGGCAGGTACTCATGGAAAAGCTGCCCCCAAGTGGCTACAGTAACATCTTAAAAAACTAATTGCTTTATGTTAAATGCTGTCGCATGTTTAGTCTTATAATAAATCATTAACTCAGGGGGCCACCAACCTGTTTTGGGCACATTTGCAAACCAGAAAAACTGATGTGTCCAATTAAGTTCTACTCAGAGTAGACCCATTGAATGTAATGACCCTCAGTTAGTCATTTCAGTTAATTTCAATGGGTCTACTCAGAGCAGAACTGACACTTGGATACAAGCCATTGACATGGACACTACACACACACACACACACAGAGCAGCCAAGAACACACCACCACCTATATTTGGCTACAGATAGAATGCTTCCTTCAAGCCTAATTTCAGCAGTGGGAGGGGTACGAAAGGAGATCCTGGGCTGCCAGAAATGCCTCTGTGAGCACCTGTGCATCCCCGAGTGCTGCACTGATGAGCCTTCCATTAACTCACAGGACCCATTGTCAAAAGATGGATGTTGTGATGGCTTCTGGAAATGGCTACACATTTATGAAGGATAGCCCTATATTTGGCTTTGGACTCAGCCCTTGCTTGCAAGGCTTCCCATGGGCAACTGTTTGGCCGCTGGGTGAACAGGATGCTGGACTAGATGGGCCATTGGCCTGATCCAGCAGGCTCTTGTTATGTTCATATGTTTTAAGTATTTTAGCTAAGCATCACACCAGCGCAGTGGTGGCTGGTGACTCCATGCCAGTGGGGCAGTGGAACCCGCCCTGGGTTTGAGTCCAAGCTGTCAAGGAGCTGGCCAGGGTGCTTCAGCTCCTTGACAGTTCAGACTAAAACCCGGAGCAGTTGCCACTTCCCCACTGACGTGGAGCCATCAGCCCCCACTGTAACAGCAAGCATCAAAACCCAGCATCCTCAGACATCTGGCAGCACCCACCCACCTACCCACACTGATGCCCGCCTTGTATTCTTCAGCCTGGGTTACCAGACAGGGGATCCCTGCTCTTTCATGACCATCTTAGGCAGATCCTGGTTGAATCTGGCAGAGCTTGGAAAAGCTACTTTTTTGAACTACAACTCCCATCAGCCCAATCCAGTGGCCCTGCTGGCTGGGGCTGATGGGAGTTGTAGTTCAAAAAAAGTAACTTTTCCAAGCTCTGGAATCTGGACATCCTCACTGGAGTCTGTTGGAGTGCTGAGCCAATAGTTGGAGCGTGATCTGATCCAGCAAGCAATTCCTGACTCTCCCATGCAAGTTGTGCCTCCGTATGTAACGTAAAGTACTTTTTCGGAAAAATATGCTGGCTGAGGCTGGCTGAGGCTGATGGGAGTTGTAGTTCAAAAAAGTAACTTTTCCAAGCTGAGCTTTTTCCTAGTGTGTCTGAGGAAAGAACACAGGAAGTGTTGAGGGAATTCAGACTCAAAGAACAATCAGTAAATGTCAAGAATACAAAACAACCCCAAGTGGAATGTGTGAGTAAAGGGAGGAACATTGCATGGATACAAAAAAGAACACGCATGCATGAAAAATGGATGGAGGCTGACCTACAAGATTTAAAAGCATTGTAAAGGTGGGGGAGGAGAAACCATTGGAGGGGACTCGTATTTGACAACAGAGAAAGGAGCAGGGGGCATTAAAGTATGTTCTGGAGCAATGATTCTCAGGGTGGTGGAAGTGATCTGAGAACACACGACTGCTATGAAAATGACGGCCTTGAAGAGGATGCATGTTAAGCAGGGCTGGTGTCAGCCATGCCCAGGTCTCATGGCATCATACTACCCAATGCCCCTTCCTGATTCAGGTGGCGTGGGGCTTAAATAGGATCACCTGCCCCACCTACCTCCTGCATCATCACACTGCGTGCACATGCCTGCCATCACCCGAGATGGCGGTAGAGGCATCAAACCCTTAGGAATACCCCTGCTGCCATCTTCAGTGATGGTAGGCATGTGCATGCAGCTTGCTAAAACACTGATGTGGTGACCCAGGAGGGAGATGGGGTGGGTGGACTTATTTAAGCTCGTGCCACCTGTATGTGGGGTGTGTTGCCTGGGAGCTCTTGCTTTGTGATCCATGGCAGTGTCAGGTCACTGGGTCCCACAACCTAACACTGGTGTGGATCATGGAGCGGGAGATCCACCCTCCCAGCCTAAGGAGGGGTCCTTCAGGGGCCCTTCTGTGCTGCAGAGGCCCTTGGCCAGGGCTCAATCTGGCCACCCGGTGGTGCCGGGCCTGGCATTCAGAGCACTTTCACTGTTATTTCCAGCTGCTTCTCCTGTTTGAATGCCTGTGTT
Organism: Rhineura floridana; assembly: GCF_030035675.1. Classification (NCBI taxonomy): domain Eukaryota; kingdom Metazoa; phylum Chordata; class Lepidosauria; order Squamata; family Rhineuridae; genus Rhineura; species Rhineura floridana. The sequence goes on along the minus strand of NC_084496.1, from coordinate 12,737,694 downwards.
TTTTTAATGGGATTGTTTCCGTCATATTTTCATTTTGGCATGCAGCAGGACAGAAATTCAGAAATTAATGAATAAATTTCCCCTGGGAACTGGAATTGGGAGTGTGTGCCGTGACTCCTGAAGTTCAACAATGACTTGCTTGAATGTAAGAACATAAGAGGAGCCTGCTGGATCAGGCCATTGACCCATCTAGTCCAGCATCCTGTTCTTACACACAGAGGCTCAGGGGCCAGTGATGTTAAGTGAGGAAGCACTGGGCCCAAGCCCTATCACTGAGCCAAAGGTTTCAGAGCCTAAGACCCATCTAAATTGTCTTACTCAAGCCCAGTTCCATCACGGGACCAACATACATGCCTCCAAGGGCTTCACACTTCACTGTGTAAAGATGTGTTCATCACACCTTGCGCCCACTCAGGTTAACTCCACAACCCCCAGACTGGCTTTCACCAGCCAGGATGGAAAAGAGTCAAGAGAGCAAGACACTAGTCTCATCATTGCAAGGGTCCTGTCCACATCATCAGGCTACATAAACTGAAACTGACCCTAAAGAGTATGGGAAGGTGCTGCACTGGACATCTCGACAGGGGCTGCCACAAACTGCCGCATCCAAGGTCCTGCAGAACTGAGCGACTTCATTCTCAAAGTACTGTGCAAACTGCTCACAGCATGTCACCAAGTTTAAAAGGAAGGGGAAAAAAACTTAAGGAAGCCTGCTGCCACCTCTTACCACATAGATAAGCCACCCGCCCTCCAGAAAATCAGGAGTTTCTTGATCACGCATTAGACAGTTGAGAAGCTGATGGAAGGAGTAACCTCATGAATTCTGAGATCATAAATCTAGGCCTGCTGATCAGAGCAGAACTGAAAGGAACTTCAAGCAGGGTGGGGGTAGGACCAACATGGAGCAGAGCTATTCAAAAGAAGTAGCAGAGTGAAACTCTTGTAATTACTCAAGACAAAGCACTGAATTACCACTGGAAGGTCTTGAAGGAATCAACAGAGATCACATGGCCAATGCTAGCTAACTGGATGATACAAGCAATACTACTGTAATTTGTGTTATGTTTCCAACTTCAATGGTGGATCATGGTCTTAGTGCACATATGAACGGCCCACAGATCACATGTGCACCTCCTTTTGGAGAAAGGATGGTTAATCATCATCATCATCATCATAAATTTCCCCTTTGATCTGCAAAACTGACATTGTTAACAGATGCCACATAATACTCATTCCGCACTTGTAAGAAATCATTCTTCCAGCGGGGCAAAACCTACATTTTGGAACTCCCTGCCTATTGGCATCAGGTAGGCACCTTCACTGTATTTTTTTCAGTGCCTGCTTAAAACATTCTGTTTAGGCAAGCCTATCCAGACACATAGATGCTGATGTGTTTTAATCTCTTTTTAGTTGAATGTCATCTTAATCTTTTTTTAAAAAATGTTTTAATTACTTATTTATAACTTTTTTAAAAAAATAATTCCAGTGTTGTCTGTAAACCACTGAGAGGTTTTTCACAATCAAGGATATATAAATTATGTTAAATAAATTAATAAAGTATTCCTGGGCTGGCCTGCAGGCCACATATGGGCCGCAGAGGTCTTCAGTGCAGTCCATCTTGAGTGCCCATGCAACCCCTACCACCACCATGTGATCCTGATGTGAAGAAAAGCACATGGGGATGGTCATACTCACACATATTTCTCTCCATGTAAACAGTAGTGTAGTGGCAAATTCAGAAATGTAGGGTCCCTTCATGTTAATCACAGCCATGCCCTCTCCTCAGTTGTTGTTGTTGTTTTGCTGTGGGGTTGAGAATGAGACCTTTCATAATGCCTAGGAACCAATAAGCTTGAAATAGGAGAGTGTTAGCTACTGAGAAGAGTCTTCTCAGTGTTTGACTCACTTCCTGTTACTCTGATTGACTCTGATCTGCAGGAAAGGACAAGGAAGCATGTTAGAAGACTCTTCTCGGTAGCTAACACACTCCCCTTTCATGCTGATTGGCTTATAGGATGCTGGAGACATAGGGATCCTGCTGGGACCCTGCTCCGAAAAAGTAAAGGGTCTAAGATCCCCTGAGACCCTGCACTATTACACCCCTGCATGTAAACCACACTCTCCCCAAAGAGACAAACAAATCCCTAACAGGACTTTGATGGGTCCTTCTCCACCTGCAGAATGAGAAATAATTTGCGGAGATCTATTCCACATCTAGAAAATCCCTGTTTCTTTTCCCTGCCATTCTGTTATCATACAAGTTAGAAGCGACTGGTTGGCAATTATATGATGGCAGGGGGAGGAAAGGATACAGACCGTAAATCAGGTAAGGGGAAATTTATTATGCTTTGAGTCATGATAATCTATCTTCCCGTAATAGCTTCCATAGCAACGCCATCAACGGGTTCGCTGACCTGATTCAGGGACATTTGGGGGAGACTGAAAACAAGATGATTGGCATTTGAGGGAAGTGACCCTTGGCAGTACAAACAGAAAACAAGCTGTTCCGCTTTCGCAAGGTGAACGCTCGATGATTTCAAGCCACTCTCCACGTCTATTGTTGCATTCCTCCTCACTGCCTCCCCTTTAACTCCTCAAATGTCAGCACTGCAAAATAAAGAGTTTGCCAGGCAGTCTGCTCTCTGGTCTTCTAGTCTCCTACCACAGTCTGTCCCCTTGCCACTCTCCAGCACTCGGCTACCCAAAGAATTCATCTCTCCTGCGTCTTTGAGTATACAATGCCCCTCTCTAAACGCATTCATTGCCTTCCTTTCTTCTTCCGGATCCAGCACAATCTCCTTGTCCTGACCTTCAGAGCCCTCCATGGCTCTGACCCCATTATCTCTTATTTTTTATAGCCTGATGCATCCATCCCCCCGCCCTCTGCTCCTCCATCTCCACCACCCTTGGCCATACGAAGGTCTCCTGCTTCTTGAAACAGCCTTGCTATCCTTTATGCCTGGGACTGCCTCCTGGGTTTTTTTCCTCCTAAAAACCCCAAAGTGTCCATAAAAGGTTTGGTTCTACCTCAAGCCAGTGTGGCGTAGTGGTTAAGGTGTTGGACTATGACCTGGGAGACCAGGGTTTGAATCCCCACACAGCCAGGAAGCTCACTGGGTGACCTTGGGCCAGTCACTGCCTCTCAGCCTCAGAGGAAGGCAATGGTAAACCCCCTCTGAATACTGCTTACCATGAAAACCCTATTCGTAGGGTCGCCCATAAGTCGGAATTGACTTGAAGGCAGTCTGTTTCATTTTTTCATTGGTGGGGAAGCTTTTTTCAGCCTGAGGGCCACATTCCCTTCCAGATAACCATCTGGGGGCCACATGGCATTGGTGGGTGGGGGGAGAGGCAAAAATGGACAGAGCAACAAATTTAAATGTCACCTTTGTACAGTAGGCTAGTTTCTAGAAATATATATATTTCAACATTTCAAACATTTCAACATGGATGGTCACAGCCTGTTGGACTTTTCTATAACAGCGATAGAGATGCCAACAGATCCAGCAGCACTGACCAAAAGGGAGAACTTTTGGATATACTCTCTGGACACATTGGCACCACATGGCCTGAACCTGGAGGACAGTACCACCACTACTTAGCTTCTGCAAATGATGCCCCTCTGAGCATTCCATCCTCAAAGCTCTATAACTGCCACCTTGGTAACAGCGTTTGTATGTTGGCAGCTGATGAAGGCGGAAGCTGAAACGTTTTGTTAATACAATAGAAACCTCTGTTTTGTTAATCACAATTACGTTCACACACACACACACACACAAACACACACACACCCCTCTCTATCCTCCCTCCAGACAAGCAAAAGGCATGATCAGAGTTCAAGGACACTTGACAGGCAGGCAAACTCAAGGAGGGTCTGAATTAGGGCTGGTGGGGGTGTGGCCTGGGGAGAAGGGGTGTGGCTCCAGAAGGGGACGGCCTGATGAGCGTCCCAGGGGCAAGCTCGAGTGGCCTGGTGGGCCACTTTGGCGCCTGAGCTCCTGTGCCTTACCCCACAGCCCCACTGACCTACTGCAAGTAAGACTAAGTTTAGGGGTATTCACACATATCATTCAATGGGTGTGCAATCTGTGTACCCAACTAGTTGAGCTGCATGCTTGTATCATTATTCACATGTTACACTGACCAAGGAACGGGCAAGAAATTCAATTCAGTTCACATTTCAAGCCAGATCTGTCAAATTCACACTTTCCAAAACAATACGTGAGCCAAAACGAACAGCCATCCTTCGAAATTTGTCCTAATTCTCATTTTGCGCTGCCGTTCGCCAACCAAACAGCGTTTATAAAAATGTACACGTTAAGGGAAAGCGTGCATTAAAATGAATACAGGAGTGAAAATAACACACAGAAAAGCATTATATGACAAGAGATTGCTTGCAAAAGTGTGTACATTAGTTAACGCTCCCTACAAAAAGGGGAAATTTGCTATAAAATGCTGAAGAAGTTTCATGAGGATTTTTTTTAAAAAAAAAAGCAAATTGCTGCAGAGATGGGGAGATCTGAATTTAAGATTGAAAAGATGAGAAATGGGGAGAACTGAAAAGGACAAATCTTTCCATCCCTGCATTGAACACAGGGTGCCTGTACACATGTGCCAGTGTTTGCATGAAAGAGGGCACAGATATTTCTTTTCTAAATATCCAGATGTTCATTGCACACTTACCAAAAAAAAGAGTGGCACTTCGATCACATGCAGGTTCGTACCTGTGATCTCTCGGTGCGACTCTGCGTGTGCATGGCTGAAAAGCACTTTACTCACCGGCCCCTTATCCCCCTCAAGGGCTGTCAGCATCTGGTATCAGGTATTCCACAGAGCCCGTTCTTGGCAGAAAAGGCCAGGCGCTGAGCACGGAGGGGGTTGGTGCATGGGAAGGGAAGGGAAGAGGAGGAGGTGACAAGGTGAGAAAGCTGGATCTAGCCAAGCTTAGCCAGTGGATGCTAGACACTGCGGAGTGAGGTGCAGGGCAGAGGCAGACCATGGTGATGTCTGGAGGAAAGATTTGGCTAAAGCAGATGTGGCAATTGGCAAAGGCGATAAAAAGAATGATGGTAGCCTCATCAAGTAATGAGCTGGGAATATTGCTCCGGCAATGGTCTGTCAGTGACTGATGATGATGATTTATTCGATTTATTAGTCACTTGTTACCCGAAAGTCTCCAAGCGACTTACAACAATATTAAAAACAAAAACAGATATATCACACTATAAAAAACAAAATGATAAAACATCCCCATGCAGCCACAGGAAGCATTGGCAGCATGCTCACGAGGAACAGCATCATCTCAGTCTATCAACGGCTTGGGGAAACAAGGTAAGTCTTTACTGGTTCCAAAAAGATGTCAGTGAAGGCATCAAGCAGACCTCACTGGGCAGTACATTCCACAGATGGGGAGCCAGAAATGAAAAGGCCCTCTCCCTTGTTGCCACCCTCTGAGCCTCCCTCGGAGGCGGGACCTGGAGAAGAGCCTCAGAAGATCTTAGGGTCTGGATAGGTTCACATCAGGAGAAGAGTTCCAAAAGATATTAGGGTCCTGAGTTGTAGAGAGCTTTGCAGGTTAAAACAAGCATTTCAAATTGGGCTTGGAAGCCTACAAGCAGCCAATGTAACTGGGATTGGTGTTTTTTGCTCTTTTCACCTTGAACCCATCAACAATCAGGCAGCCACAATCTGCACTAATTGAACTGTTTTCAAAGACTGATGGTTAGTCCTTCAGAGAGAAATGTTGGTGAAGGCCCACCTCCCTGATGGAGCTGGATTGGAAGTTAAAAAGCCTGCCACCTATGGTTCAGGTATGTGCTCCAGTTGGGATGGAAGATCTCTTGGAGCTTCTGAGCTTGGTGGGCTGGAAGAGGGGAGGATCCTTTTATGGTGCCAGTAGTTCAGGAGAGGAACATAGGAAGCTGCCTTATACTGAGTCAGACCAGTGGTCCATCTAGCTCAGTATGGTCTACACTGACCGGTAGCATCTCTCCAGGGTTTTAGATGGGAGACACTCCCAAGCCCTATCTGGAGATGCCAGAGATTGAACCTGGGACCTTCTGCATGCAAAGCAGATGCTCTACCACTGAATGATGGCCCTTGCCTTAAAATGACTAGAGAAGCCATCAGAATCCATGCAGGAGAGCAAAGCAAGGAATCTGAGTCCAGCCAAGCTTAGTAAGAGTGGAGGCATGGAAACTAGATACCGAGGAGTGAGGTGGAGGAACAGAGGCAGAACCCAGTAGGGTTTGGAGAGAACACTTCCCTAAAGCAGACAAGGCGAGAAGGTGTGTGAATTGGCTACAGAGGCAGAAGTGGCCTATCCCCTCAGGAGGAAAACATAGAGAGAGCTCTTTCAATAATTGATGGCATAGTCTTGGGCCTAACTATTTGTTTCCACATAGATTCTCATTTGCAATCACTAAGCATGTTTATTCATATTTTAGTCCCATGGATGTCAACAGGACTTACTCTCAGGCAAGTGTGTATAGCAGCCTTTCCCAACCGGTGTGTCTCCAGATGTTGTTGGACCACAACTCCCATCAGCCTCAGCCAGCATTGCCAATGGCTCAGGCTGATGGGAGTTGTGGTCCAACAACATCTGGAGGCACACCGGTTGGGAAAGGCTGGTGTATAGGTTTGCAAATAGCTGGGCATCCCCCTGTTGGGGATGCTCTAGCTCTGGATTTCTTGCCAGATGGCCTACAAGGACCCCCTTCCAACCTTATGATTCCAGTAGTGGCTGGTGGCCGTTGGGACTGGTAGGGCAGAAAGCAAGGAGTCCAACAGTAGGGGGAGCCAGAGCCAACTAATTCTAGTTTTGTTCCCATCCTCCTCCCTGCTGAGATGTACAAGGCAGTAGAGACTGGTGTTTTAGAGCAAATGGGGCACTGCCCCACCAACCCCATTCTGCTCTCAGCCAGCCTTCTTACTGGCACCCAGTCCAGGGGAGTGGCCCTGAGTGTCAGTTCCTCCTCAGTCTCAGTGTTGCTTTGTAGAACTTAACAAGGAGGAGGATGGAGGCAAAACCAGAATTAGTTGGCTCTGCCTGTCATTGGCTCTGGCGCCACCTACTGTTGACCTCCCTGTCTTCTGCCTTACCAGGCCCAATGGGCACAAGCTGCCACTGGTACAAGGGCAACCCTGGTTTGGAAGCTACAACTAGTGCTAAATGCAATTGCTAGGGTGCTTAGCGGGCCATCAACCTCCCTACACTATGTTCAAGATTTTGTTGTTGCCATTTAAAGCCCTAAACATCATTTTGTAAGTTGCTTTCTTTGTGACCTCAGAAGTGACTTCATTTTGTAGGTTGCTTTGGGTCACTACTTGTGAAAAAAGCAACTAATAAATGCAATTCATCATCATCATCATCATGGGACTAGGATACTGAGCAAGACTGCCTCCCTTACTACAGGCCAGGCTGATTTTTAAGATCTTCCAAGAAGACCCTGTTGCTCTTTCCATGATCTGCAGATTGTCACTGGTTAGGCCTCATCTTCAGTACTGTGTCCATTTCTGGACTCTGTACTTTAAGAAGAATGCAAACTGGAATGGGTACAGAGGAGGGCAACGAGGATGATCAGGGGACTGGAAACAAAGCCCTGTGAGGAGACACCAAAAGAACTGGACATGTTTACCCTTGAGAAGAGAAGCCTGAGGGGAGGTATGATAGTGCTGCTCAAGTACTTGAAAGGTTGCCACACAGAGGAGGGCCAGGATCTCTTTTCAATCATCCCAGTGTGCAGGACACGGAATAGTGGGCTCAAGTTACAGGAAACCAGATATCAATTTAACATCAGGAAAAACGTCCTAACTGTTGAACTGGTATGACAACAGAACCAATTCCCTAGGGTTCTCCAACACTGGAGGCATTCAAAAGGCAGCTGGACAGCCACCTATCGGGGATGCTTTAATTTGGATTCCTGTATTGAGCAGGGGGTTGGAATTGATGGCCTTATAGGGCCCTTCCAACTCTGCAATTCTATGATTCTAAGATTCTATGACTGAGACTAAGAAGGAGGAAGTTGACAGGCTGGGCTGTAAATTAGGAAGGCAGAATGAGGTTTGTGGGGCAGTGCCCCCGTTTGTCAAAATGGACAAGCCTTCACTGTATGATCCTGTGTATAAGAGGTCCAGGACAAAATAGGCATGCTTAAGAATGGCAGCAATCTTTCACAAGAAATCCCAATGACAAGGGAATGAGACAGAAGGGACATTACATGCATGCACTCGCTACCAAGGAAAGTCATTCCTCAAACCTTCCTGCCTGTTAACATATTGAGCACAAGCCTAGTTCTGAGACTGAGCCAGGCTTAGTTCATCTTGTTAGTTGGTCTTTGCAACTTTTTCAAAACAAGTGTTGCAGAATTCTTTCCTTGAACACTAAAGCAATTTTGATCCAACCTGTGACTGGCAATTAATTAGCAAGGAGGATATTTATGGAGGCAAAAAGCATGCTGTTCATGAATAGTTCGCTGTGGTAGAAATTTCACACCCAGTAAATCACTAATGAAAATGTCATTTCCCTGCTGGGTTTACCTGAGCCTCTCTTAATCTCCCCGTTTCCATTAGAAACAGAATTACTGTCAGATTTGCAACAAAGAAGAAATACTGTGTTGTTGCATTTCAAATTAGCATCCTCAGTACTGGAGGGTGAAGAGACTATCCAAAAATTAGAGCTGGGAAGTCTCTTGGTGGACCTGCAGTTGGATATATTGGCCAACTGCTCAGCTCCAATCATCATCACAGCTAACAAAATTCTCAGTTCATTTAACTTTTAGAACAATGCTATTCTATAGCCTGTTAATATTTCTTTATTTAGCACCACCAATCTGGATGGTGCTTTACAACATACAAGAAGAAACGTTTCTGCTCCAAAAAACTTACAGTTAACATACAGTGGCCATGTCCCCTACCCTTCAGAGGATTGTTCTCTATCTACTGCTGATAACACAATGCCATGATACCAGTCTGTGGTGACCACATATGGAATACTGTCTACAGTTCTTGTCACCTCGCCTCAAAAATGATATTGTAGAGGTGGAAAAGGTTCAGAAAGGGGCAACCAAACTGATCAAGGGGATGGAGTGACTCCCAAATGAGGAAAAGTTGCAGTATTTGTGGCTCTTTAGTTTAGAGAAAAGGACATTAAGAGGCAACATAATAGAAATATATAGAATTATGCATGGTATGTAGAAAGAGGATGGAGAAACATTTTTCTCCCTCTCTCATAACACCAGAACTCATGGATATCCAACGAAGCTGAATGCTGCAAGATTCAGGACAGACAAAAGAAAGTACTTTTTCACAGAGTGCATAGTTAAACTATGGAATTCACTCCCACAGGAGGCAGTGATGGCCACCAACTTGGATGGTTTTAAAGAGGATTAGACAAATTCATGGAGGAGAAGGCTAACAGTGGCTACTTATCATGATGGATATGCTCTTCCTCCATGGTTGGAAGCAGCATGCACATGAATACCAGTTTCTGGAAACTGCTGGAAGGGAGAGGGCTCTTGTGCTCAGGTCCTGCTTGTGGACTTCCCATGGGCATCTGGATGGCCACAGTGAGAACATAATGCTGGACTAGATGGACCTTCGGCCCATTCCAGCAGGCTCTTCTTGTGCTCTTATCTGAAGATGCCCTTTAGGTGAAGAGCTGTCTTGTCCAGTTTAAAGATGAAGGATCTTAAGAAGGGAGAGAAGGTGCGGCCTTGATGTTGCCCATCAGGTATTAACACCTGGACTGCAGCCTGAACAAGACACACAGGCCACCTGGTCACTAAGTCTTCCTCACTAGGGTGCAGTGCCTTGTATTTCTATTTAGTCATGATTTCTAAATTTGCATCTATACATATAAATTAGGATGTACACATTTTATGCAAATCCATGGCCTCTTTTGTCCTCTTTTTTGGTAATATGCTTCCTCTTTTTTTGCCAATGCATAAGTAGCCACACTGCATGGAAAACAGGGGGAAGTAGGGATGAATGGGGTAAAACGTGCATTGATTTCAGCTGCATGTAAGGGTTGTTCACAGGTTATTTGTTACATTTGTATCCCACCCTTCCTCCCAAACAGCACTATCGCTTCTCATGATTGGAGTTCTGGCTGTATAAACCAGGGCTTCCCTGTGGACCACCAGAGGTCCATGAGCTTCATTCATGTAGCCCACACTGCATCTGTGCATTTTGTGGTTGAAGGTGGGAGACACTACATCCATTGCATTAAATGTTTAGATTGATTTTAATTGTATTTTCTTGCTTTTCTCATTTCTTATATTGTATTTTATTGTACTACAAGTTGAATTCTGTAAATTGTTACAACACAGAGAAAAATCATAAGTGCTCCACCAAGACCCTCAGAAGTTTTCAAGTGGTCTTGGGGGGGGGAAGTTAGGGAACCACTACTATAACCTTCAGACCAAACTTCAGGTGCATGACAAAGACTTTGTTATTTCAGTAGGCAATTTAAGGTAGCGTGTGCAGTAGCATAGTGGCAAATTCAGAAGTACATGATAATCACACCATGGCCTCTTACAAGCTTTCCCCTGCAGTCACACCCCCTTATAAGATTATACAATAAAATGAGCTTTTAGTTTCTTCCTTTGTTTGAAGTACTTCCCCTTACTGATGCATTGCAATTTTTCAGCTAGATCTGCATATATTGGCACATGCATGGGCAAATGCTGTCAGGTAAGAAGCTTCCTTTTCTGAGTTTCCCTTCTTGGTTGCAAGAAGATTTGGGAAGGGCTTATGAGTTTTCGGAGGAAACTTAAGCATGGAAATTCTTGATCCAACACCTAATCCGGTATTGGCTGCACCCCACACACTTAGGCATATCCATTTGCATTTCACCTTACCAGGCATGACACATATATGTAGATCATCATTAAAAAACACCATATACATATACTCAGAGCTTGGAAAAGTTACTTTTTTGAACTGCAACTCCCATCAGCCCCAGCCAGCATGGCCACTGGATTGGGCTGATAGGAGTTGTAGTTCAAAAAAGTAATTTTTCCAAACTCTGCATATACTTCTCCACAAACCTGTTTTTCTCTCTCCCTCCTCCCCCCCTACTATTCCAGGCTTTGGGCTGGAATAAAACAATGCATCTTCCCCCCCCCTTTTTTTTTTGCAGCTAGATTGAGAGTAAGATCTTTGTTCACAAACTGGAGGGCTGTACAGCACAGACAGACAACTTCAGCCCAAGTACTTCCCTCACCTACTTCCTTACCCACTTTCCCTTGCTTGTTTGCTCTCCATCATCATCTCCACAATCCTCGGTCCTTCCTGCACTCACCTTGTCCCATAACAACAGACTCCCTAGGAGCCAATCAGCATGAAATGGAAGTGTGCTAGCTACTGAGAAGAATCTTGTCAGTGGCTGACTCACCCCCTTTCACTCCGATTGGCTCCAATCAGTGAGAAAGGACACTAGATACATAGGAACCCTGCTCCCAAGAAAATAAGGGGTCTAAGACCCCCCAGGACTCTGGACAGCTACACCCCTGAACATATGGTTTTATGGTGAATGTTTATAGTTCTCACTATTTATTTTTGTAATTTTATAGACATCACTTTGAAATGTTAATGATTATGTTAACAAAAAATAGAATATATGTGGCTTAGAATCTCATTCGTTCATTCATTCATTTATTCTTTGCAGATGCATCACATTTCTGACGAGTGATGGAAGGATGTCAGTTTTGGTTCTCCCACTTTCTCATTTTTTCAATATTAAATTCACTTCTCCACATTTCTGCAGCAATTCATCCTCATGAAAATGCTTCAGCATTTTAGTGTGAATTTCTAATACACACATTTTGGTATGCAGTTTTGACTAATGAAGACATTTTTGCAAGCAATTTCTCCTAATAGAAGGCATTTTTGTATGCTATTTTCACTAATATTTTCATGTCTATGCCCTAATATATAGATGGTAGCTCCTTTTAGCAGGAAGAGCAGGGTATACATTTAACAGCAGCAGCAGCAGCAGCAGCAACAGCAGCATCAGCAGCAGCATCAGCAGCAACAGCAGCAGCAACAGCAGCAGCAACAGCAACAACTTCCCATCAGGCTCCCTCAGGGAGGTGGAGCTTCACCAGCACTTGTCTCTGAAGCAGTATGTAAACCATCAGTCAGTGCAGAGGAATATTCGTAGCTCATCTCTTAATGAGGCTGGTATCATTCCCTTTATTCCCAATATTCAGCCAAGGAGTGTTTGTGCTTATGTATTCAAAACGGCATCCACACCCAAGGCATAAGGATACTCAGGCTATCTCCAAGATACTTCAGCAAAGATCCTAAGGGGAGGGATCCCCAAAACTAGCACAGTGAGAACTGAGCACACTCAAATGGCCATGGGATGCTGGCTGACTCTTAGGAGGGCAGGAGTATTCTGGAAAAGGAGATGGAGGAAGCAACACATAAGAACTGCAGAGAGAATCTTCTCATTGTCTGGATAGGGAATTTCCTGGTTCACGCAGTAAAGCTATTTTTTCAAGAAGAGCTGCCTGCAGACATCAGTGGAGAGATTGCACATTGCATTGTAGCCAGGATTGGGCAGCAGTGGCCACCCAGGCCCCACCCGAAACAGCTTAGTGAGGAGTGAACATGATGAGTATGGCTGGGAGGGCTGAATGACTGTTATGTGGGGCTGGATGGGAACAGACAATCAGGAGGGGAATGGAGTGAATGGAACTCTGAACAAAAATACTCCATTCTGCAGGTGTGGTGTTTCATGTCCTCCCTTGTCAGCCCTAATTCTAAAGCTGCCTCCATAACACGCTCCCCTCGGTACTGACTCCCATCATTCCTCCACCATGCTTTTTTCCATTTTATAATTATTTGTTGAGTTTTGATAGGTACATCCAGATGCAATGTAACATGAAATTAAAAAAAAACTGAAAGAAGAAACTCCACCCTGAACACCCTACACCCTCCATCCTGATTTGCAAAGGAGACCCGACAGTGAAACACCACCATCTCTTGCACTATACCACTGAAGATACAAGTATGTCATATCAGGGTATTGATTAGAAAAAGATCAGATAACTCTTTTTTCCTCTACAAGCTGCCACATCAATGAGGAAACTGAGGTCCCTGAGTCTTTACATCAAACTTTCTCAACACTGGTTGTCATGGTCTAGGATACTTTTCTTCAGCCTTGGGATGTGGTTGGACTACATTCTTTGCCATTGCCTAAACTGGCCAGTGTTCATGAGAGTTGTAGTCCAACAACATATGGGGACCTAAGGTTGAAGAACATTGGTAAGTTAGCTCTCATGGTGCCCTTCAGCTGTGGTTGGACCACAACTCCCATCACTCCTGACAAGAGTCGGTGCCAGAGGGTGGCTAGGTTGGCCCTTGCCAAGGGCCCCTGCAGGCCCACCCATCCACACACCTCACCTACCTCTCCCATTGCTGTGAAAGCTGTGTGCACTGCGAGTGCATACCTGCCATCAACCAAGATGGTGGGGGAGGCTTCAGCTGATGTCCCTGCCTCTATCTTGGTTGATGGCAGGCATGTGCACATGTACTGTAGTGTGAATGCGTACCATCAACCAAGATGGCGGCAGGGGCATTAGCCCCTGAGGGAAGCCCCCACTGCCATCTTGGTTGATGGCAGCCTTGCACAGGGCATTCATATGAAGTGACGGGAGAGATAGGTTGGGTGTGTGGGTGTGCGCTGTGGGACCAGGACAGGCTAGTGCCCAAGTACCCAGTCATGCCTGGAGCAGACCCTGCTCCTGACCATTGGTTGTGTTTGCTGAGGTGCATGGGACTTGGAATCCAATAACATATGGAATGCAACAGATTGATTACCCCGGTCTAGGATCTTGACTTCCAACCTTTATCTCGCTACACCTGATCATAATGTTCAGGAGATGATGACCAGTGAACGGATTAACAGGAAGGAGGGGCACTTTCAGTTTATTGCTAAAAAAAACCCTTACCCAATATTACTAATGGCATAGTTGCTGCTTGAGAATGCTTAGCAGTTACACCAACATCACTTTGAATGAAATTATCAGATGTACAGACAACATACTCTGGAATTTAATAACGTGTTAAACGATTACAGGGAAACGAGTGCAGAGGAGCCAACAAAGCAGCAGGAAGAGCTAATTCAGACAGCAAATGAGTAAAAATGAGGAAAATGTTCTTATAAAATTGATGGTATAAAATATATGCTAGGACAAGCTGTTGACTTCCATGGGCCAGGGGAGGAGGAGGAGGAGGGGAAATGTTCCCTCACTCCTAGTGGGAAATCTCAAAATCTGGAAGCTCATGCGGAAAACTTCAACTGAGGACAAAAACAAAAAGGGGACATACCTGAATAAGCTACTCGTGAAGTGGAAATGTCCAAGGTGCACCTTGTCAAGGCTCCAGCCAGGTAGCCATCAGGTTCTGCTGCAATGTTTCAGGCTCATAGCGCTGAGCCGCTGGCAGCAGTCATAGCAAGCCAGGAACCTAGAACCGGAAGCTGTGGAAGAAGAGGATTAGACAAATTCATGGAGGATAAGGCTACTAACTCAGAGAGGCCCATGTTCTACATCCACTGGTGGAGGCAGTTATGTCTCTGAAAGCCAGCTGCTGGGAATCACGAGTGGGGAGAGTGTTGTTGCGCTCAAGTCCTGCTCATGGACTTCCCATAGGCATCTGGTTGGCCACTGTGAGAAAATCCTGGACTAGATGGGCCACTGGCCTGATCCAGGAGGGGCTCTTCTTATGTTCTAAAGAGATTGGCTAGTTAGGGACAATGGGGCACTGCCCCACTGACCTCAGTCTGCCTTCAACCGGCCCTCACCTGCTTGCCTTCTTGTTTACAACCATTCCAGGGGGTGGCACTGGCCGTCACCGTCCCCCTTGCTCTAATTGTTTTATATTTATTTCATATCTTTATATGCTACTAAGAGGTATGCAAAACAACTGAATACAAATGCGTAAGAAACAACAGAGCTAAGAAGCTACAATGTAATACGACGCAATGCAATATTAAACGAAAGCACAGTGCAATGCAAGAAAACAGTAACATCACCCAAACCTCAAAACCTAGCAGCACATTTTGCAACCGCTTCAGAGTCAGGGATCCCTCTTCAGCCTCCCTATTGCCAAGGTACATCCTGATTCATAAAACACGCACCTTGCTGATACATATGCATCACCCCCCCCCAATTCAGCCATGACATCTACACAAGTCATACCATATCTACTACTTTTTCAGCATCAGCCATCCCACCCTACTCCCACAGCTTACACACACGGAGAGACACCATCCATCCAATCAGTATCTCCAGCTCAGTCTCCAATGACTATCACCAGCCATTCTGCTCAACAGAAAATGTGCATCAAACACGCCGAGGTGACAGTGAAACTGTTTGCTGACAGAACCGTATAAATAATGCCAGTGGCCACACAGCAATCCCACAGACGTGCACAGCAATCTGACTCAGTGTTGCCCTTGTAGAACTCAGCAGGGGAGGAGGATGGAGACAAAACTAGAATTAGTTGGCTCTGCCTATCATTGGCTCTGGCACCACCTACTGTTGGGTTCCCTGCCTTCTGTCCTACCACTCACAAAGGGCACCAGGCATCACTCAAAAAAATTGCCCTCTCCATCATTGGACCAACACACAGTCCTTTCTCTGGCAGGTGAGTGGGTTTCTGAGGGTGGGCCTCTTCCTCTTCCCACAGGCAGGATGGTCTGCAAAATCCTGTGACCCTTGAGATACCCTCCCAGGGACATAGGATTGCATCCGTAGCCTACCTACACTATCTCAATATACACAGTAAAACCATTCATAATAAGGCAACACACAAATATGAAAATATTGGATAATAGGAACCCATTAAACTATTCATCAAACCGCAACTGGGCATAAGCTCAATAAGGCCAATCACATCATAAATCAACTCATAATTACTAGATCATAACAGTGTTTCAAAAACAACCAAGAAGGGCAAAGTAAAAACAAGACTATCTTACAGTAGGCCAAAGAATCCCCTGATTAATAGAGATTACAATAAAATCATCTGCTATTAACAAATCCATAAGCCTAAAGAGTGCATAATGAATAGCCAATCAGACTGAAGATTATTATTAAAGGGAAGTTACACTTTAAGTATCTCAGTCATTCACTCCATGCATGTTCCTCATCATTTCAGTTTGCCATCTTCTCCCTGCTCTCTCACCAGGTGGAAAGACACATATTTGTGTAACCCAGCCTTCCCCAAGCTGGTGCCCTTCAGATGTTTTGGACTACAACTACCATTGCCACCCCTGACCATTAGCCATGCTAGAGCTTGGGTCAGTTCGAATCGGAGTCCAGCAACACCTGAAGGTCACCAGGTTGGGGAAGGTTGGCATGATCCATAAAAACACCTATGTAAGCTATTAGCAAATAAATAATTTGGCTGTAAAGATCAGTACCAGCATGTGGGATTGTACCAGCACCAGGAATGGAGCAGAAGTCATGATAGCTATTGAAGGATTGGCAAGATAGGATTCTAGTGCCTGGTCTCCGTTAGCGTATGAGCAGCTCTAGACCACATTCATATCCAACATTTATTCTACCACTATTCCACTTTATACAGTCACGGCTTCCCCCAAAGAATCCTGGGAAGTGTAGTTTCTGAAGGGAGCTGAGAGTTGGTAGGAGATGCGCTATTCCCTTCACAGAGCTACAATCAGAGCAGCTGACTGTTGAACCACTCTAGCCACTGGAACGCTGTCAGTGGAATAAATATATGGTGTGAATGTGGCCCTAGACTGAAGTAACCACAGTTTCCAGATGTTCTGAGCAGTCTGAGTAAAACAAGCAGCCACAAAAGATATGAATATTGCAGTGGCCTCCAGGGAAATCTTCTGGTAGTGTGATTCATCTCTCTCCGTGGAGCCATCTCTCTCCAGTCCACTCCAAGACTGAGAGTATATGACATACCCAAGACAGCTGATGACTCCTCAGGAGCCAAGCTGTTGTTCTGTAAATGTTCAGGGAAAGGGATCACAATACAAGCTGGGAAAAGGTGTTATGCTGTGACCATTATTTTCAAACTTAGGGGCATCACTACAAGTGCCTAATTAGTTCCAGGTGAGTTGAAATGAGAGCCAATAGAGTTGGACTGAGGAGCAATTGCTGACTGAGGGAGAAACTCTGCCTTGCATGCATAAGGTCCCAGATTCTATCCCAGGAATATCCACTTAAAAAAGAAAAGAAAATACCACCAGGTGGCAGGTGATGGGAGTGACCTCTACTTGTAACCCTAAAAAGCTGCCAGTCATAGTAGGTCAGGGATAGCCAACATGATGCCCTCCAGATGTTTTGAACTACCACTCCCATCAACCATCAACCATTCTGGCTGGTAATGATGGGAGATGGTATCCAAAACATCTGGGGGATATTACTTCTGGTTGGAGACCAGCATTTCCCAATCTTTGGGTCCCCAGTGCTGCTGGACTACTACTCCCATCATTCCTGACCATTGGCCATGCTGGCTGGGGCTGATGGGAGTTGTAGTCCAACATGTCGGGACCCAAAGGTTGGGGAAAGCTGGATTAGACAATCCTGGGCCTAAAAGGGCAAGTGGTTTATTTATTGTATTATTGCATTTATAACCCATCCTTCCTCCAAGGAGCTCAAGGTGGCATATGTGGTTCTCCGCCCTCTCCATTTTACCATCACAACAACCCTGTGCGGTAGATGAGGTTGAGAGACAGTGACTGGCCCAAGGTCACCCAGTGACCTTCGTGGCTGAGCAGGGATTTGAACCCTGGTCTCCCAGGTCTTGATCCAACACTCTAACCATTTTGCCATCCTGGCTCTACATGAGGCCTCCACGAGGTCTTCTGTATCTTTAAAAGTTGTGCAGGGGGAAGGGAGAATTCCACCTTGTGGTTTTTCCCATTACAAGGTTGCAAGAACACCTGCACTTGGCTGACTTTCTCTTCTCCTAAAGATACAGGATCAGTCTCTGGCCAGGAATCTGACAACCCTATTGACCACTGTGAAAGCAGGACACTAGACTAAATGAGCCGTTGACCTGAACCAGCAGGGCATTTCTTATGCCTTAGGGAGAGCAGGGGCCTTGAAGCTGGCCATCCTTAAGTAGCACCTGGACAGCAGATTAAAAGCAGGCACACAAGTCATCTGGCCAGTAAGGTGAGGGATCTTGTATTTCTAATTAAATTATAGTTATGATTTGTAAATTTGCATGCATACCTATACATTAGAATGTGCAAATTTGTTCTCCCCTCCTCTATTTTTGGTGATGCATTTCCCTTTGGGGGGGGTGATGTGCAAATGGCCACCCTAACCCAATTCCAGACATTTGGGCTCAGGTGGCTTGTTCTCCACATTTCTAGCAAGCCTCAATTGCTGTGCCCAGAATATTCATTCAGCACCATGCAACCCTCCCTCTTCTTATGCACATTAATTCATTACAGACCCTGCTGCATATTGACTTGGGTGCTCACAACTGTCTATTTTAAGAAATTAAGTTGGCAGCACAGGGTTGCTGTAGCTTTGCTCAACGCCTTATTATAAACATTAATATGCAAACTCTATTCTGTACATTTGACAGATCTGGAGGAGCCCTGAATGTCACTCCTGCAAAATGACACATTTTACTACTCATCCTCCTACTCAATCCATTGTTGCGTCTCCAATGACTGACACCAGGCACCAGATCCGTGACCCAATAATTACCTCAAACTACCTCTCCCCAATCTTACGCCCTTGAATCACTAATAGTACAGTATTTCTGCATCAGTAACTCAAACAATATATCCACTACCTACCTAATTTGCAGAATGTCAAACGGTGAGATTTACATATGAAATGCTTAAAACAAATATAGTTTGCAGGTTCTGAGCTGTTGGTACAGGGAGTGGTGGCGAGGCAGCCATGAGGTCAACTCACAAAGCAAAATGGAGCCAGAGGCCATTTTCCGGACAGATGATTATATATCCACAACCATTTTTAATTTAATTTTTTTTAAAAAAATCTGGTTTGTATTCCATTCTTCTCCAAGGGCAGGAACGGGTACAACATTGTTAATATTCAAAAACAACAAGTACGAGCTCTAAAAATGCACTGCATAAACCAGGTAAAACCCAATGCTAGCTAAAGTTAGCCAGGGTGGTGTAGTGGTTAGAGCGTTGGACTAAGACTTGCGATGCCAGCATTTGAATTCCCCACTCAGCCATGAGGCTCACAGGGTGACCTTGGGCTAGTCACAATCACTCAGCCTAACCTATTTCACAGGGCTAATGTGAAGATAAAATGGGGAGGCGGAGGTCTCCCCTATTTATGTCAGCTTGAGCTCCTTAGAGGAAATGTGGGATATAGATGTAATAATAAATGCAATTATGGGTTTGAACCGTAAAGGTCTACCTGGGCTAGGACCAGCACATATGAAGAACCACCTGGCTGAGAACTAGAAGTGGGGAGAAATTCAAATCAGTTCACCTTTAAAGGTGAACCTACCTAATCCACACTTTCCAAAACAATACACAAACTGAGAAATTTACACTTCAAATCTTACAGTGCAGTTCTTCAGGCAAGTTATCTGTTCAGAAATGCACATACTAGGGTAAAGTGTGAAAAAGACATGCAAAAATATATTATTTTAGGGGAAATTGCTTGCAAAAGTTTGTACATTTATCTTTTTTTTTTATAATTTTTATTCAAATTTTTCCAAAAACAAACAAAACAAAGTCAAAAAAACATAACAATACAACAACAAAAAATGAAAATAAAATAGTTGACTTCCGATTTGTCACAGATCAGCTATAAGTATATAATATACATCAAACCTGTCCCTTAATATATACATACAGAATCCCTTTTCTCCATAGGCTGTCTTAATTAATCGTCAAATCCCAGTATCATCATTTTATTTTGATCTTTCAACAAAAAGTCCAAGAGAGGCTTCCATTCCTTAAGAAATGTATCCGTCGATTTTTCTCTAAGTAAACATGTCAATTTATCCATTTCTACTAAGTCCATTAATTTCAATAGCCATTCTTCCATTGTTGGTGTTGATTCCATTTTCCACTTTTGTGCATATAATAATCTTGCTGCCGTAATCATATATAATATTATTCTTCCATATTTCTTTTCTATTTGTTTATCCATAAAACCCAATAAAAAAATTTCTGGTTTTGACTGAATATTTATCTTTAGAATTTTTTGCATCTTCCTACCTATCTGTGCCCAAAATGATTTTGCCTTTTTACATAACCACCACATATGATAAAATGACCCTTCTTGTTGTTTACATTTCCAACAAACATTAGAAACATTACTATACATTTTTGACAACTTTTCTGGAGTCATGTACCAACGGTACATCATTTTATAAAAATTTTCTTTAAGATTATAGCATAGTGTAAATTTCAAACCTTTTTTCCACATATTTTCCCATTGATCCATTTGTATATTATAACCAAAATTTTTTGCCCACTTTACCATACACTCTTTTACTTGTTCTTCCTCCATATCCATTTTCAATAAGAGTTTATACATTTTCGCAATTATATTTTCATCATTTGTACACAGTCCTATTTCAAAATCAGATTTACTTATTTCAAACCCATACATTTTCTTGTCCATTTTATATCTTTCTAACAATTGTAAATAGGCAAACCATTGAAAACTATATCCTTCCTTTGTCAGTTGTTCTCTCTCTTTCATTGTATATTCTCCATGTACATTTTCTAATAGTTCTTGATAAG
Source organism: Rhineura floridana (assembly GCF_030035675.1). NCBI lineage: Eukaryota > Metazoa > Chordata > Lepidosauria > Squamata > Rhineuridae > Rhineura > Rhineura floridana. Next base: position 12,716,954 of record NC_084496.1, on the reverse strand, counting down.
TTAACCATTTCTCTTTTCCAGCCATTTCTCTTCTATAAAACGCTTCTTGACTTGAGACACATAATGGTATTTTCGAATAAAACCTTGGTTTATATCTATTCCATAATTTCAACAGAGGACGTCTTATAAAATGATTGTTAAAGTCTACATTTACTTTTACTTTGTCATACCATAGATATCCATGCCATCCCCACTTCAAATTATGGCCCTCCAAATCCAATAGTCTTTTATTCCTCAATAAGATCCATTCCTTTATCCAGACTAGACAGCAGGCAGCAAAATAAAGTCTCAGATTTGGTAATCCCAGTCCTCCTCTTTCTTTGGCATCTTGTAGTAATTTAAATTTGACTCTTGGTTTTTTTCCTTGCCATACAAATTTAGAGATATCTTTTTGCCATTGTTTAAAAGGTAAATCAGAGGATATTACAGGTATTGTTTGAAACAAAAACATCATTCTCGGTAATACATTCATTTTTATCACAGATATTCTACCCATTAATGACAGTTGTAGTTTATCCCATTTTAGCAAGTCTTTCTTTATCTCTGTCCATAATTTTTCATAATTATTATGAAACAACTTTGAATTTTTATTTGTCATAATGATACCTAAATATTTCAACTTTTTCTCTATTGTAAAATCTGTCTTGTCCATTAACTCTTTCTGTTCCCTTAAAGTTAAATTTTTCACTAACATCTTTGTTTTTTGATTGTTGATCTTAAATCCTGCTAACGGTCCAAATTCTTTTAATTTGTCCATCAATACATTAATTCCTTCCAAAGGATTTTCTAGTACAATTATCAAATCATCAGCAAATGCTCTCAATTTATATTCTTCTTTTTTTATCTTTAATCCCGAAATTCTTTTATCTTGCCTTATATCTCTAAGCAGCACTTCTAAGACCAGAATAAATAAAAGAGGAGATAAAGGACATCCCTGTCTTGTACCCTTTTGTATTTCACATGAATCCGTTAAATCTCCGTTAACAATTATCTGAGCCTTCTGAGATGTATAAATCGATCTAATCCATTTTATAAAATTGTCTCCAAAATCCATTTGCTCCAAAACCTGAAACATAAATTTCCAATTCAAATTATCAAATGCTTTTTCAGCATCTAAAAAAATCAAAGCTGCTTGTTTATCATTTTGTTGTTCTAAATATTCCAAGACATTCAAGACATTTCTGACGTTATCACGTAATTGTCTTTTAGGTAAAAACCCTGATTGATCTTCCTGAATAAATTGTTGCAATATTATTTTCAATCTTTCTGCCAAGATCATTGTAAAAATTTTATAGTCATTATTCAATAGAGATATTGGTCGATAATTTTTTGTTTTAGTTAAATCTTGCTCCTCTTTAGGTATTAATGTTATATTAGCATTTTTCCAACTATCCGGTATCTTTCCCTCTTGCAGAATAAGATTCATTGTAGACTGTAGAGGTAGTAAGAGTTCTTCCTCCAAACATTTATAATACATTGCAGATAACCCATCTGGTCCTGGTGCCTTTCCTAATTTAATTTTGTTTATAGCTTCAGATATCTCTCTTAACGTAATAGGGCCATTAATAGCTTGTCTCTGAAAGTCTGTAATTTTAGGCAAATTCTGTTTAGATATATACTCTTCTATTTTTTCAGATGGAATTTCCTGACATTTGTACAATGTTGAATAATATTGATGAAAAATCTTTTTAATTTTTACATTATCTGTCAACGTCTCATCTCCTTCTTGTATCTTTAAAATGATATTTTTTGACGTTCTTTTCTTAATTTATATGCTAACCATTTCCCAGGTTTATTTGCAAATTCAAAAGTCCTTTGTTTAGCAAAATTTAGTTTTCTTTCAATTTCTCTAACTGTCAGCATTGATACTTGCTTCTGTAACATTTTGATTTGATTTACAATAGAAACTTTAGTTGGATTCTTTTTCAATTCTTCCTCTTTTTGTTTTATTTCTTCCAAAATTAATTGCATTTTCTGTTGTTTCTTTTTTTTTAATTCAGAGTTACATTTAATAAGATATCCCCTCATAAATGCCTTACTTGTATCCCAAACGATATTTTCACTTGTTCCTTTATGTAAATTATGTTCAAAAAACTCTTTTAATTTCTTCTTACATTCTTGTACTACTTTGTCATTCTGTAATAAAGATTCATTTAGTCTCCATCTAAATCCAAGATTTTTCTTTTTTAAAGTTAATATCACAGGGTTATGATCCGAAAAAGTTTTTGGTAATATATCCATTTTAAAAGTGTCCTTCGCTAAAATTTTAGACATCCAGATCATATCAATCCTCGAGAATGTTTTGTGTCTTTCTGAAAAATAAGTAAATTCCTTTGCATTATCATTTATATATCTCCAGGTATCCACCAATTCTAAATGTTCCATCAGTTCAAAGCAAATCTTCAGTAATTTACCCTGTGTCTCTTTGATATTTTTTTCAGAAAGCCTATCAATTTTTGGTGAGATTACCCCATTCCAATCACCCATAACGCACCAATGGTCATATGAAAACTCTGACAATTTTTCCATAAGTCCTGTGTAAAACCTTGTTTTATCTTCATTGGGGGCATAGATACCCACTATCAAAATGTTTGTACCCTGTAGAGTAATTTCAACCCCCACAAATCTACCACTATCATCCAGTAATACCAATTTAGGAAGCAATTGTGGGTTAATGTAGAGAACAACTCCATTTTTTTTTTTTGGTCCAGCCGAAATAAATTCTTCACCCAAATTTTTACAAATCAAATATTTGGAATCTTTCTTCTTAATATGAGTTTCTTGTAAACAAATTATATCCAATTTTAATTTTTTCAAATAGTGAAACACTTTCTTTCTCTTCTGCGCCGTATTAGCTCCATTTATATTCCAAGTTAGATATTTGTAATCCATCTTTAAGCGTGTATTTTAAAATGTGCCTGATGCTCCTTTTAATCCATCATCTTCCTTTCCTTCCTCTGCATATCTTTGTTGACTTTGTTCCCCAGGAATTATATCCATATCTTTGAGTTTATCTTCATCCATATCTTTTGAAGCTTTTCTCAAGAAGTCCCTTGCTTTTTGAACAGTATTCAATCTATATTTCTGTTGTCTGAATGTAAAGATCACTCCTTCTGGAACATCCCATCTAAATTGAATTTTGCGTTGCTTAAGTTTCTCTGTAAGGAAAGCATATTCTTTTCTCTTACGTAAAAGTCTAATAGGAATTTCTTTCATCACCAGTATTTCCTTACCATCAATTTTAAAGGTATTTTTAAAGTGTTGCTGTAATACCATATCTCTGGTCGTCTTCTTTATAAAATGAACAAGCACATCTCTTGGAATTTTATTCATTGTTGCATATCTGGAATTAATTCTATACACTTTATCTATTTCAAATTCCATCCGATCTTCATTCAAATCCAGAAATTTTACTAGAGCATTAACAATTTTATCTCTGATGTCTTCACCTGTTTCCTCAGGAATTGCACGGAATCTCAAACAATGTTCTTTATTTTTCATTTCAATCACAGCCATATAGTCCAAGTTTTTTTCTAATTCCAGATTTAATATATCTGTTCTATTCTCCAAGATTTGTACCTTTTCTTTAATGTTTTTTGCATCCTCCTTTATTTGCCCAATTGTCCCTTTAATCTCATCCACTTGTGTTTTAATATAGTCTTTTATATCTGTCAATTCAGTTTTCATTTCCTGTTTTATATCATTAATCCCTTCCATAATTTTTTGAAACATATCTGGGGGTATAACCCCTTCCTGTGGATAAGTAGAACTTCTTCTTCGCTCCTGGGTCTTAGTTGCTTTTTTAGTTGTCATTTTCAAGAAAAGCCTTTAATTTCTGATATTAATCACTGTTCCAAAACCTAGAGGCAGTCTATTTCTTTTTTTTTCCTCCACCAACAAAAAAGTTAATATTCCAGGCCTGTTATTGAAGTCCAGCCAGCACAGCACAGTTCTTATCTACATCCAAGAATGCAAAACAATTCTGGTTGCCAACACCAAACAATTAGTAACATATACGAGCAGCAGATTCGTCCAAAAAGAAATAGTCCAAAGAGAAAAATAGTCCAAAATATAATAATTACCTCTCATCCGTTTTTAAACTTTAAAACTCCAAATTCAGGCCAGCTTTTTGTCGTAAAAAAAGTATGTAAGTTGTTTACATTTTCTTTCTTCCTTAATTATATTTAAAAGAGAAAAAGTATGACTCACCCAGGTTTCTCAGTTGCTGATTCGTAAACAAATCCCTTTTATTGTAGTAATTTAAGCCAAATGATAAGATTTAGACAGAAGTAGGCTCGCTGGTTAAGAACGTTTTTTTTTAAGAAGAAGAAAAAAAACGCTTCGCTTTTTTCCAGTACAGCTTGCGTGGAAATCCTGACTCCGTCTTCAGCCGATGGGCATGCCTTCTTATCTCAGGGATTTCCTGATCAATTCCAGCCGCCGACAGCTCAACGAAGTCTTGTGGAAAATCTGATTGGTTCTCCTATACCTTGGAGAACATTTAAGCCAGTCCAAGATTCCTCTTGGCTGGCTTTTAACCTGAATAAAGCTTCCTCTGAGGCAGAGCTCCCTCAGAGACAACCACCAGCCAGCACTCCTTCCGGGAAGCAAAAGTTTGTACATTTATCAAATACATACAAAGAATCCTGGGAACCTTGGTTTGTTAAAGATGTTGAGATCTCTTAGAAGCCGCTGTTCCTCTTATATAACTACAGTCTCCAGAGTGGTTTCACAGTAAATCCTTTTCCCCAGGGAACTTTGAGAATTGTAGCTCTGAGAGGGGAATAAGTCTCCTAAACTCCTTCAGTTCCCTTAACAAACTACAGTTCCCAGAATTCTCTGAGGGAAGCCAAGACTGTTAAAGTGATATAATACTGCTTTAAATGTATGGAGCGGATATGGGCTTATCCCTGGCAATTTTTATTAAGAAAGCACAGGATCTTTCTAGAAGTAAGGATGGGCCTCATTCTGCAGAGGAGCAAGCTGAGATTCTAGGCAAACAAAAGACCAAGACATATTCAAGCTATCCATCTTAATGTTGTCCTTGGGGTGGGTGGGACAATAGCAATGACAGACAAGGGAGAAGTAAGCATCCAATCAGATTAGGTCCTGGGCTTTGCTGAACCCACCCTTACACACCGGAGGAAGACTTCATACATTGGGCAGGATCCAGCTATCTTGCTCCATCAATGCAAGGATTTCTGCTTACACAACAAACTTCCTCTTGCTGTGTGCACCCTGCACCCTCCCCAAATTCTTTGTCATGGTCCATGGACATGCCTTGAACATTACTCTATTCCATTCCCAGTTCTGCTCTGGAGGATTGGGGGAAATCCTAGATCAGATTTAGAGGGTGCACAAGGACACCTGAGGGATAAGTTCCACTGTGCAAGCACAAAGTTTTGCAGTGACAGAACACTCCATAGCTGCATCACCTAATGGGCAACATTCCAGGGACCACATGCTAGTTGTTCAAAAATGGGCATAGCAACAGATGTGACTCTTACCTTTGTACCAGCCGTACGAAAGTCTGAGGTGTCAACGGACACACATCGCTCCACTCAGGCAAGCAAGAGTGCCCTGTTCTCACTGGGCTCCTGAGTAAGCAAGATGTTTGCCAGCAAGAACACTAGTGTGAGCAACACCCAAATCAGTATCCAGGGCTAGTCCAAGGTCAGGGTCCAAACGAGCAAAGTCCACCCCAGACGGTCAGACAAGAGGCAAAGTCAGAGCAGTCCAAGGTCAGGGTCCAATCAGTCCATAGGCAAAGTCAAGATACAGGTCTGAAGCGGTCCACAGACAGTTCTTGTGTCAGAAGCAGATCAACTGACAGGCAGAGTATAGTTCTGGCACACAGACATGGTTCCAGCAGCTCTTCTACCCTAGTACTGGAGGTTTTGAGCTAGAGTTGCTGAAACCACACCCAAATTCATATCAAGCCAGAGATCTCCTCAAGAGGAGACCTCCTGAGGAGACCTTTACTGACGGGGAGACCTTGCCTGGAGTCAGGCAGTTCTATGGATGGCCCGAGTTACCAACCAGTTTTTGAAGCTTCACCTTTCTCTTGGGTTTGGGACCCATCCAGCTTTGATGTCAGAGGCCAAACTCACCCTGGGTGCATACAGCACTTTCTCACCCTCATTGCAGCATCCTGGCTCCTTGCCACTAGATGGAGAGCAGAGCTTGGAAAAGTTACTTTTTTGAAGTACAACTCCCATCAGCCCAATCCAGTGGCCATGCTGGCTGGGGCTGATGGGAGTTGTAGTTTAAAAAAGTAACTTTTCCAAGCTCTGATGGAGAGTGACCCAGGGAGCCTCTTGGCCATCCTTTGATGAGGACTCCCCTGGCTGAGACCTGACACATGGTCACAGCTCTGGGACACCATCCAGCCAGGCAAAAGCACTCAAGGAAGGAAGGCAGCTGAGCCAGTGAGGGGTGACGCCTGAGAAGAAGGGGTGTGGCATAGAGCCTTGGATGCTCTGTAAAGGTTATGAATAGTGGAAACTGGTGGTTCTGATGTCAATGGGGCAGTGAATCTGCTTCATAGTCTGACCTTTCAATGAGCTTCCATGGTTCTGCACCTTGGACAGCTCCTTGACTGTTCAGGCTAAAACCTGGAGCGGATTCGTTGCCCCACTGACATCGGAACCACCAGTCTCCACTGCACATGTAGCAGAAATGGATGAAGGCTATTAGCCATTATAGCTAAATGGAACAACCATGTTCAGAGGCAGTACACCATTGAATACCAAAGAAGGAGGGTGAGTTTCCTGGAGGCATCTCTCTTGCATTTGTGTGAAAGAGGATGCTGGACTAGGTGGGACCTTTGGTCTTGGCTCTTCCGATGCTCGTTATTGCAGAGGGGGAAAGTAACGCAGTCACTTAGTGATTCCAAGCACCATGGCAATGTGTCATTGACTAGCTATTTATTTAGTTTTAATTAGATGTTTCTTCAAAAATGATTAATGGCTGGTATAAAACTAGCAATTACAAGTAATTATATAAGGGGTTTCCTAAAAATATATGTAAATAACCATTTACTTTGTGGCAAAGTTATAGGACACATTAAACGGCTGTAATGCTGGGCTTGTGCATGCAGTTTTTGAATCTTGGATGTGGCACATAGTGCTTGGACTTTTAGTTGTAGTGGTCCAGGCTCTCCAGGCAGGGACGTCCTGAAGTTGGTTCAAAATATGGTGTGCTGGTTTTCCTAGGTCAAGGGTGGGGAACCTTTTTCAACCCAAGGGTTGCATTCCCTTCTGGACAACCTTCCAGGGGCCACACGCAAGGGGTAGGGGAGGGCAGAGGCAAAAGTGGGTGAAGCAATATATGCACATTTCATATTTGTGCTGTAGGCAAGTTTCTCCTTCCCCTGAATCCACCATCCAAACAAGCAAGATGTATTATCATCAGAGTTCAGGGACACATTCCAGCCAGGCAACAACCCTCAAAGAGCGTGCAAAGCAGGGCCAGTAGGAAGTGTAGCCTAAGGAGAGTCCTGCGGGCCAGACAGATGGAGAGTCTTGGAGGCCACATTCAGCCCTCGGGTCTGAAGTGCTCCACTCCTGCCACAGGTGATCTGATCAGTTTATGAGCTGATGCCACCTGGTCATCTTTACACAGAGATGACTGTTTTCTGCTTCTAGATTCACTTGGTGTCCAAATGAAGATTTGTAGGACGTCTCCTAAACAGAAGATACCATTTGGGAATCTACGAAAAAGAAGTCGTGAAGTCAGATCCCAACGCACTGGAACCCCACGGGAAACGAGTCTTCTTCCCTTTCATGTCAAACGGGCACTCTTGCGCTGCATGCTTCCAAAGGTTAGCAGGCACCGTTGCAGCCCTTGGATGGTTCAGCACATGTCTGCCCTGCTTCCAGTCAAACTGCACCATGGTTTTGTAGCCCTATCCATCCAGAGGCATTCCCACGTGTGGAACATTCTCTGAAAGTATTGCGTCACAGGCTTTGTAGTTTTAAGCTGCCCAAACTGTAGTAGGGTTGCCAGGCTCAGGGCCTGAGAATGATTCTGTATCTTTAAGAGAAGAGACAATTCAGCCAAGTGCAGGTGGAATTCTCCCTTCCCCCTGCACAACTTTTAAAGATACAAAAGACCTCTTGGTTGACAAGCCCAAAATAAATAATTGTTTTTATATATTTTAAAATTTTAAAATTGTGTAATTAAAAAATGTGTTTTAAATTGTGTATTTGTTTTAATATTTTTGATTGCTGTAAACCTCCCAGAGAGCTTCGGCTATGGGGCAGTATACAAGTGCAATAAATAAATAAATAAATAAATTCAGTGGGCTTGGAGCGGTAGAGATCAATCCATTAGAGGAAGTGGGTCATTGCCCCACCAAGCTCAGCCTGCTTCAGCACCTCCCCACACACCTGCCTAATGGCTTACAACTTGCCCAGGGGTGGCACTGGCTGTCAGTTTCCTCCTCCACCTCCTCCTCTGTCTCAGGGTTGCCTTTGTTGAACTCAAAACCAGAATGAGTTGGCTCCGCCCCTCATTGGCTCTGGCTCCACCTACTCTTGGGCTCTCTGACTTCTGCCCCACCAGTCCCAATGAGCACCAGCCACCACTGGCTTGGAGTCACTGCCTATCAGTGAACAGGCAGCAACTTCAAGGCTGTTGGAGCTCCCCATGCCCCACTTGACTGCATTACCAAGTACCCCATTAGGAACTCAGTAGCGCAGCTAATCCCAACAGGCTCACTCTTACCTCCAGGCATCTGATCAGTGGGAACAGCAAGCCTCCCTTGCCAATGCATGATCAGGAGAGTGCAGTAAGCCTCCTGATTGGGTATTGGCAGCCATGTCCTTACCCCATGCTAGATGTCACCTGTGTCATCAGGTGTGGGACACATGGCCATGGTTTGGGGAAAATGGCCGAGTGGGGCATATCAGGACCCATGCCAGGCCTCATTAGGCGCATGTGCTGGAGATTTCCTCCCCCTTCTTAAGGCTATTTACTTGCAATGAAGACCAAAAGGCTTCCTGTTGTGACCAATATTCTTATTTATTATTTATTTCATTTATTCCCCGCCTTTCTTTTCCTGGTAGAAACCCAAGGCAGCTGACATATGGTTCCCAGGCGGTCTCCCATCCAGGCACTGACCAGACCTGACCCTGCTTAGCTTCAGCAGGGAGCTGGCCTCATGTGCCTTCAGACCATTGCCTGGGACATTCTTAAGAACATAAGAAAGGCCCTCTGGATCAGGTCAGTGGCCCATCTAGTCCAGCATCCTGTTTTCACAGTGGCCAACCAGATGCCACGATGGGAAGCCCACAAGCAGGTCCTGAGTGCAAGACCACTCTCCCCTGCAATCGGTAGTCGGAAGCATATTGCTTCCAACTATGAAGGCAGAGCATAGCCGTAGTGATCAGTAGCCACTGATAGCCTTATCCTTGTCCTGGGTGATAAGAAGAGTTTGCTTAGTTATCTTGTGACTCCTTTTTATAAAATTATGTAGGCACTGATTTCCTTGATGCCAGCGCTATTTTATTGTTTTACTGGCATCGGTGAAATGAAATAATATAAATCAAATGTAGCTTGAGCTCCTTGGAGAAAAGGTGGGAGGGAAATGTAATAAATAATGTGAAAACTTTAATAAGCTATCTTTTTTTTTTTAAAAAAGGGGACTTGCAGGTGTGCTGCACCCCAAGGGAAGGGGCCCATAAAAAAGTGGTTTCCATATCTCCCAGGGCCCCATAGCTATGGGTCAAAGATGGCACTGTCTCATGATCGGTCTATTCCAAGTGTGGCTTTATGTTGGGTCTGTTGCTTCACAGGCCAGCCTCCACCATGTCCCAGGTCACTTTCTCCACTGAGTACAGTCCTTCTGTCGGCCTCTTCTCCTGGGGTATTGGGCTTCTGCACTCTTGGGCGTCTGTACTGCTGTCCTTGCTAGGCTCACGTCCAAGATGCCAGAGCTTTCCTGTGGAGGAAGGGGGCAGGGCAAACCTGAAACACAAATATTTCCTCTTTGGCCCCACCTAACGGAGCTGAGGGAGAGAGCCCACAGATGGCCCCTGTCAGGGGAACAAGGGCCAAGCTGCCCTTCTGTGGTAGAGGACCATCCCTTTGACCTGGATACTCCACCCTGTCATCTGGACTTCCACTGCTCCTCTTTCTCCTCTCTGAGGTATTTTTTCCCCTCCAGAGGTCCCCACCTTTCGTTCGGCCTAAGACCCAGCCGCTGTACACCTTCCCTTCTCTCAGACGGATAAATAAGATGGGCCCACACAACTCTTTTTAGCAGAGGTGGAGCCTCCAGGCAGTGTCCACATGGGGTCTCCTCAGGAGCCATTGCCTGGTGGATGCTCGGTAGTGTGGATCAGGGCCTACATTAAGGGCAAGGAAAAGGACCAACAAGCCCCAGTACACGGGGGGCCCTCGAAGAAAGTAACAAATGTTATTTCAGAACACGTGTCCTAAGTTCTTGCCCTCAACAATGCAGCAGCTTAGCAGGATTCTTTCAGAGTCCCACATCGACGCAGTTTTGCAGAGGCAACTTGGTGAGCCTCTTCACCCTTTGTGAAGCAGGTCTGGGACTTGATGCATCACAGGGTTATCTGCACAGTTTTAATAATCACCCAGAGTTTTACAAACCCTTTCCCCTCACCACAGGCTGTCTCCAAGGCCCAGAACTGTAGAGATGCTCCACTCGTGGTTCTCTGTTTTAGTCCTCCCCTTTTTAGGTCTTGGGGAAGGGCCCTGGCTCAGTAGCAGAGCATCTTCTTTGCATGCAAAAGGTCCCAGCTTCAATCCCTGGCATCTCCAGGTAGGTCAGAGGGAGACTCCTGCCTGAAACCCTTGGAGAGCCACTGCCAGTCAGTATAGACAACACTGAGCTAGATGGACCAAGGGTCTGACTGAGTGCAAGGCAGCTTCCTATGTTCCTTTCATCCTCTTCTTTGCTGCCTTTGAATGTGAAGTCAAGTTTCCCCTATAGCTTCTGCATCTGCTTTCCTTTTCTCCTCTATCCCACCCCTCCCTTTATATGCACTGAGTGAACAGCTTCAGGTTGCACTTGAAGCCAGGCCATGTTCTCTCTGTTTCAGTTTTTGGTAGATATATATTGCGGAGGAATGCAGAAATAACTGGTCTGTTGAGACTGGCAGTTGAAAGAATAAAGAAACTTAAGGTTTATTACTGCATGTTGAAGCAGCCATGCAGCCTGCACTCAGGGCACCATTATTAACTAACTGAGAACAAAGACAGGAAGAGAAGGGAGGAAGGGAGGAGCAAAGCCTGAAAAAACAACAAACCCTTCAGAAGAGGAATGAACAGATGGAAGAATAGATGGCCTTTCTATCTTTCTCCCCCCCGTGTACACACACACACACACACACACACACACACACACAGGTTCAGGTCACTTGTAACATGCGTTAGTGCTTTACTCCCAACACTCTCTTGGCATAGCTGTGTTTATGCTGAGCTGTGTCAGACCTAGTGAGGTGTGGCAGTCAGGGTTGTTCCTGGCCACCTCCCGACAATGTGATAAGGCAGTCCTGTTGCATATGTGGGCCCTCCTGTTCCTGCTGAGTGGAGCCCTGGGCATCTGTCCAAAAGTCCTGTTTTTCCCAGCACCTCTCACAGGGACCTATTCCAAATCAGGCCAGGGATAGTCAGCCTTTTGTGAGTTGTCAGAGTCTGTCCTCTTTAAACACGGGAACAGCTTCTTTCCTTGACCTCTGCTGTTTCCTGTGTGATGTGCATCAGCTGTTATCAATATCTCTTGTGGCTTCTTCATGGCAATGACAAGAGTTAAGCTCCACTGCAGCTTAATCACTTGACACTATTAATTGATTGGGAAATGCATTTCCGACATCAGTGAAGGAAGGAGAAATCCCATGGATGGCTAAGATGTGCTATGTGAGGAGCATGAGCTGGATGGACCAAACAAAATGTTGTCAGGCTGCACATTTGATTGCTGTATGATGTGACTAGTCATACAACAGAAGCTCAACATCTCTACTTAAGGTAAGGTCTCTATTTAAAAGGCTTGTTGAAAGAGGGTCTTCAGTAGGCACCAAAAATATGACAGAGATGGCGCCTGTCTAATATTTAAGGGGAGGGAATTTCAAAGTGTGTATCTATCCACAGTAGACCCATTTAAATGAATAGACCTAAGTTAGTTAATTTCAATGGGTCTACTCTGAATAAAACTAACATTGCTAAACCCAGTGACCCACCTTGCAGGAAGCTAGTGTAGTGGCTGCACCCTACTCGTTGAGCCACCTCTATCCCCACAGCAATTAGCAACCTCTCATCTAGGGATAGAAAGATCTATCAATTTCAGTTCTCTCAGTTTCTCATTTTCCCAAAATTAGATTAACCGCTCCACATTTTTGCAGCAATTTGTGATTTTTTTAAAAAAAAATCCTCATGAAAATTCCCCAGCATTTTAGAGCAAATTTCTCCCCAATAAAGACATTTTTGGGTGCAGTTTTGATTAATGTACACATTTTTGCAAGCAATTTCTCCCAATATAACATTCTTGCATGCTATTTTCACTCCTATATTCATGTGCAAAATGCATTTCCGTAAACATTTTTTGGTTGGCGAACTGCATTGCAAAACTTGAATACCTGTGAATTTTAAAGGATGGCTGTGTTCCTGTTTTCACGTTGTTTCAGAAATCTAGAATGTGCAGATTTGATAGATTCATCTTGAAGTGCAAACCAGTCTGAATTTCTCACCGTTCACTCCTCCTATCATGCCTTTCCAAATATCTGGCAGGGATCTGTAAACAGAGTGGTGGACTAGACGGAACACTGTCCAGGCAATGCTGAAGTTCCTTTCTTAGGAGACAGGCTCAAGCAAGTGGCTTTTGCACCAAAAGAGCAATGGGAAAGCTGCAACATTGCCCTTGATCTGAAGAAAACAGCTGAGAAACAATTAGACATTGGTTCACCTCTATCTCTCGTGTGTAATGGAAACAACTAATGAAGATGATTAACCATTAACCTTGGGTTCAGTTTTCCAAGGCAGTGGATAGCATTTTAAAAAGCAGTTAATTACTCTGCTTCACTCACAGTTGCTTGGAGGCTGGAGCAATTGAGAGCTTCTGAAGCTGCATTCTCACTCTGTTTTCACCAGAGGAAATCACGTTGATCTCAGGAGGAACAACCAGAGAAAGAGGTTTGAAAAATGCTGTCCATCACCAAAATTTGTACCCAAATCAGTCTGGTTTCTTATCTAAGTAATAGGACAAAATAAGTATTGAACCTTAGTAAAATACTATGTGATTCCCCCTTAGTCTGAGAAATCAAGGATGCTTTCTTGCCTTGTGATTAATATCCTTTGCATATATTTTTTAAAAGGTTATGCTTTTCAGTTAATTACATAGAAATTCCCCAACCTGGTGTCCTTCAGAAGTTGTTGGACTACAACTCCCGTCAACTCCAGTTGGCATGACCAATGATCATGTTAGGAGTCACAGTGCAACAACATCTGTAGTACACTAAGGCCGCATTCACACCGTACATTTATTCCACTGTTACTCCACTTGAAACAGTCATGGCTTTCCTCAAAGAATCCTGGAAAGGTGAGTTTGTGAAGGGTTGTTAAGAGACTCCTATTCCTCTCATAGAGCTATTCCCAGAGTTCTTTGGGAAGAGGGACGGACTGTTAAGCCACTCTGGGACTTGTAGCTTTGTCAGGAAAATAGGAGTCTGGTGTGAATGCAGCCTAATTTGAGAGGTGGTTGTATGAACGAACTGAGCATGTTTAGCCTGGAGAAGACTAATAATAATAACAATAATAATAATAATATTTTATTTATTGGTTGTAGATATCACGACACAGTGAGACACGGTGAGACCAGAGTTCAATTTCGGAGCCCCCCTCGTAATTCTCGTCTCCGCTTTTATTTTTACCTCCGCTTGGAGGCGTGGATTATTTTCTCTCCATAAACAGCCTATGACCTTTAACTATTGTATAACATCACGTACATACATAGTACAACAGCATTATCTACGTGGCAATATGCAGGCAGTTATTTAACCACTACAGATGTCAGTATCGTTTACAGCCATAAAGTTAACCACATCCTGTTTTTCCACTGGTCAGATCGCAATGTCTTGAGAGATAGTGTACTGAGAACAGCAGCGTGGTTTGCCAACGTATGCTGTTCATTCAGTCCACCCCACATCTCCCCCTTTTTTATTTTTTAGCAAAAAGTAATTACTACGTAATGGTCGCGGAGCAACAGGTGTACACGTCTGGAAAAGGTATTGTAAAAAACAGCATAAGCCTATACTTAAAATGAGTAAAAGAATAGCATATCTAAGAATCTGACTTAGCCATCCAGTGGGCAGCCAACTCCAAAGCCACTGCCACCAAGTTGTAGGGGCGTCCTGCAAAATGTTATTAGCTAGATCCTTCAAGTTTTTTACCTGTGTTCTGATTTCAAAACTGTTGTCAGTTAAATTAAAACAGCACATATTCTTTATAGTTTCGCACCCCAACTGATGTTGTAATAGCAGGTAATCTATAGCTGCACGATTATCCAAGATAGCTTGTCTTAATATACCCTGCTCTTCATTTAACAAAGCAATGGCTCGAGAGGTGGCATTTATCATCTTAACATAATTACAGGCTAATTTATGTAATTGATTGCTGTTACTTACTGCCAATGCAGGAAGTCCAACAAGGGAGATGGCTAGTGATACACTTTCTGCTTTATTAAGCAATTCCACCTTGTCATTACAATCAGCCGGCATGGCAACAGCTTCTCTTTTCCTACGTTGGGCTAGCAACTCCCTTTTATGAAGGAAAATGGGAACCAGTCGACTCAGGCAACAGATGGTATCAGAAATATTAGCGGGAACATAATTAAAAGTGGTTTCTCCACATGTCCAAAACCATCCACCTGGTAAAGGAATGTGTCCGTACATACTGGATATGTTAATGTGCTGTGTACAATTCCATGTGGGTCTCCCAACCTTTAGACATCCCTTCTGCACCTTATGTCGACTACAATTAACCATCCGAGCACACGTATTATTAATGGAATTTGCAACATGTGATGTAAATAATTGAAAAGCATTAGCAGGCAGCTGGAAGGTTGGAGTTCCCCAATTCGAAACAGTATGATATTTAATCTCTGAAGTATTCATGAACCGCCCAAGTCCTGTAATGTTCCCAATATCCCCAGGTGCTTTGCATACGGGTATTAAACATGTTCCCAACATACCCATTTCCTGTACATGTTCAGTCATGCAAAAGTCACTCACATTTGTCATTCTTGCTAACTGAACCCAGATATTGTGTTGAAACCGCATCCCCAACTCCTGCCCCAACCTGTCAGCCCCGGCGCTTCCTAAAATCCAACAAATGCAAAGTACAAAAATAGAATTTGTATTTAAAGACGCAATTAAAGCAAGAATGGTATTCTCAGTTGTCTTGTCCACCCCGGCTTGTTCCATTGCTTTTTCTGCTTGTGTTGCTAAGTTCTTTATTTGGCCCCAAGTCACGGGAGGTTGCGGAACATTCCGACCACGCTTCCTGGAAGACATCCCAGTATCCTGAAGTTGCAGAGAAAAATTAGGGATGGGATTCTTAAGATTATCGTGCCAGGACATCGTCTTTCCAGGGCCGGATACACCTAGCAGGTACCCACACAGGACCGTCAGGCGTAGACACAGCCGCGTAACCTCGACCCCACGTTATAAGCGGAACTGGGCCTTTCCACTCTGGATTTGGTAGTTGCCGAAACTGCACCCGCGGGGCAGGTAGAGACTCCGACTGCTGAAAATGCCGCTGCGCTCGAGTAGAAAAGGAAAAATGAGTATTGGGAGATTGAGACAAATTTAAATGATTAATGGTAAACAACACTTGTGCCAGCCACTCCTCTTTGGTGGCCAATCCCAGTGGTACTCCTCCTTTTTGTTTTTGTTTAAGCAAATGCTCTTTAAGGGTACGATTGGTACGTTCGACGACAGCTTGACCTGTAGAATTATAAGGAATACCAAACAAATGTGTAATGGACCACTTAGTGCAAAACTGTGCAAATTGCTGTGAAACATATGCAGGACCATTATCAGTTTTTATCGTCTGAGGTTGGCCCATGATGGCAATAGAACGAATGACATGATTAATAACATTCTTAGTTTTTTCCCCTTTCTGAGGAGTTACCCATATGTATCCGGAATATGTATCTACTGTAACATGCAAATACTTCCATGGGGAGAAAGTAGGAAAATGTGTAACATCCATTTGCCACAACTGGTTAACTATGAGACCTCGTGGGTTCACTCCTGGTTCTGGGGATAGAGTTAACTGTGTGCATTGGGGACATTGTTGAATAATGGCAGAGGCTTCCTGGGCAGTAAGATGGAATTGCTTCTGGAGTGCTTTAGCATTTTGATGATGAAGGGCATGACTTTCTGCTATATGATCAGCTTCCAGTTGCTCCTTTACCAGTTGGTGCAGAGCTTCTAATTTTTCTTTGGGTAAGGGCCATTGTTCTACCCAAATGGGTATGTCTGTCTTCCATTGTAAAGGAAGAGCTGCCTTTTGTTGGCTAATCATTAATAACAATGGTGGTCTGGAATTGCTCCAGTAAATCCCTTCCCCACAGATTTACTGAAATGTCCAAAATACAAGGGCGAATGTGGGCTATACGATCACCATCAAGAGCAACAACTTGTATCCAATCCTTACTCCGTTTTGAATCCTGAGCTCCGCCCACTCCCCACACAGAAGGGGCCACTTCTACTGGCCAAGAGGATGGCCAGTTATGTTCAGCAATTACTGTGACATCTGCCCCAGAATCTATAATACCTTCAAAAATAACATTGTTTAAACAATACTTACGAACCGGTTTCTCCCTGGTCACTTCTGCCAGTACTGCAGCTACCTGTGGATGGAAAGGATTACCTGAAATACTCACACTCGGCGATTTCGTCCTTGTAGATCCGAATCCACCAGTACGTTTTTGGGAGGAAGTGTTCGATGTGAAAAGACGATATGGCAATAACAATAGTTGCGCAAAAGAATCTCCCTTCTTCAACTGAAGGGGAAGGTGACTCCAATACTGAATATAAATAATTCCCTGATAATCAGAATCAATAACACCAGGTACCACCATTATATTATTCTTGGAAGCAGAGGATCGCGGTAGTACAAGGCCTACGGTGCCTTCTGGTAAAGGGCCAGTGAGTGTGGTAGGCATTAAAAGAACTGCTCCAGGCAAAGGAACATCTTTTGACTCTGCATGTATTAAATCAATTCCAGCGCTTCCTTGAGTAGCAGGGGTGGGTACACTTCCTTGAGATTCGGGGCTGGAAGCCTGCCCCAAGTTCAGTTTCCCTCAATAGGACGGGAAGACACATTGGTATTGGTAGTGGGAGCTGAACGACACTGATTAGCCCAATGATAACCCTTTTTACATTTCGGACAGATTTTCTTTGGCCGGTTTGTAACAGTGCCCCCACCTTTAAATGCTCCTCCGCCAGGAGCCCGACATTCCCTTCTGAAATGACCAGGCTTTTGACAATTAAAACAATTGCCTGTAGGTTTGTTACCCTGTCTTAATGCCCCAGCTAACAATGTCATGGCATGAACATGTGTACCTACCTCTGCACAAGCTTGAATCATGTCTCCCAATTCATATTGCGGTCTATGAATAATGTTTTTCAAAATCTTTTTACAGTCTGTGTTAGAATTCTCGTAAGCTAATTTTAACAATAATTCCCCTTGTGCCTGAGGGTTATCAACCTGCCGTGTCAGAGCCTCTTTCAAACGGTCAACAAACTGAAAATAGGGCTCTGTTGCTTGCTGCCGTACATTCGTAAAAGAACGTAAGGGTTCTTTCCCAGCAGGCACCTTTTTAAATGCTTTCTGTATACACTCAGCAGTTCGATGAAATGCGGCTTCAGGCAATACCCCTTGTTGTGCTATGGTAGCAAAATTACCTGACCCATAAATTTGCTCGGGAATGATATTAGCATCCCCAGCTGCTATAGCAGCATGTCTAAATTCTTGGTCCCAAACTACATATTGCGAAGGAGTCAAAATCATCCTAAAGAGATCCTTCCAATCTTGAGGGATCATGTTATATCCAGTAGCTACTCCTTCCAACATCCCTTGTACATAATTAGCCGTAATCCCATATTCTCTTACTGCCTTATTTATTTCTCTAATAACAGAAAACGGAAGAGCTGTCCAAGTTGCTATGCGATTATTAGCATTATTAGGATCTGGCTGATATGTAACGGGAAAAGCTGAAATTGTACCCTCCCAGTCTCCCATTTCTTCCATAGATAATAATCCTGAGGCTGCAGCCTGAGCTATGGCTGCTTTAACCTTCCCAGTAACCTGTTCTTGTTGAACTGGAGGGCTATATGGAGGAGCATTTACAAATTTCTCAATATCCTTTTCAGGTGTAGGTAAAGAAAGTTGGGGATAAAGAGGAGTTTTCTGGTCAGAATTGGCAAACAGCGATGTCTCTTTTATCCCTAAATGACTAATGGCCTCAGCACACTTTTGCCATAATAAGAGATGGTGAATAGGTGCTCTTGGTTCTTCATGTAATTTTCTCCCTATCTTTATCCAATCTGACTGACGTAGTGATCCTTGCTCTGGATACCATGGACATTGACATTGAATTGTTTTTAACAATGATTCAATGTGAGAACGACTTATAAAAGCTGAGGTATCCTGTTTTAAAATTTTTTGTAGCTCTTGTGCATGAACCTTCTGCTGAGCTGACAATTCCCCCCCCATACTCACGAATGGGAGCTGTACGCTGAGGTGCACCGTTGGCTGATCCTGCCAGTGGGTACGAGGGTGTTTGTTCTGAATCACGTCGAGGTCACCAGATGTAGATATCACGACACAGTGAGACACGGTGAGACCAGAGTTCAATTTCGGAGCCCCCCTCGTAATTCTCGTCTCCGCTTTTATTTTTACCTCCGCTTGGAGGCGTGGATTATTTTCTCTCCATAAACAGCCTATGACCTTTAACTATTGTATAACATCACGTACATACATAGTACAACAGCATTATCTACGTGGCAATATGCAGGCAGTTATTTAACCACTACAGATGTCAGTATCGTTTACAGCCATAAAGTTAACCACATCCTGTTTTTCCACTGGTCAGATCGCAATGTCTTGAGAGATAGTGTACTGAGAACAGCAGCGTGGTTTGCCAACGTATGCTGTTCATTCAGTCCACCCCACAATTGGTCGCCTATCTGTCCAGGTTAGTGGACACTCTAGACGACTTACAATAACAAAAAGCTATACATAATATACATATACAAAAACAAACCACAGTCCTAAACAATTTAAAACCAATTTCCAATTAAAACATCATAAAATTAATCCTCCTCAATCCCACACACACACAAAAAAAGCAGCACACAAGAAACAAACAAAAAGCAAACAAACACCCAGGCCACCCCAGCCAGCCGGCTTATGTATCCCTCCAAAGAGGGACAGGTGGTAGCAATCAGTCCCAGCTGGCTGGGTACCTGGGGCCTGGTCCTGCAGGATGCAGGTCTGCCAGGCAGAAGTCCCACAGGGAAGGGTGGTGGAGGTGGTGATCCCACAGCAGCAGCAGCCTCTCCTTCCCTGGGCAGCGATGTTCTCTTCCTGCAGGCCCTGGGTCTCCCAGGCCACCCCAGCCAGCCGGCTTATGTATCCCTCCAAAGAGGGACAGGTGGTAGCAATCAGTCCCAGCTGGCTGGGTACCTGGGGCCTGGTCCTGCAGGATGCAGGTCTGCCAGGCAGAAGTCCCACAGGGAAGGGTGGTGGAGGTGGTGATCCCACAGCAGCAGCAGCCTCTCCTTCCCTGGGCAGCGATGTTCTCTTCCTGCAGGCCCTGGGTCTCCCAGGCCACCCCAGCCAGCCGGCTTATGTATCCCTCCAAAGAGGGACAGGTGGTAGCAATCAGTCCCAGCTGGCTGGGTACCTGGGGCCTGGTCCTGCAGGATGCAGGTCTGCCAGGCAGAAGTCCCACAGGGAAGGGTGGTGGAGGTGGTGATCCCACAGCAGCAGCAGCCTCTCCTTCCCTGGGCAGCGATGTTCTCTTCCTGCAGGCCCTGGGTCTCCCAGGCCACCCCAGCCAGCCGGCTTATGTATCCCTCCAAAGAGGGACAGGTGGTAGCAATCAGTCCCAGCTGGCTGGGTACCTGGGGCCTGGTCCTGCAGGATGCAGGTCTGCCAGGCAGAAGTCCCACAGGGAAGGGTGGTGGAGGTGGTGATCCCACAGCAGCAGCAGCCTCTCCTTCCCTAGGCAGCGATGTTCTCTTCCTGCAGGCCCTGGGTCTCCCAGGCCACCCCAGCCAGCCGGCTTATGTATCCCTCCAAAGAGGGACAGGTGGTAGCAATCAGTCCCAGCTGGCTGGGTACCTGGGGCCTGGTCCTGCAGGATGCAGGTCTGCCAGGCAGAAGTCCCACAGGGAAGGGTGGTGGAGGTGGTGATCCCACAGCAGCAGCAGCCTCTCCTTCCCTGGGCAGCGATGTTCTCTTCCTGCAGGCCCTGGGTCTCCCAGGCCACCCCAGCCAGCCGGCTTATGTATCCCTCCAAAGAGGGACAGGTGGTAGCAATCAGTCCCAGCTGGCTGGGTACCTGGGGCCTGGTCCTGCAGGATGCAGGTCTGCCAGGCAGAAGTCCCACAGGGAAGGGTGGTGGAGGTGGTGATCCCACAGCAGCAGCAGCCTCTCCTTCCCTGGGCAGCGATGTTCTCTTCCTGCAGGCCCTGGGTCTCCCAGGCCACCCCAGCCAGCCGGCTTATGTATCCCTCCAAAGAGGGACAGGTGGTAGCAATCAGTCCCAGCTGGCTGGGTACCTGGGGCCTGGTCCTGCAGGATGCAGGTCTGCCAGGCAGAAGTCCCACAGGGAAGGGTGGTGGAGGTGGTGATCCCACAGCAGCAGCAGCCTCTCCTTCCCTGGGCAGCGATGTTCTCTTCCTGCAGGCCCTGGGTCTCCCAGGCCACCCCAGCCAGCCGGCTTATGTATCCCTCCAAAGAGGGACAGGTGGTAGCAATCAGTCCCAGCTGGCTGGGTACCTGGGGCCTGGTCCTGCAGGATGCAGGTCTGCCAGGCAGAAGTCCCACAGGGAAGGGTGGTGGAGGTGGTGATCCCACAGCAGCAGCAGCCTCTCCTTCCCTGGGCAGCGATGTTCTCTTCCTGCAGGCCCTGGGTCTCCCAGGCCACCCCAGCCAGCCGGCTTATGTATCCCTCCAAAGAGGGACAGGTGGTAGCAATCAGTCCCAGCTGGCTGGGTACCTGGGGCCTGGTCCTGCAGGATGCAGGTCTGCCAGGCAGAAGTCCCACAGGGAAGGGTGGTGGAGGTGGTGATCCCACAGCAGCAGCAGCCTCTCCTTCCCTGGGCAGCGATGTTCTCTTCCTGCAGGCCCTGGGTCTCCCAGGCCACCCCAGCCAGCCGGCTTATGTATCCCTCCAAAGAGGGACAGGTGGTAGCAATCAGTCCCAGCTGGCTGGGTACCTGGGGCCTGGTCCTGCAGGATGCAGGTCTGCCAGGCAGAAGTCCCACAGGGAAGGGTGGTGGAGGTGGTGATCCCACAGCAGCAGCAGCCTCTCCTTCCCTGGGCAGCGATGTTCTCTTCCTGCAGGCCCTGGGTCTCCCAGGCCACCCCAGCCAGCCGGCTTATGTATCCCTCCAAAGAGGGACAGGTGGTAGCAATCAGTCCCAGCTGGCTGGGTACCTGGGGCCTGGTCCTGCAGGATGCAGGTCTGCCAGGCAGAAGTCCCACAGGGAAGGGTGGTGGAGGTGGTGATCCCACAGCAGCAGCAGCCTCTCCTTCCCTGGGCAGCGATGTTCTCTTCCTGCAGGCCCTGGGTCTCCCAGGCCACCCCAGCCAGCCGGCTTATGTATCCCTCCAAAGAGGGACAGGTGGTAGCAATCAGTCCCAGCTGGCTGGGTACCTGGGGCCTGGTCCTGCAGGATGCAGGTCTGCCAGGCAGAAGTCCCACAGGGAAGGGTGGTGGAGGTGGTGATCCCACAGCAGCAGCAGCCTCTCCTTCCCTGGGCAGCGATGTTCTCTTCCTGCAGGCCCTGGGTCTCCCAGGCCACCCCAGCCAGCCGGCTTATGTATCCCTCCAAAGAGGGACAGGTGGTAGCAATCAGTCCCAGCTGGCTGGGTACCTGGGGCCTGGTCCTGCAGGATGCAGGTCTGCCAGGCAGAAGTCCCACAGGGAAGGGTGGTGGAGGTGGTGATCCCACAGCAGCAGCAGCCTCTCCTTCCCTGGGCAGCGATGTTCTCTTCCTGCAGGCCCTGGGTCTCCCAGGCCACCCCAGCCAGCCGGCTTATGTATCCCTCCAAAGAGGGACAGGTGGTAGCAATCAGTCCCAGCTGGCTGGGTACCTGGGGCCTGGTCCTGCAGGATGCAGGTCTGCCAGGCAGAAGTCCCACAGGGAAGGGTGGTGGAGGTGGTGATCCCACAGCAGCAGCAGCCTCTCCTTCCCTGGGCAGCGATGTTCTCTTCCTGCAGGCCCTGGGTCTCCCAGGCCACCCCAGCCAGCCGGCTTATGTATCCCTCCAAAGAGGGACAGGTGGTAGCAATCAGTCCCAGCTGGCTGGGTACCTGGGGCCTGGTCCTGCAGGATGCAGGTCTGCCAGGCAGAAGTCCCACAGGGAAGGGTGGTGGAGGTGGTGATCCCACAGCAGCAGCAGCAGCAGCAGCCTCTCCTTCCCTGGGCAGCGATGTTCTCTTCCTGCAGGCCCTGGGTCTCCCAGGCCACCCCAGCCAGCCGGCTTATGTATCCCTCCAAAGAGGGACAGGTGGTAGCAATCAGTCCCAGCTGGCTGGGTACCTGGGGCCTGGTCCTGCAGGATGCAGGTCTGCCAGGCAGAAGTCCCACAGGGAAGGGTGGTGGAGGTGGTGATCCCACAGCAGCAGCAGCCTCTCCTTCCCTGGGCAGCGATGTTCTCTTCCTGCAGGCCCTGGGTCTCCCAGGCCACCCTAGCCAGCCGGCTTATGTATCCCTCCAAAGAGGGACAGGTGGTAGCAATCAGTCCCAGCTGGCTGGGTACCTGGGGCCTGGTCCTGCAGGATGCAGGTCTGCCAGGCAGAAGTCCCACAGGGAAGGGTGGTGGAGGTGGTGATCCCACAGCAGCAGCAGCCTCTCCTTCCCTGGGCAGCGATGTTCTCTTCCTGCAGGCCCTGGGTCTCCCAGGCCACCCCAGCCAGCCGGCTTATGTATCCCTCCAAAGAGGGACAGGTGGTAGCAATCAGTCCCAGCTGGCTGGGTACCTGGGGCCTGGTCCTGCAGGATGCAGGTCTGCCAGGCAGAAGTCCCACAGGGAAGGGTGGTGGAGGTGGTGATCCCACAGCAGCAGCAGCCTCTCCTTCCCTGGGCAGCGATGTTCTCTTCCTGCAGGCCCTGGGTCTCCCAGGCCACCCCAGCCAGCCGGCTTATGTATCCCTCCAAAGAGGGACAGGTGGTAGCAATCAGTCCCAGCTGGCTGGGTACCTGGGGCCTGGTCCTGCAGGATGCAGGTCTGCCAGGCAGAAGTCCCACAGGGAAGGGTGGTGGAGGTGGTGATCCCACAGCAGCAGCAGCAGCAGCAGCAGCCTCTCCTTCCCTGGGCAGCGATGTTCTCTTCCTGCAGGCCCTGGGTCTCCCAGGCCACCCCAGCCAGCCGGCTTATGTATCCCTCCAAAGAGGGACAGGTGGTAGCAATCAGTCCCAGCTGGCTGGGTACCTGGGGCCTGGTCCTGCAGGATGCAGGTCTGCCAGGCAGAAGTCCCACAGGGAAGGGTGGTGGAGGTGGTGATCCCACAGCAGCAGCAGCCTCTCCTTCCCTGGGCAGCGATGTTCTCTTCCTGCAGGCCCTGGGTCTCCCAGGCCACCCCAGCCAGCCGGCTTATGTATCCCTCCAAAGAGGGACAGGTGGTAGCAATCAGTCCCAGCTGGCTGGGTACCTGGGGCCTGGTCCTGCAGGATGCAGGTCTGCCAGGCAGAAGTCCCACAGGGAAGGGTGGTGGAGGTGGTGATCCCACAGCAGCAGCAGCAGCAGACTCTCCTTCCCTGGGCGGCGATGTTCTCTTCCTGCAGGCCCTGAGGGGAGATATGATAGCACTCTTCAAGTACATGAAAAGTTGTCACACAGAGGAGGGCCAGGATCTCTTCTCGATCGTCCCAGAGTGCAGGACACGGAATAATGGGCTCAAGTGACAGGAAGCCAGATTTCGACTGAACATCAGGAAGAACGTCCTAACTTTAGAGTTAGTTATGGCAATGGAACCAATTACCTAGAGAGGTGGTGGGCTCTCTAACACTAGAGGCATTCAAGAGGCAGCTGGATAGCTACATGTCGGATATGCTTTCATTCGGATTCCTGCGCTGAGCAGGAGGTTGGACTCAATGGCCTTATAGGCCCCTTCCAACTCTACTATTCTATGATTCTATGATTCTATGAGGGTATATCCCCCAAAGACATGCATACTTAGGGGAAGTACTCAAGCTTGGAGACGGAGCACTTACTTTGCATGCAGATGGTTCCAGATGCAATTCCCAGCTTCCCCAGGTAAGTCTGAGAAAAAGACTCATGTGGCCTGACTGAAACCCTGGAGAACCCCTTCCAGGTGGTGTAGAATGTGGATGCTAGCTGATTAGGGTGTAGGAGGCACTACCCCAACAACCTCAGTCTGCCCTCGGTCAGATCCCCCCCACACCTGCCTGTCTCCTTACTTATACCCAGTCTAGGGGGGTGGTACTGGCTGACAGCTTCCTCCTCCTTCATGTTGGTGTTCATAGAATCAAAGAGTTGGAAGGGGCCTATGAGGCCATCAAGTCCAACCCCCTGGTGAATGCAGGAATCAACTTAAAGCATACCTGACAGGTGGCTGTCCAGCTACCTCTTGAAACCCTCCAGTGCTGGAGAGCCCACCACCTCCCTCAGTCATTGGTTCCATTGTCGTACCGCTCCAGCAATTAGGAAGTTTTTCCTGATGTTCAGCTGAAATCTGGCTTCCTGTAAATTGAGCCCATTATTCCATGTCCTGCACTCTGGGATGATAGAGAAGAGATGCTGGCCCTCCTCTGTGTGGCAACCTTTCAAGGACTTGAAGAGTGCTGTCATATCTCCCCTCAGTCGTCCCTTCTCCAGGCTAAATATGTCCATTTCTTTCAGTCTCTCCTCACAGGGCTTTGTTTCCAGGTCCCTGATCATCCTCAAAGATGGAGACAAAATTAGAATTCATTGGCTCTGCCTCTCGTTGCTTCTGGCTCCACCTGCTGGTGGCCTCCCTGCCTTCTGCTCCAATGGGCACCAGCTGGCAGCCGCCCTTGCTGATCGCTGACAGGCTTTTGCTTTCTTCCGTCAGTGTCCATCACCCTTAGCTGTTCCCCCTGGGAATTTCACAGAATGCCATTCCATCTATTGCTTAGTGAGGCTAGCCCATTAGGGTGAATAGGGCACTGCCCCACCAACCTTGTTCAATACCCCCCACCTATCTCCTTATCTACACCCAGTCCAGGGGTTAGCGCTGCTTGTAGCTTCCTCTTCCTTAGTCTCACTGTTGCCCTTGTAGAACTCAGCAGGGAAGAGGAGGTTGGGTACAAAACTAGAATGAGTTGGCTCTGCCTGTCATTGGCTCTGGCTCCACCTCCCCTTGGGCATCCCTGCTTTCTGCCCTACCAGTCCCAGTGGGCATCAGCCACCACTGGGTGTGGACTGAAGTGGAGGATCCTGTGTGGCCCCCCAGATGTTGCACTCCCTACCTTGGTTAAAACAACTTGTGGGCAGATGCAGCAGCTGTGTAAGAAGAACTGAACAAGAATGTAATAAAAACAACTTCAAAGTAAAAAAAAAGACACAAGCTGGGGGTGAGGGGAATAGTCACTTAGAAAGCTTTTTGAAAAAGGGAGGAGGTCTTCAACAGGCACTGAAAAGACAACAGAAGCG
The DNA here is from genome assembly GCF_030035675.1 of Rhineura floridana. Taxonomy (NCBI): domain Eukaryota; kingdom Metazoa; phylum Chordata; class Lepidosauria; order Squamata; family Rhineuridae; genus Rhineura; species Rhineura floridana. The sequence continues at coordinate 12,691,052 of NC_084496.1, read as the reverse complement.
GAACCTGCATGGTGTCAGGGGGAGGAGAGGCAGTTGCCATAATCCCCAGATTTCAGATTTCATTTTTAATACGAAGAGCAAGTTTCGAGTATTTGCAGAACCTGAGATATGAGACAAAACGTACAAACACTTTTCATTTTTTATGAGAAATTAGCTGACTTCCCCCTGTCAATGTTTACTTTGCACTCCCTAAAAAAAAAAAGAATCCCCCCTCAAATCCTGTTTATGCTCATGAATGCCTGTCAGATATGTAACTGGAGGAGAGAGTTCCAAAGGCTGAATGCCACCACACACAAGGCCTGTCTCCTACATCATGCAGAACAGACCTTCTGATGAGATATTATTTGCAGGAAGTCCTCTCCAGCAGAGATCAGTTGGGTAGGTAAGGGGCAAGATGATATTTTAGGTATTTAGGGAAATAGCTAAACCTCAGAAAGTACAAACCAGTTTGTAATGAATCCCAGACAAAGGCATGACCGTACCGAAAAAAGTTACTGTCCCTACAGGCAGGATTAACAAAAGGCTCAGAAACATAGAAAAATAATGGAGTTGTCAGGGGAAAGAATACATTTTGCTCTCCCTGTAGATTGTGTTGGTGCCAGTCAACCATTGTCACAGTGGAATACCAAGCTAATGTTTTCCTCAGGTGGTTGGAAATATGAAAGCTATTGGCGCAAGCGAGATAATATATTTGGAGGCCAATCATGCTCAGTGTGCGGGAGATGAGAGCTTCCAAGTCTTATGCACTTGAGAAACGCAGTGATAACAAGGGAAAGCCAGAACCTGGGGAAAAGTGAAAAAGTCTTGGATAGAGGAGCATGCCAACAGAAAAGAGGTGCAGCTTCTGGACCATCTTTAAGGTCAGCCCATGTAGAGTGCATTACAATTGCTAGGACACCCTGAGAGAAGACTTGTGAGACAGAGTAATGGTGGAAAGATCACATTTGTTTAAATATAAAGAACATAAGATCTGCCGAACAATAACCAAATTATGTAAGTACAGGCAAGTGAGTTTAAATTAATCTATCCGAGGGAAGCCTCCCTCCACTCCTCTGGGCATGTAAAGAGCTGCTTTCTGTGGCTTCCCAGCCAAGGTTTGGGAGAAACGTCTCCCTCCCTGCCAAGTGAGCCTTGAACATGTGAACCCAACACGTGCATCCTGGCCCCGCTGACACTAAGGTGCACATACCAAGCTGAAGGCTGTGGAAGGTGACTCAAGAGTGCCCTAACCCAATGGCGTCTCAGGGTGCCTGTCAATTCAGTTCTTAAATTCCCTTACCGGCCTGCACTGAAAGCTAAACAGACCAAAGGTAATGTACTTACGTGGAAGTACTTACATCAAGAGTAAATCAAAGAACCCTACAGTGTGGAGTAGGCAAAAAAAGAGAGACCCAAAGGCCAGTCAGAGGCTCCCCCCAAAATTCAGACCGGAAAGGGTGACTAGTAAAAAACAACAACACTGTAGAGGGAGGGTGGGTCCTGCAAAAAAGAAGAAGGAAATGGAGGGGTCAGAGCAGGCTTAAATAGCCCTCCCCCCCCCGAATACTGCTTACCATGAAAACCCTATTCATAGGGTTGCCATAAGTCGGAATTGACTTGAAGGCAGTCCATTTCCATTTCCATTTTTCCCCCTGTGAGAGATCAACTCAACTCTTCTTTGCTCCCACTAAACTTGCTTCCACTAAAAAAATGGGAGCAGCAAGTTGGTGGGAGGTCACCAGAGCATGGACAATTGAAGCCAGGCTATCCTGCTCAGGAAGTCATAGCTGGTGAACCAGCCTAAGTAGGGCATAAGCACTTCTAACCACAGAAGCCCCGTGAGACTCCAATGACAGGCTGGAATCCAGAGCACTCCCGGACCTTGAACCTGTTTCTTCAGGGGTAGTGCAACTTCTCCCAGAACAGGTTGTCCTTCTAATTCCTGGACATGGGAATAGCCCACCCCCCACATCTTCATCTTGTGAGGATTCAGCCACAGTTTATTGGTCCCCGTCCAGCCCATCGCTGCTTCCAGGCATTGGTCCAGCACCTGCACAGCCTCTCCTGAATTCAGATGGAATGGAGAGACAGAGCTGCGTGTCATCAACGTACAGATGACACCATGGTCCAAATCTCCAAGTCTATATAAATGCCATTGACAGACAGACAGACAGATAGACCATTTTACCTTACAGTCTCATTAAAAACTATAGACCCCAAAAAGCCATCAAAATTGTATCCTTTACTGGAGACCTAAAAATTCTGTTTGATGGAAGGTCAATCTCACTGCTTTCTCCCCCCAAATGTGAATCAACCTTCCACACCTCTGCAGCAAATTACCCATATCATTTCCCCTTAGGTTTCTCATGCAAATTCCTTTGCCCAGGAGGGGGGGAAAGTGTCACTTCCTTCCTCCCCCGCCAACAGTAGCTGATAATGAGTTTGCCAGCGTAAAGGTATCTCGAGAAGGATGTGGCACACTTGTCTCCAGAGGATCCCTCACACAGCTTTCAACACACTATACATGTGTGCATCTGCCGTTTTTGGATGCATTTGTCAAGTTCTGCAAAATCATGGTTATTTTATCATTGATGCCTGGATGATGTCACAAGGGCCCGATGTGCGCTATATATTTAAAGTAGTCTCAATGAGTTTCGAAGAGTTATGGCTTCCCCCAAGGCTCCTGGGAATTGTAGTTTGCTAAGGGTCCTGAGAGCTGTTGGGAGCCCCTGCTCCATTCACAGAGCTACAATTCTCTGAGCTCCCTGGGAAGAGGGATTGATTGTTAAACCACTCTAGAAATTGTAGCCATGAGAGAGCAATAGGGCTGTCAAAACTCCTTAACAAACTACAGTTCTGAGGTTTCGTTGGGGGAAGCCATGGCTATTTAATGTGGCATGAGATTGGTTTAAATGTATAGTGGAGATGAATCCAAGGAAAAGAATGGGGGAGGGGAAAGTAGGCTAATTGTTAGAAGATATTACTGCAAGGCAGGGTGGTGTCATGACCCCTGAATCTAACAATGATCCAGACACAGAGTTGGAATCTGCAGGGGCATCAGAGGGGAAGCCAGATCAGATTGAGGACTCAGAACTCACTGCTAAAGATAGGGAGACCTTAGCACCTGAGGCTGTTGGACAAGAGCCCCCAGGGGAACCTCCCAAACCATCAGGGCCTATAAGGCCAGAGCCCAGACTCTCCCAGGCACCTTTCCCTGAGCCTGCAGGACAGGATGCCTCCCACCGTGCTTCACCAGTCTGGTGGCACAAGTGCACAGAGTTGGAGGCCATGAAGTGGAGGAGGCGTGCCCATCTTCAGGCCAGAGGGTTGGCCCTTTCAGGCTCTGAAGTTCTCTAAAAGGGGGTGGAGCCTGGAGGAGGTATTCTGGACTCTGGAGACAGAGGCTTACAAAGCCTCCGTCTGCTCTAAACCCTTGTTGGACCATGTTGGTCACTTGGAGCTGGCTGTGGTCCTGCAAAGTTCAACCAGCCTTCCCTTGCTACTTTCTCTGTGGGATCCAGCATTGGTCTAGAGCACAACAGTACGTTCTAGAACAGGGGTGGGGAACCTTTTTCATGCCAGTGGTGGGTGGGCAGAGCAATTAGTGTTTCTGCACACACTCACACCTACGACTCTGTCCTATATTCAGGCAATCAAGAGGCATTATTAGAGCTCATGGGCACATTCCAGCCAGGATATACACACATACATAAAAAGGTTGCAAATCAGGGCCCATGAGAGGTGTGTCTGGTGAGGGGGTGTGGCCTTGAAAGAGTACCAAGGGCCAGACTGAGAAATTTGGAGGGGCACATCCCCCCCCAGCCTGAGATTTCCCACTCCTGCTCTTGGAAATCATTCAGGCTTAGGATCCTTTCTAGCTAATGTTCTGAACTAGATACCCGTACAGTCAAGTTTTCCTATGCAGACCTTCTTTGTTCTGTTTAATGAAGTGGCTCTAGTTTAACCCATTCTGTTGTCTCACTCCCACACAATCCCAACACATGATTGGGGTGGGGTGGGGAGTGTTTTCAGTGTCTCTCCAAGATTGCAGTTTTCAGCTTAAAAACATTTTTATGAAAAGTGTAACGGCTGGAATCATGCTCCTTTTTTCTATAGGCATTGATTGAGACTGAGTAACATTGACAACACACTGGATTCTGAAAATTAGGCAAAATCCCCATTTGCTTCTTGAGTGGATCCAGTTTTTTAGCTTCTCGAAAGAGTAAATATTGACCCAAAAATAATCACTCACAAAAATCCAGCTCACCCTTTTCTTATTTTATTTTATTCTATTGTATTTTTGCTTACTGCCTTCTGACTGGGTGCCTGGAGGAATCCAACTTCAGAGGAACCACACAAGCAGCAGGACACTGTGTAATATATCAATAAGTGCAAGCTAAATGCTGCAAAGATATGGCTGACAGTGGGTACTGAAGGTATTGAAACACAGGATTTAGAAAGAAAGACAAAAATGAAAGTGACTGCCGAGTGGGGAAGAGCTCTGCTTTACACACCTCACCACTGACAGATTGCTTCCACCAATAAGAGAACTAGCAAGTCTTAAGGAAATGCAAAGTAATTACTCTCCCAGATTAAAAGACCAGGAGATATGGGGAAAAAAACCCACAACTCATCATGGGGAGGCTTTGCTGGTGCAAATCAAAACCTGTTCAGAAGATGGCACAGTGTTGGAAAGAAAGACAATTACAGCAGACAGCGCAATTCAATCCAAAGCTAAAGCACATCAGGGCTGGGGAACCTCAGGCCCTCTTGGTCTCCCTCTGTCTGAACCTCAGGGTGTTTCCCAGGCCACACCCCTTTCATAGCCATGCTCCCTGTCTGTCCACAGCCCACACCCCTCGCCGGCTTAGCTTCATACCCTTCTTGAGTGTTTTTGCCTGGCTGGAATTCATCCTTGAACTCTGACAATGTCTCTTGCTTGCCTGGATGGAGGACAGAGAGGGCAGAGCTTGGAAAATTTAATTTTTTGAACTACAACTCCCATCAGCCCCAGCCAGCATGGCCACTGGATTGGGCTGATGGGAGTTGTAGTTCAAAAAAGTCACTTTACCAAGCTCTGAAGGGTGTATGTGAGAGTGTCTACAGGAACTAACCTAGCATTGCATCCAAGAGGCAGTGTGGTATAGTGGTTACAGTGCTGGACTAGGACCTGGTAGACCAGGATTCAAATTACCCACTCAGCCATGAAGCTTGCTGGGTGACCTTGGGCCAATTACAATCTCTCAGCTTAACCTACCTCACAGAGTTGTTGTCAGGATAAAACGGAGAGGGAGGAGAACCATGGATGCCACCTTGAGCTTGTTGTGGGGCTATCCCTTGTTAAGTCCTGGTTTTTCTGTAAAAACTGTGTTAAGAACATAAGAAGAGCCTGCTGGATCAGGCCAGTGGCCCATCTAGTCCAGCATCCTGTTCTCACAGTGGCCAACCAGGTGCCTGGGGGAAGCCCGCAAGCAGGACCCGAGTGCAAGAACACTCTCCCCTCCTGAGGCTTCCTGCAACTGGTTTTCAGAAGCATGCTGCCTCTGACTAGGGTGGCACAGCACAGCCATCACGGCTAGTAGCCATTGATAGCCCTGTCCTCCATGAATTTGTCTAATCTTCTTTTAAAGCCGTCCAGGCTGGTGGCCATTACTGCGTCTTGTGGGAGCAAATGCCATAGTTTAACTATGCGCTGAGTAAAGAAGTCCTTCCTTTTGTCTGTCCTGAATCTTCCAACATTCAGCTTCTTTGAATGTCCACGAGTTCTAGTATTATGAGAGAGGGAGAAGAACTTTTCTCTATCCACTTTCTCAATGCCATGCATAATTTTATACACTTCTATCATGTCTCCTCTGACCCACCTTTTCTCTAAACTAAAAAGCCCCAAATGCTGCAACCTTTCCTCGTAAGGGAGTCGCTCCATCCCCTTGATCATTCTGGTTGCCCTCTTCTGAACCTTTTCCAACTCTATAATATCCTTTTTGAGATGAGGCGACCATCCTGTGCCCCCGCTCTCACAATGCCTACTTCTAGGCCTACCCCTTTTAAAATTTCATCATTTATTTGGTTTTTATCCCAGGGGGGAGGTTTATTCCGAACCGGACCTTTCTCAGCTCCTGTCGGGTTTCCCCCCTCAGTCAGTTTAAAAGCTGCTCTGCTACCTTTTTAATTTTAAGTGCCAGCAGTCTGGTTCCATTCTGGTTCAAGTGGAGCCCGTCCCTTTTGTACAGGCCCGGCTTGTCCCAAAATGTTCCCCAGTGCCTAACAAATCTAAACCCTTCCACCTGACACCATCGTCTCATCCACGCATTGAGACTGCAAAGCTGGTCCTGTCTGGCTGGTCCTGCGCGTGGAACCGGTAGTATTTCAGAGAAAGCCACCTTGGAGGTCCTGGCTTTCAGCATCCTACCTAGCAACCTAAATTTTGCTTCCAGGACCTCACGGCTGCATTTCCCCATGTCGTTGGTGCCAACGTGCACCACGACCACTGACTCCTCCCCAGCACTGTCTACCAAACTATCTAAATGACGGGCGATATCCGCAACCTTCGCACCAGGCAGGCAAAACACCTTGCGGTCTACACGCCCATCACACACCCCACTGTCTATGTTCCTAATGATCGAATCACCCACTACAAGGATCCCTCCACCCCCTGGAGATATATCCTCGGCACAAGAGGATAGCTGCTCATCCCCCAAGGAATGGGTCCCTTCTAAGGGATCATTTCCCTCTTCCTCAGCTGGATGCTCTCCTTCCCCGAGACCATCGTTCTCCATGATAGCAGGAGAGCTATCATCGCTGGAGTGGGACACAGCTATAACGTCCCTTGAGGCCTCCTCCACACACCTCTCTGCCTCTCTCAGCTTTTCCAGGTCTGCCACCTTGGCCTCAAGGAAATGAAGTCGTTCCTGGAGAGCCAGGAGCTCATTGCACCGAGAGCACACCCACGACTGCTGTCCAATAGGCAGATAGTCGTACATGCTGCAGGCTGTGCAAAACACTGGAAAGCCCCCACACGCCTGCTGGCTTCTTACCTGCATAGTTTTGTTTGAGGTTTATTACGTCAATAGGTTGGAGACTGTGATTTACTTGAGGTCAGGGAACAGAAGGGCAGAGTGGGGGCCCTGGCCTCCTCGCCCTGCTGCCGAACTCGCTCTGCTGCTTAACTTGCCTTGACGCTTCGTCAGCTGGGGCCTTGACGCTTCGTCAGCTGGGGCTCCCTCTAGCTCGTGGAGCAGGCTCCCCTGTAAATGTGTGTCATAGCTGAAGAGATCAACTGCTGAGAAGAGAACACTAAGTTTCCTTCTATTTTTTCTCCTCCCCTTTTCGCCAACCTATCGGGTTTTTGTTTATACAGCTGTCTAGGACGGCTGCTAGAAAGTCTGGGAAGACAGACAAGAGGAAAGATAAATATTTGTCTGGTGCTTTTAATGGAGCAACAGTATGCAAAAGCACTGAGCCTCTGAGAGTGCACAGCCTGTAGTATAGTCATCCTCTAGAGCAGCCTTTCCCAACCAGTGTGCCTCCAGATGTTGTTGGACCACAACTCCCATCAGCCTCAGCCAGCATTGCCAATGGTCAGGAAAGATGGGAATTGTGGTCCAACAACATCTGGAGGCACACTGGTTGGGAAAGGCTGCTCTAGAGCAACCAGCCTTGTCAAGCTTCGGGGAAGCCCCATCTTGGGTGCAGCCTTGAGCTTTGCCTATAAAAGAGATGGAACTGAGCTATATTGTAAGTAAACATTCCTTGTATTCCTTGTATTCCTGGATACCTAAAAGAGATAAAAGGCTATTATAAGTAAATATGTGACTGCACTGTTATCTGCCTTACACCTTAGCAATGTTTAATAAACTTATGCACTATATGCCTATTTAAACATTATGCCCTGGCTGTGGCCAACCTTATATCAGTCTATGTATTATGCATTGGTTAGGGCCACGTGTATTCTATGTCTGTATGCACATTTTATGCACTGGCTGTGGCCAGTTATTTGTATGTCTAGTCTGAACCAGACCTTAAAATAGGAATTAAAAAATGTATTTTCTGCTGTCGAATCCTACTTTTATTTCCTGATACAGCCGCAAGGGGAACTTGGGTAGGATTTATTTTCTAGGGTTACCTACGCCAGTCATCCACTGTCGATAACAGGACGCAGTTAGGTGAGGACAATGTTTGATATATAAGACTCTGGGTAGACATAAGCCTAGGAAGAATACGTAGAACCATCATCCCTGTGCACCCACTAGATGGTCCAGGTGGTAACAAGCTCCTTGGAGGAAAGGTAGGATATAAATGCCATCATAAATAATAAAACAATGTCCTATTCAGAGTAGATCTGTTGCAATTAATAAACCGAAGTTAGTCATGTCCATTAACTTCATTGGGTCTACTCTGAGTAGGAGCAGCACTGGATACCACCCTTAATTGTACAAAGGCAACATTTCATATGAATTGCTTTGCCTATGGCTTTGCCCACACTCGAATGCGGCCCCCAGAAGATTGCCCAGATGGGAATGTGGCCCTCAGCATGAAAAATGTTCCCCACCCCTGGCTGACATAAGGCAACTCAAAATTAACAGATCCAAAGCTAGATAGAAGCATCAGAAGGAGCCGTTGCCAGATAAAAAAAAAAGAATCCAGAGTTTTAACAGAAGGCCAATGGAGATGTCATATTACTCCACAATGGCATAAGAAATAACCCATTTCACAATCAGTTGTCTCCAACAAGTAAAGGAAGCTAATTGAGTCTCATTTCGCATCCCCATCCCCACTCAGACAGTACTGGAGTCCCACCTGATTCAATTCCCTGTTTGTACTGAAGGCGCTTCATCTAAATTCAACAGCATTTTAGATAAAACACACCCTGGGAAATTGGCAGTGGCAGGGGGAGAAAGTGAGCATGAATGGAGATTGTGTGAAAAGTAAAAGACAATATGACATGGCATCAACACTACATATTGAAACAAATATCCAAGCGTTTCCAAACCAAAGAATCCTAGTGATTGGGGGAGGGTAGCTATCTTTTAAAGAATTATTTGCACTCTTGCACAACTACAATTCCCAGGATGATTTGGAAGAGGGCAAGAGGGTTAAGCTTTTTTTTAAAATCTTGCATCAGCCCTTGGGAAAACTGCATTTCCCATACACACACTCCCAACATACTACCTCCACTTTCAGAGGCAGCATGTCCCTGAATACCAGTAGCTGGAAATCACCACAAATGGGGAGAGTGCTGTTTGGCTTAGGTCCTACTTTCAGGCTGAGGCATCTTGGTTGGCCGCTGTGGGCACAGGATGCTGGATTACATGAGCCATTGGCCTCATCTAACAGGGCTTTCCCTATGTTCTCATGCTCTTATGCTCAGGTACTTCTTCACACAGTGATGAAATTTATGAAATTTGCTCCCACAAAGGGCAGTAAAAGGCACCAATTTGGATGGGTTGAAAAGAGGATTAGGTGACCCTGGGCCAGTCACTGCCTCTCAGCCTCAGAGGAAGGCAATGGTAAACCACTCTGGATACCGCTTACCATGAAAACCCTATTCATAGGGTCGCCATAAGTCGGAATCGACTTGAAGACAGTCCATTTCCATTTCCAGATATATTAATGACTATCAGTGGCTACTAGCCACAATGGCTATGCTCTGCCTCCATGGTCGTAGGCAGTATGCTTCTGAATACCAGTTGCTGGAAACTGCAGGAAGGGAGAGTGCTGTTGCATTGAGATCCTGCTTGCAGGCTTCCCATGAACATCTGGTTGGCCAGTGTGAGAACAGGATGCTGGACTAGATGGGCCTTTGGCCTGATCCAACAGGCTCTTCTTATGCTATTTCTCAGTCCAACGTGATGATGGAGAAGGAGGAAGAGGAAAGTCCTCACATTGTTCCACTATTTATCCCACTGCCACCATTGCTTGACGGGAAAGGAAGCTGTTTTATGGGGTTGACAGCTAATGGAGACCAGATTTTGGGGATCATGAAAGGCACCAGAGATAGGTGAGTAATTTCTCTGAGCCCTTTGTTTAGTTTTTGGGAGGGTGAGGGGGAACAATCAGAGATCTTTTGCAAAAAAGAAAAAAAGAAGAAGGAAGTTCTCAGATAATTTCAAATTTATATACCCAGCAAGTCACTGCATTCTGCAGGAGACTTTCTCCTTCAGGTTCCAAAGATCTCAGAAGCCTACTCCACAATTAACTCAGAGCAGAGCTTTCAGCTTGGCTGCCCCTGTTCTGTGAGAAAGCATCCCTTTTAAGATACAGCAGGCACCCATTATCTGCACTTTCCGAAACAATTTGGAATGCTGTGTACAGTTCTGTACCCTCACCTCAGAAAGGATTTTGCAGAGCTGGGAAAGGTTCAGAAAAGGGCAACCAAAATGATCAAGGGGATGGAGCGACTCCCCTATGTGGAAAGGTTGCAGCATTTGGGGCTTTTTATGTTAGAGAAAAGGTGAGTAAAAGGTGGCATGATAGAAGTGTATAAAATTATGTATGGCAGGGAAAATGTGGATAGAGAAACGTTTTTCTCCCTCTCACATAACACCAGCACTCGTGCACATCCAATGAAGCTGAACGCTGGAAGACTCAGGACAGAGAGAAAAAATACTTCTTCACACAGTGCATAATTAAACTATGGAATTCGCTCCCACAAGAGGCAGTGATGTCCACCAACTTGGATTGTTTTAAAAGAGGGTTAGACAAATTCATGGAGGAAAAGGCCAGCAATGGCTACTAGTCATGATGGCGTTCTTTGTCTCCACTGACAGAGGCAGTATGGCCTCCGAATGCCAATTTCTGGAAACCGCAGGAGGGGAGAGTGTTCTTGCACTCAGGTCCTGCTTGCAGGCTTCCCTTGGGCATCTGGCTGGCCACTGTGAGAACAGGATGCTGGACTAGATGGGCCTTTTGGCCTGATCCAAAAGGACTCTTCTTATGTTCTTAACTGAAGACGTTTTTGTTCCAACAAGCCCCAAGTGAATGAATGTCACGGGTGTCTATCTGGCAAAAAAAGAGGAAAGACTGCCTTCAAGTTGATTCCGACTTATGGCGACCCTATGAATAGGGCTTTCATGGTAAGCGGTATTCAGAGGGGGTTTCCCATTGCCATCCTCTGAGGCTGAGAGGCAGTGACTGGCCCAGGGTCACCCAGGGAGCTTCATGGCTGTGTGGGGATTCAAACCCTGGTCTCCCAGGTCCTAGTCCAGCACCTTAAAATGTATCTGTTGTTACTGTCTGTGTCATTTTTAACTTTTAACTTTTTAAAACTTTTTAAAAAGCTTTTTGTTTGCCTTTTGTCTTTTGCCTTGAGACCCATGTGGAAGGTGCTAAATAAATAATTTATACTGAGGGGAGCTTCAGGCAATGCAGCCATCTCTAACAGGGATTGGGGGGCGGTTAGAGTCACCTAAGTATTGGCTTCCCTAGATGCAAACCATGAGAGCCAGTGTGGGGTAGTGGTTAAGGTGTTGGACTGCAACCTGGGAGACCAGGGTTCGAATCCCCACACAGCCATGAAACTTACTGGGTGACCTTGGGCCAGTCACTGCCTCTCAGCCTCATGAAAACCCTATTCGTAGGGTTGCCATAAGTCGGAATCGACTTGAAGGCAGTACATTTACATTAGATGCAAACCATATTTAAGGGGGTTGCTGAGAGAGGGCAGCTATTTTTTTTCCAGGCAAGGTTGCCTCTCTTAGCAGAGAATAAACTGACCTTCGCCACTGCAGATGACAAAAGGGAAATTGGAAAGGCAGAAGAAAATGAGCATGTTTAAAATAAATGAAAATATCTGCTGCTGTCACAAGGAAGGGAAAAGAGATGCAATATCGTATCTAAATCCTCCTGGGGAAAAAGGATTGTCTTTTCATGGGTTTTTTTTTAATCGCATTTTATTCCACTCCTCACCCCCACACCTTTTATTTTCAATATATTGCTTTCCCTGTGGCTTTATTATCCACTTCCCAGAAGAAACTCTGCAATGAGGAAGTAAACAGTGCAAACCTCTGCAATAAGCAGCGGGTGAAAACGGGAAAGAGGCAGAAAAGAGACGGACACAGCCTAATGATGGAAGGGCCGTAGATCAGCGGTAGAGGATCAGCCTGGCATGCAGAAGGTCCTGGGTTCATTCCCTGGCATCTCCAGGAAGGGCTGGGAGAGACCCCTGCCTGAAACTCTGCTAGTCAGTGCAGACAATATGGAGTTAGGCTCTGACTTGGTATAAGGCAGCTTCCTATGTTCCTAATAAGTGGGGGGATACAGCCCAAATGTCTGTGATGGTCAGTTTGGTATTTATACCTCTTGACGGTAAGAGTGGTTGGATGGTGACACCAGTTACCTGGAGGGAGGAATCTCACTTCTTGGAGGTCTTCAAGCAGAGGCTGTTGCCGGTTGGGTTCCCGCCCATCGCCTATTGGGGATGCTGTACATCTGCATCAATGGTGGCTGGATCCATTGAGACCGGTAGGGCGGAGGGCAGGGAGCCCAACAGTAGATGGAACCAGAGCCAATGATAGGTGGAGTCAGAGCCAATGACAGGCAGAGTCAACGCATTCTAGTTTTGTCCCCATCCTCCTCCCTGCTGAGTTCTGCAAGGGCAACACTGAGACTGAAGGGGAGAAGTTGACAGCCAGGGCCATCCTCTGGGCGGGTTGCTAAGTAAGAAGGCAGGAAGGCAGGCAAGGGCTGGCTACAGGGAGCCTGAAGTTGGTGGGACAGTGATGCTTTTGCCCTAATGGACCAGACTCTACCCTTCCTGAATCAATAAGGGGGTTGGGCAAAATAGCCCACACAGTCCCTTCCACCCCTGTAATTATCTATTCACAATCATTACAAGTCACCGCGAGGATGTTTGACTGTATATATTGTGAGCTGGGTAACTCTTTAGGAAAACATGAGCAAATTGATTGCGACTATTCTGTTTGTATTGGACGCTCTTCAAAGGAGAGAGAGAGAGAGAGAGAGAGAGAGAGAGAGAGAGAGAGAGATGCCATTCACACCCACTGTTTGCACAGCATCAGAGCCTCAATGGGGAATCTGAAGCAAGAGACATATTTGGCCATTCTAGCAAAGTTTGAATGAATGCGTCTGAATGCCCATCACGCGTAAGGGGATTGTGTGTGCTGCACCCACAAAAACGCAGTCAGCATCAATGGATGACTTTGAAGTTCATTATGTTTGTGGCTAAGCTTCAAGTTTATTTATTGCGTGCTGCTGTGTCTTAGAGGAACGGAAGCTTCCAAGTTCTCCTCATCCAGAATCTTGGATCTCCAAATGGGTCCCATTTCTAAAATGAGGGTGATACATTAGGAATTTTCAGTAGTTTAATGTCTGAATTTTGCACAAAGCTGTGTTGTTCATGTACCTTCTACCCAGTGGTGGCTGGTGCCCATTGGGACTGATGGGGCAGAAGACAGGGAGCCCAACAGTAGGTGGAGCTATAGCCAATGACAGGTGGAGCCAACTAAATCTAGTTTTGTCCCCATTTCCTTCCCTATTGAATTCTACAAAGGCAACATTAAGACTAAGGAGGCAGGAGGCCACGCCCTGAACTGTTTGTAAGTAAGAAGGACAGTCAGAGGGGGACTGCCTGATGACAGACTGAGTTTTGTGTTTTTCCCTGCATGCATCAGTAAAACACTGCAGAACGACATTGCACATAGACTGTGCTAGCAATCCCCATCTACATAAGATGTACAGATCAGTCTGTTTTGCTGCAACAGACTAACATGACTATCCCTCTGGCAGTCATACACACAATTAGATCAAAAAGTCTCTTCCTTGTAGTGTTTCATCAATGCACACCTTCATGCCACTGACTGAGCCTATGGGCGCAATAGTCACTTCAAAAGCAGTGAGAGTGGTTTTTCTGGCTGTGTTTCGAAGTGACTTTGACTGAAAAACCTGCCTGAAACTGAATTGGGGAAAAAAGTGCACTTGAGCTGATCCAACAAGGTTTTAGATGAAAAGAGGGTGGAGTTTGACTGGTGTCATGCGCCCCCGTTTGCAGAAAAAAGAAGTGGAAACACACTGGCACAACCCATAGGGAGGGGAGACATACATAAACGTACTGTAAGTGATGACAAACTGCACGTATACAGAGCTCTGGATAAACATTGGAATGAATAAAAGGAATAATGGACATTTCCTCTTATATTGGTTCTACCTGGGAACCAATACCAGGTCACCCAGAACTGCGGAATATGGAAAAAAGGGCAGATCCACACCAAACATTTAAAGCACATCCAATGCACGCTTAAAGCACATGACTTCCCCCAGACAATCCTGGGAACTATCATTTGTTAATGTTGCTGGGAATTAGTAGTTCTGTGAGAGGGGAACTACAGTTTCCAGGATTCTTTGGGGGATGTCATGTGATTAAAATGTGCATTCGATGTAATTTAAATGTATGGCATGGATCTGCTAGGTTGGAGACATCCTATTCATTGAAAGGAAGATTATATAGTGCCATGAGAGTGGCTGGATACAATAGCTAACATGGATTTTTCGTATTCCACAGTGTTAAATTGAAAATACCCCCCATGCCATTCTGTTGCTTCCCATAAGCTTATTTCAAAACAAAACCTTACAAAACTTATAGTCCTGAACTCGGAAACACTTGCTTAACAACCCTCTAAATTTTCATGGAGATACACAAAATATTCAGAGAGAATCGAGAGTTCAAAGTGTAAAACAAGAAAAAAATTCCAGACCTCTGTTGGAGTTTTTCTGTCAGCGGTCTCATAATTTGTTGAAATTAATTCAAAATCAGCTATATTCACAGGGTACCTATAATCCTGTTACTGACCTTGCCCCATACTCTGACCAGAGCTTGGATGATTACTTTTAAAAAGTAATAAATTACAGTTACAATAACATGGCCCAAAAAAGTAGTAATTATCATTACAATTACAATTGCTCTGAAAATAACTGATTACTTTTTCTCAAAAGTAATCACTACAATTACATTTCAGTTTCTTTAAAAAAAACACCTAAAAGGTGCTGGCCTTGGCTGCTGCACATCTAAGTAGCTTAAAACAACATTAAAAATAAACACACACGTACAGATGTAGTAGAATAATTCTTTTTATCAATAAGATAGCAATGGTGGTCTCTCCGCTGGTAAGGGAGGTGGGGAGGGAGACAGAGGCCACTACTCAGATTTTTGCACATCAAACCAAGTGCAACCCACCACCACCACACTCAGCCTGCCAGCATAATCTCTCTCACTTAATCACATCCCAGACCCTGCCCTGCCACCAACTAAGGGACACTCACCCAAGCAAACATTTTCCTCTGAGATGCAAAAAAGTTAGTACTGCAAATGTAGCACAATAGCCAGAGAGGGTGGTGGAGGCCATTTTGTGTGCCAAGTGCAAACACAATATTCAGACACAGACGCACACACACGTCATCTTTCATCTTTCATCAGTCCTTTATCTCCATTCTGCTGCTGCCTCCTTCTCCTCCTTTATCCATGTTCTTGCCCTCCGGCTCATTTTCCCCTCCACTCCATTCTTCCCCACCACCATCCATTTCTTTAAACAATTGTTTTCTCCACTCCACCCCATCTCACTCTCTACCTCCTCCCTCATTGCCTCCTACCCACCCACAGACCATGAGGGAAGAGCGACGCTTTACAGAAGCCCAGTTTGAGGCACATGATTTTCATCCACAAATCAGAGGAGGAGAAGACTTCCCCTGTTCCCCCCCCCAGTAATGCCCCAAAGTAATGCTGGAAACATTACAATTACTCCACAAACAGAATTACTCCTAGTTCTATTACAATTAAAATGTAAAGGAATTACCCGCTCGTTCCTCAAAAAAGTAATGGATTACATGTAATTCATTACTGGTAACTAATTATTTCCAAGGTCTGACTCTGACCTTCATCTTCTGCAGTTTAAAAGTTAAAAAAATGTCTGGCTGATGTTTAATTAGTTAATATTAACTAATAGTGAAGTCTATGATAGTGCCGGGCATGCTCAGTAAGAACCAACTGACAGTGTTCTAAAAGGCAGATTCACAGCTGTCTGGCTTGGCTAATCAGGGGGCCACACCCACACCAGACCTTTATTTCACTTTAGACAGGCATGGCTTCCCCCAAAGAGTCCTGGGAAGTATAGTTTCTGAAGGGTGCTATGAGTTGTTAGGAGACTCCTGTTCCCCTGACAGAGCTCCAGTGGCCAGAGTTGTTCAACAGTCAGCCGCTCTGACTGAAGGGGAATAGGGACTCTCTTAGCAACTCTCAGCACCCTGCACAAACTACACTTCCCAGGATTCTTTGGGTGAAACCATGAATGTCTAAAGTGAAATAAAGGTCTGGTGTGGATGTGGCCAGGGACAGCTTTGATTTAAATTTGGGTGGGAGGCTACGTGTGCCTGCTGGAGAATAAAAAGGTGGGGGAAACCCTGAAAAACAATGATACTGTTCACAGTGTTTCCCTTTTGGAAAGGAAAGGGGCTTCCCCTCTGTCCAGTGCCCACCCATCCAATCCCCTGCCCTAGCCCTCCCCTTCCCTCCCCCTTTCTCCCTAACCCTACATTTCCTCCCCTTCTCTCCCTCTTCCACCTCCTCCCCCTCCATGCCCCTCCCCAGGTCAGTTTTACCTTTCCTAAGCATGATTGCACTGGAGTAAATCCCACTGAACTCAGAAAGCATGCAAATGATCAAACCTGTCCTCCGTTCCTCCTCCTACCTATCCCCTCCCTCTTGCCCCTTCCCTATGTTGATGGTGGCAGTTCTTGCGTGACACAGCATACGTTACTTTGGAGTTAAGTAGAGCAAGAAACTTCTCAGATGCATTAGATCAGGTTAAGAGTCTTTATTAAGACATTAGGGCCAACAGGCTTAAGAGTAAATACATGTAGAGCTTCTTCAGTCACCCCCCCTTCTGGTACATCTCTCTCCAAAGGTAAACACAGAAGACAACCTCTCAGTTCAGAGGCAATATACAGAAGACACAACTTACAGACTCTGTTAGAACTTTCCCAGTTGCTATCTCACGTTACCATGACAACCGCTGGCCTTGGATGTCCGCTCTCTCTCAGGCCAGGAGATAACAGTTACTTCTCCAATCTTGCAGGCTTTATGGAAAACAACTAGAGACAGTAATGCCTATGAGTCAACAGCCAAACATCCTCCCCCTTCCTTCACCCCTCCCTTCCCCTCCCCATCCCCACCCAATCCTTCCCCTTCCTCCCCCTCCCCCATGGTCAGTATTACCTATCCTAAGCATGATTGCATGGGAATAAATCCTATTGAACTCAATAAGCATGCAAATGATCGAACCTATCCTCCTCTAATCCTCTCTCCTATCCCCTCCCTCCTGCCCCTTTCCTCCCCCTTCCTTCAGCCTTCCTGCCCCCTTCCCCCTCCAATCCCCTCCCCTCTCTCCTCCCTTCCTCCTTCCCTCTCCTCTCCTCTCCCCTTCCCCTTCTCCTCCTCCCCCACGGTCAGTTTCACGGTCAGTTTCATGATTGCACAGGAGTAAACTGCACTGAACTCAATAAGCATGCAAATGATCAGACCTACCTTTCTCCTCCCCCTCTTCTCCTTTCCCCTCTCTCCTTCCCCTTTCCTCTCCCCTCCTCCTCCCCTCCCCTCCCATCTTCCTTCTTCCTCCGCCTCCCCTGCCCACTCTCCCTGCCTTCCCCTTCTCCTCCTCCCCCATGGTCTGTTTCATCTATGCTAAGCATGATTGTAGATGAGTAAATCCAACTGAACTCGATAAGCATGCAAATGATCAATCCATTCTCAGCAAACTTGCACAGGATCCCATTTCTTACCTCCCAGATCACAAAGCAGAGAAATTTACTAATAGGCAAAAAACCCTTGCAGTTTAAGAACATACCTATAGCCAACAGATATTTCTATCAAACTTTAAAAAACAGGGAAATTGGGCAGCTATAGTGAATGCACCAGGGGAGCAGGAGACCTGACCTCCTCTCTGAAATATTGTACTGCCCTATACATTTGTCAAAATGCAAACACAATTTGGGTTGGTCTTTCACAGTCCAATCCACTTCCTGTGTAGCTTGGAAGAATTTAATAACATGTGTCTCTGAGCATATGGTGAGTGGTGGCAACACTTGCAATCAGCCTAAATAACAGAAACAAGACATGTGCTGTGCTGATCTTGTTTTAGGAAGGAGGAAGCAACAATATTAAGCTAAATGATACAGTTCAGATAGTCACTTTAAGTATGTTTGATTTACTTTACAATTTTAGTGAAGCATTTTCTTTTGCTTCTGTTTATGTGAATATGTGAAGTGCAGCAACACTTTGCATAATTTACACTAAAAATCTCCAAAATGGCACTGATTATTCTGCAGAATAGTCTCCAATGGACATGTCTCAGTTTGCAGAAGATAAAACAGTGGGAGATGAAATATATTCTAGCAAATGTCTAGGTGTGCTTTGTTTTTCATTGACCATGCCCACCCTTCCTTAAGTGGAGTGACACAGCAGGCTGAAAACATGCATCTTGGGCAGGCCAAATTTTTTTTCCAATAGCTTTTCCAATAGCTGGATTCATTGCTTAAGCAGCAACATATTGTAATCAGTCTGATTTTACATCAAACTGTAGTTTCAGATTCAACTAGTAATGCACCCAAAATAGAAAGAGAACATAACCTCCACTTTGAAACACAAAAGGCTGTCTTCACCATCACATGACATTAACCAATGAAAAGGTTTTGAAATGAAGAAAAAATAAATTTGACACAGATTTCTAGGATGAATAATGAGAGAAATATACCTTACATCAGTGGTACATGCTCTGGTAACCTCACGTTTGGATTACTGTAATGCGCTTTACGTAGGGCTACCTTTGAAGACAGTTCGGAAGCTACAACTAGTGCAAAATGCGGCGGCCAGATTGCTGACAAGGACCAAGCGGTCCGAGCATATAACACCTGTTCTGGCCAGCTTGCACTGGTTGCCAATATGTTTCCGGGCTAGATTCAAAGTCTTGGTATTAACCTATAAAGCCTTATACGGTGCGGGACCACGATACCTTGCGGAACGCCTCTTCCGATATGAACCAGCCCGTACACTACGTTCTACTACGAAGGCCCTCCTCCGGGTTCCAACTCATAGGGAGGCCCGGACGGTGGTGACAAGATCTAGGGCCTTCTCAGTGGTGGCCCCCGAACTATGGAACAGTCTCCCTGAGGAAGTACGCCTGGCGCCGACTCTGCTCTCCTTCCGGCGCCAGGTCAAAACCTTCCTATTCTCTGAAGCATTTTAAGTTACACTGATTTAATTTTAAAAATGTTTATTGTATTGGATTGTTGATTGTATTTTAGTATTATTTTGTTATTCATTGTATTTTTATGCTATTTTATGTTCACCGCCCAGAGAGCTATTGCTAGTCGGGCGGTATATAAATTTAATAAATAAATAAATAAATAAAAATAAATAAATAAATAATTTTCTAGGTCAGATGTTCTGTAGAAACAGTAGTAACACAGGAAAGAAGCAAAGCAAGAAGAACACCAACAAACATACAAAAAAATGTAATTCTCCATCTTTGGAGATGTAGTTGTGATGCAGATGTTGCCACCATTCACCATATGCTCAGAGGCACATGTTACCAAATTCTTCCAAGCTTCATAGGAAGTGGATTGCACTGTGAAAGACTAATCCAAACTGTGTTTGCATTTTTACAAATGTGTAGGGCAGGACAATATCTCAGAGAGGAGGTCAGGTCTCCTGCTCCCCGGGTGCTGCCCAATTGCCCTGCTTTTTAAAGTTTGATAGAAATTTTTGTCGCCTATAGGTACGTTCTTAAACCGCAGGGGTGTCACAACTGGGGTGCGGAGGGTGCGGATCGCACCCGGGTGACACCCTGAGGGGGGTGACACCCAGAGCCGCCCTGCCCTGCGCCGTTGCCCAGCAAAGGAGCCGAGAAGCGCTCCGGGTCGGCGCAGCCAACTCCTCCTTCGAGGCGGGCGGGCAAGATGGAAAGCAGGCGCCTGCTCACTGGTGGTGAAGCCGGCATGGGCCTTCCACCGCCAGCTTGAAGCGCGCGCGTGCGTGCGTGTGGGAGGGTGTGCGCTGGAGGTCCACACCCTCCCACACTCCCGCTAGTGATGCCGCTGTTAAACCGCAAGGGGCTTTTTACCTATTAGTGAATAATAACTAGAACTCTGAAGAACTCGACAGATTGCTGATATAGTATTCACAGCATTTTGTTTAACGTAGATGGAATAGGAAGCTGACTTGTCTCAAGTCAGACCACTGGTTCATCTAGCTCAGTATTGCCTACATGCATGGGTGGGGAACCTTTTTCCTATGAAGGACCATCGACCTATAGGAAGAGTTAATTGGAGGGATGCAGCTGATGGGGTGCAGAGTTGGAGCCAAATTTGGTTGGGGTTTGCAAGGCAATATAGCAGTCTCTTTCTCTCTCACTCTCTCTGCCACTCATCCCCCTTTCTCTCTCTATGCTACCCCATCTTTCTCTCTCTCTCTCTCTGTCACCACATCCATGAGGGCACATGGCATAATGGATGCAGGTTTCACACTCCACATCTATACTACAAACCATGATGGCATGAGCTGCCTCCACTGTTGGAGGCAGTATATGTCTGAATACCATTTTCTGGAAATCACAGGAGGAGAGAGTGCTGTTGAGCTCAGGTCATGCTTGTGGGCTTTCCACAGGCACTGTGAGAACAGAGTGCTGGACTAGATGGCCCACTGGGCTGATCCAGCAGGCTCTTCTTATGTTCTTATGTATTGACTGAAAACCAGGCTGTAAGTTAGAAGTAGCCAACATGGTACCCTCCAGACATTGTTGGGCTCCAACACCCATCAGCCCCAGCCAGCATGGCCAATGCTCAGGAATGATGGGAACTGCAGTCCAACAACATCTGAAGGGCACCACATTGGCTACCCCTGCTTTAGGGCTTCAGGCTGGAGCCTTTCGCAACTCTGCCTGACGATTCTGGAGACTAAACCTGGGACCTTTTGAATGTAAAGCGTGGGCTCTTTCAATGAGCTACAGCCCTTCCCCAGATCTCATATGTAGTGTCAAGACACCGACATAGTGGTCACCTTCATGGCTCTGCTGTTTTTTGAAAGTATCGCACAGCAAGAATGGCCTAATACTGTAGGAGGAAGCCCAGCTATTGACTGTTGGTGAGACTAGCTATTCACCTCTGACATTCCCGCCTTGCTCATTTGGTGTCTTTCCTCTGTGTCTTTTTCTTTCCTACAAAGGATTGTGCCTCCAGTACCTATTCACTCCTCTTCACGTTTAGTTTGAAAGACCCACTAAATATGAGTTTACTCTTCTGAAAAGATGGCTTGATTCAGAGAGCAGGGTCTCCTCAAAGATGCTTTTGAAGGCAAGCCTTCAAAGCTCTCGGGGCGGCAGCAGAGCCATTTCTGAGCAGAGCCCTTTACAGCTTGGGAACTGAGCCATTATTTCTGAAAGGTGAGTCTGTTTCTGCAGCATTTCATGTTTCTGTCTCCGTTTTTCCAGTTTTCAGGAAATGTGGCAGACTGCAAGAGCACCATTGCTGAACTTAACATGGAGCGCCCAATTAGAGATAGAGGCTGCAATCCATTTCTTCTCCATGTGCTTAAGGACATTTGAAATTAACAGGATTTAGGAGTGCATGACTATGCCCTGGAATGGACTTTACCATGCACAGTGAGATAAGTCATTCTCTGGTTAGGCTCAGGGCCAACTCACACAACCATTTTGACACAGGGATGGCATGACAGTTCTTTCAACCTGTGCTCAAAGCCCAACTCAGACAGATCACTGTGGTTCTGAAATTCCAGATCCTCCCCCCCAAAGATTTAAGTGCAATATTTCTATTGGTGGGAGTTCAGGACATAGCCTTTTTAATGGCAGCATCGAAGTTGAAGACCTTGGAGGCTCATCTTGTCAATACTAGGGATAGGATCGTAAGGACAGCCTGCTATGGAAATGGACTACCTTCAAGTTGATCCCTACTTATGGTGACCCTATGACCCTAGGGTTTTCATGGCAAGCGGTATTCAGAGAGGGGTTACCATTGCCTCCCTTTGAGGCTGAGAGGCAGTGACTGGCCCAAGGTCACCCAGTGAGCTTCATGGCTGTGTGGGGATTCAAACCCTGGTCTACCAGGTCATAGTCCAACACCTTAACCACGCTGGTTCTCTATAGGAACCCTGAAAGCAGGACCTGAACACAACAGCACTCTCCTTCACTTTTCAGTAATTGGTCTTCGGAGGCATGCTGCCTCCCATCATGGAAGCAGAGCAGAGTCATCATGGCTGGTATCCATTGATAGCCTTTTCCTCCATGCATTTGTCTAATAATCTTTTACAGGCATCCAAGCTGGTTGGCCATCATTGTGGGAGTGAATTCTCTCCCCACTTGTGATTCCCCGCAACTGGTATCCATCACCTATGACAATGGAGGGAGAGCAGAGCCATTTTAGCCTAGTCCTAGAGCCAGTGTGGTGTAGTGGTTAAACGTACTGGACTATGATCTGGGAGACCAGGGTTCGAATCCCCACACAGCCATGAAGCTCACTGGGTGACCTTGGGCCAGTCACTGCCTCTCAGCCTCAGAGGAAGACAATGGTAAACCACCTCTGAATACCGCTTACCATGAAAACCCTATTAATAGGGTCGCCATAAGTCAGGATGGACTTGAAGGCAGACCCAAATCCTGCTAATAAAGCCTGTGTTAGCCGGTGACTATAATCGTCTTTTCTTCATGGTGCATCTATGGTGCAGCCAAGATGATACCAGCCAGGCAGAAAGTCTTCCAAGGATCATCTTGAGTTTTCTTGCCCTCTGTCCAGGCTTCCCACTCAAGGGGTCAGTTTCTGGGCAGAGAGCTTCATCTACCGCCAGTTGTGATCTGCCTGTCCCTACAAAGAAATAAAAGGAATTATCTCGCTCAAGACAGATAACTTAAAGGTGAATAATTACAAAACTGCCAGCGTGGAGATGAACATTATTTTGGAATG
The DNA here is from genome assembly GCF_030035675.1 of Rhineura floridana. Taxonomy (NCBI): domain Eukaryota; kingdom Metazoa; phylum Chordata; class Lepidosauria; order Squamata; family Rhineuridae; genus Rhineura; species Rhineura floridana. Next base: position 12,668,099 of record NC_084496.1, on the reverse strand, counting down.
TCCCATATAATGGAAGCTGCTCTTTTGATTTATGATCTTCTTTGTCCCTATTTTCCCTCTGGGGCCCCCAAAAAGAAGGTTTTATTTTTTGTCTTGCCCAAGTTATTGGCACAAGGAAAGCTCTGTGTTGTAGGTGAAAATGAGAAATGTAAAATTTATGTGGACATTAATTACATAATTGTGGATTCATACTCAAGCCTTGAAAGATGCTATAATATGTGAAGATCTATAGCCGCCATAATGCAGGACAATCTGGACTCTTTATTGTACCTATTTCCTCCTGGCGTTAATTTTTTATTCTGAGTATGGATTTCAGCGTATTATTTAGCATTCTGTCCACAAACTTAATCTTATTTGGCTTCTCACTAGATGGAAGGTCTCGGTCTGAAAAATGGGGGCATTTTAGTTTGAGTAACTGGGAGATCACCATCACAGAAGGATCAGCATGCCGGAATGTTTATCAGCTTGAGGGCCACATTCCCTCTTGGACAGCCATCCAGGAGCCACATACCAGCGGTTGGTGGGACCAGAGGCAAAACTGGGCAAAGAAAAGCATGTTCATTGTATCTTTGTACAGTAGGGTGGTTTCTACACATATTCACACACCCTTCTCCATTCAGACAAGCAAGAGGCATTATCAGAGGACAAGGGCAGAATCATAGCATTCATGAACACTCAAGGAGGGTGTAAAGCAGGGCCAGTGTGGGATCGTGGCCTGGAGAGAGTCCCAAGGACCGCATAAAGAGGCCTGGAGGGCCGCATTCAGCACCCAGGCCTGAGGTTCCTCATGCCTGTTTCCATGTATGTCTTTATGTTATGAACCGCTATGAGATTGTCCCACTAGTCAGCAGTTTAGACATATTTTAAGTACATACATAAAACACAACAAAGCGCTATTATTATTGACAGCCTTGTACTTGGCATTTCTCAGGAATTCCAAGAAACAAACAAAAAATCAGTGTAGTTTTCATTGGGAGTAAAGTACCAATGCATGTTACAAGTGACCTGAACCAGTGTGTGTCTCTGTGTGTTGGGGGATGGACAGAAGGCAACCTGTTCTCCCCTCTGCTGAGTCCTCCTTTAAAGTGTCTGTGGTTTTTGCAGGCTTGCTCCTCCTCTTCCTTCCTTCTCTTCCTGTCTTTGTGCTCAGTTAGTTAGTAATGACTCCTGGAGCGCAGGCCACATGGCTGCTTCAGCATGTATGACTTCACTTCTTTGTAGCAGTAAGCCTTAAGTTTCTTTAATCTTTCCATTCGTAAGGGACCAGGTATTTCTGCACTCCACTGCAATGTATATCTACCAAAAACTCTAACTGTTTTGAAATCAGTGGTTAAAATCAGTGCATTTTTGAAAGGTTCAGTCTGCCATCTTGATTCAAAATAGCATCCAGCTGTATCCAAACATAGACCAAAACCTGCTCCTTGATCTCAGGCACCATCATGCAAATTTGGTTACAATATCTGCAGAGGTGTCCAACTGCATAGCAAACAAATAACTTTGCAAAATATATAGCAGATGATTTTTATGGCTCATCTTCATCCAGGAATGGAAGCAAAAATGCCTCTGTCAAAATCCTTACTACAGCTAGCTGCAAGACTCTCCCTCTCCCCTCCCCGCTCAATCAACACACACATTGAATGAGTAAGTCCACTCCTATCTGTTAACAAGATCCCAGAGCCTTTAAAGCTTGGCTGGTTTACAGCAGGCTGATAACACCTGGGAAAGCTGTCCTTTTTGAGATTTGCTCCCATCTGCTTTCGTTTGGTTTGCAATGCAGCTCTGCCAGCTTTTCATGCTACTGACTTAGCTGGGAGGAAAAGGCCAATGCCACAGCCCTGTCTGCTTAGAGATTAACAACTTCAGCCTCTTGCTGAATCTGGAGCTGAGCCGCTATGAGCGGTTATTTCCTTTTCACACCTCATTGAATTTGCTACTTCTAGATCAAAATCAGGCTAGCCAATGCTGGGTCCAATTCATCACCGTCATCATCGCATAGTTAGTGAAGCCATACCCTTTATTAGGAGCAGGCACTGTCTGAAATGGAGAAAACACTATTTTGACTCTCCGTGGTGGCTGTTACCCATTGGGACTGGCAGGACGGAAAGCAGGGAGCCCAACAGTAGGTGGAGCCAGAGCCAATCATAGGCATAGCCCAAGCCAATGGCAGGCAGAGCCCAGACATTCTAGTTTTGTCCCCATCCTCCTCCCTGCTGAGTTCTACAAAGGCAAACATGGAGACTGTTGGAGTAAGCAAATATTGCATGGTCACTTTAAGGGATATTTGGGAAATATCCCATGTACCTGTTTACCATGATGTAACTTCCTAATGGGTGGGGTTTAGTTACCTGACTTCCTCCTCCTTTGTCCTGGGGGATTTTTGAATATTCTCCATTGCTGATCTATCCACCATTGAGAGAGGCTGCATGGCACAGATGCTCTCTCTCAGAGCATCCATACCAAAGACTAAGATGGACTGAGACTATTTTTCTTTCATCTGAGCTAGAACCTATGTTTCTGAACATATTTAGAATTTGTGAGTAAACATTCTTTTCTTTTACCTAAAGGATTGTGTCTGTTGTTATTTATATAGAGAAAGGTGGGGCTGGTTTATTCTCATTCTGCTGCTTGTATTTTTACAACTCTGCTAAGAAATAGGACCAACCAAATTAGTTCCTATTTCTGTGTGTATTTTTTATAATACCGAACAGAGACTAAGGAGGAAGGGGAAGCCAACAGCCAGGGCCAACCCTTGGATTGGTTGCAAGCAAGAAAGCAGGCAAGTGGAGGTTGGCTGAGGGCAGACTGAGGTTGGTGGGGCAGTGTCCTACTTGCCCTAACAGACCAGTCTCTGCTGCCTCATTGTCAGAGACACTCCTTGTTTCCTGGTGCCTGCCTTGGGGTGTCTGCTGATAACATTGGGCATCATCATCATCATCTATTTATTTATTTATTATTACATTTGTATACCGCCCCATAGCCGAAGCTCTCTGGGAGGTTACACCAATTAAAAACATTAAAAACAAATATGCAAATCTGAAAACACTTTTTTTAAAAAAAAACAATTTAGAAACACATGCTAAAATGCCTGGGAGAAGAGGAAAGTCGTGACCTGGCGCCAAAAAGATAACAGTGTTGGCGCCAGGCGCACCTCGTCAACATGCCATATCTTTGCAGGACAACCGGACGCATGGCTAGAGCAGCAGATGGAGCCGGCCTGGTATGAGGGGGTTATGGAAATGGACCAAAGAGGCAGAGAAGGGAGGATGGATGGCAGGAGAATGAAAGGGGCTGCACAGAGGCCGGGAGAGATGGAGCCCAACGAGAGGCAGGAGGGGAAACAGGGGGACCCGAGAGACTTCTGTGGCCCTTCTGTGGGAGGTGAAGAGGGCCCTTTTGTACTTCCTGGGAGGCAGGGGAAGGTTGCTTGGGGCCAAGGAATGTCAGGTGGAAGGGGGAGACAGTCCCGGGTTACGGCCCTTCCCTTGGCAATGTCTCATTCCTTCCTTTTTCTGTTGCTGCTGCACAGGGTAAGGGTAGCGGTGGCATCTGCAGAGCTCCTCATTCAGTAGCTCTGCCATCCTTTTCTTTCTCCCACAACACCCCGGACCCAGCATCATTCTAAAACATTGTGGGGAATGCCAGCATCCACCACAAAGCAAACTGGCAACCCCCACAGTGGTGACAAAGAGGGATGGAAAGATCTGCCTCTTTTGGTTCTCTCTGTCTGTTATTTTTCCAATCTGAAATTCAGTTCTCCACATTTCTGTAGCAGTTTGCATTTTTTTAAAAAGCACATTGTGAGCATTCTTCAGCATTTTGGTGCAACTTTCTCCTAATAAACACATTTTTCTATGCTGTCTTGACAAACGAATGCATTTTTGCAAGCAATCTCTCCTAATATGGTGCCTTTTTGTACTTTATTTTCACCAATATATTCATTTAGTACTACATGCGAGAAGGATCTCGGGTGTGTGTGGTCTTTGCAATCCCAAATAATAGAGGAGATTCACAATATATAATTTACATGGGTCAGTACAACAGCATTGTACTGTCATTCCGCTGGAGATGTAGAGGATGGATCCCTCCAGGGATGAGAAAAGACCTGTCAAAAGTGTGTCTTGTTTCGAGTTGTGACAAGCTTCAGACAAGACAGACTGATGGGTTCTTTCATTCTCAGAAAAGGTGTCAAGCAGATTGTCAAGCCTGGCATAGTTGCTTCATATTTTAATAAGCTTCTTTTCATCTGGATGTGTCCTTTCATATAGATGTTGTGACAGAAGTATGAAATTGTGAAAAAGAATTAACATTCCCAATGATTGCCTATTTCCCCCCCTCTCCCTTTCCCTTAATTAACACCTTTCTTTCTGGATGACACCCTCCTGCAAAAAAGGGAAAAAACAAACTCAGGCTGCATTTCTCTGTGGACAATTACTTGTGAGTAAGTGCCATTAAAATCAGCAGGATTTTTTCCCCTATCCAAACATGAAAAGCACTGATCTACATGGCAGACTTGTAGCTGGAAATTTTGTAGGGGGCGGTAGCCTAAGGGAATGAGGAATCATTAGAGAACAGCCAGAAGAGGTAGTTTGCTTCCAGATAGGGATGTTGGAGAATTCTGACGGAACTGGAAATGGGAACGAAAACTGCCAATATTCACTTACTCATGCCATGACTGGAACGGAAATCAGTTCAGTGAACACAATTGGTATTTGTTGCTGTTGTTTTCAGTCCACAAACGATGCATAATTGATGATGATCCCTGCCCTTTGCATTGTATTTCCTTTGCATTGAAATGAATGGCCTTTGCATTCCAATGAGTGGTGTGGAAATACAAGTGACCTCAGTAGTGAGTGGCTCATGTCGCCCCAGTGGTGGAGAGTGCCTTCCCTCAGTTTTGGCTGGTGGCCCAGTTATGCCCCTATCTGGACAGGGATAGCCTGATTCCTCTTGTCTCTAGGTTAGATTACTGCAATGCGTTATATATGTGGCTGCCTTTGAAGACAGTTCGGAAACTGCAGCTGGTGCAGAATTCCGCAGCCAGATTGCTCACCAGGGCAAAACAGTCTGAGCACATAACACCAACTCTGGCACAACTGCACTGGCTACCAATTAGTTTCCGGGCTCAATTTGAAGAGCTGGTTTTGAGCTATAAAGTCTTGTTTGTTTGTTTATAAAAATATTTGTATACCACTATTTTGTTGAAAACATCAAAGCAGTTTACAGCACATTAAAAACAACAACCATCACCATAGAATACAAACATTCAAAAACACAATAAAAACAAAGGTCAACTGTTGCAAAGAAAGCATCTTTTTAATTGTCTGCTTAAGCCTGGCGGAACAGAAAGGTTTTCAGCAGGCACTTAAAAGTTAAAACAGTTAAAAAAGTTAAAAGTTGGCAGAGCAGTCCAGGGGACTGGGCCGATGACACTGAAGGCTCGATTTTGTGTCAATATTAAATGAGCCTCGCCAACTTGGGGGATGACCAAAGCCACTCCTGCAGATTTTCTCAGTGGTAGAGCTGGGATATAAGGGTTCAGGAGGTCCCTAAGATACCCTTGAGCTAAGCTGTTTAGGGCTTTGTAAATTAATCCAAGGACCTTGAACCTGGCTCGGTAGCAGATAGGCAGCCAGTGCAGATGTTTTAAAAGTGCTGTCACATGTTGTTGGTTATAGGCTCCCATCAGCATTCCGGCCACTGCATTTTGCACCAGCTGGTGCTTCCGAACCAGGGCCAAGGACAGCCCCACATAGAGCGCATTGCAATGAACCAGCCTCAAGGTTACCAGCACATGGACTACAGAGGTCAGGCTATCCTTGTCCAGGAACGGTCGTAGCTGATGAATCAGACAAAGCTGGTAAAAGGCACTCCTAGCCACAGAGGACACTTGGGCCTCTAGTGGCAAAGATGCGTTCAGGAGTACCCCAGGCTATGGACCAGGTCCTTCAAAGGGAACGGGACCCCATCCAGAACAGGTAACTTGCCTCTCTCTCGGACATGGGAACCACCTACCCAAAAAGCCTCCATCTTCCCAGGATTCAAGCACAGTTATTGGCTCTCATCCAGTCCACTACAGCATTCAGACCCCAATCCGGAGTGTTCACAGCCTCTCCTGGTTCAGATTCTATACAGCTCAGGACCCCAATACCTCAAGGACTGCCTCTCCTCATATGAACCAACCAACCCAGACCCTGCAATCAGCATCTGAGGCCCTTCTTTGTGTGCATCCTCAAAGGGAGATGCAGAGGATGGCAACACAAGAATGGACCTTCTTAGTGCTGGCCCCCTGTTTATGGAACACTCCCCCCAGAGAGACACCACCTGACGCCATCATTATCAATCTTTAGGCACCAGGCAAAAACATCCCCTTTCTCCCAGACATTCGGCTCTTAATTCTTGGAGGGGTTTTGATGTTGTATCCTCTTTTAGGGGTTGGGTTGTTGCACCATCTTATCAATGCATTGTGTTGTTGTTTTTAAAAAATTGTGTTAGTTTTATATTGGTTTTAATCTTTTTACTGCATTTCACTTTGGGTTCATTTTTATAAAGAAAAGTGACCAATACGTTTAATAAATAATAAAATAATAAATAACATAATCATGCAATTAATCTGAGACAGCAAGATGAATAACCAGTTCTGTTGGACGCCAAACTGCAGTAGGGCAGAAAGAGTGCTGCATGCAGTGAACACAGTCTGGAACAGAAACGTATGGCTTCTTATATCCCTTCTTCCAGACGACCTGTTCATTGAGCGTTCAGCCTGATTTGTTTGCAGAGAAAGTGAAATGGACTGCCTTCAAGTCTATTCTGACTTATGGGCGACCCTATGAATCGGGTTTTCATAGTAAGCGGTATTCCGGGGGGGTTTCCCATTGCCTTCCTCTGAGGCTGAGAGGCAGTGACTGGCCCAAGGTCACCCAGTGAGCTTCATGGCTGTGTGGGGATTCGAACCCTGGTTTCCCAGGTCATAGTCCAATACCCTAACCACTATACCACACTGGCTCTGAGATTAGACAAAGTTGGCTATTTAACATGCATTTGTTTAGATTTGTTTGTGGGCAGGTAAGATGCTGTTGCATCAAAACAAGCATCATTCCACGCTTTCTAGTGCATTGCCCCACCACTTTCCTTATTGCAAAAAGTCTGAACTTTTGGGGAAGTGGGTTTACTTATTCGTTTGTTCGTTTGTTTACAAGCTGCACTTTTCATCAAACTACATCAAGGTGGCTTACAACATGCAAAGACACAAGGCCTCCCAATCAACTGGAATTGTGCAATTTGAATTTGCAAGTATGGGCCTCAATCCCACCTGCAAATAGCGACACACTGCAAGCATCCTTATGGAACAATCCAAACCCAAGATTTGCTGCGAGTTTAGGATAGGCGGGTCTCTGGAGCAACTGAAAGAGCCTCGGCTCAGCTGGGTGAAGTCCTTCATCCTGGCTCAGCTGGAGATATGCTGGTGTATGTCTTCCATCCTGGCTCAGCTGGGGCTCAGCCAGCTCCCCCAAAACCATCTGAGGTGAGGTCGGGGTAAGTCCCAAAAAAGGGTGTTCTGGGAGAATGGTGGGGAGCATGGCAGGGTTAGGATGAGGCACGGGAAGATTTATCCCTATTCTGAACTCCAACCCGACCGTGTGACTTTGCAACCCAGCGGAAGTTACACTGGCCAAAAGAGTGGTGTGAATCAAACTCTACTTTAAAAGCTTTCCCCTTCAGCAGGCTCAGGCAGCCTCAGCCAGCAGCAGCCCTACGCCTGAACAGAATTTGGAATTGGGGTGACACAGGCGTAATTTATCCTGCCATAAATTCAGCTAGCTTCCTATAGTTTGGATTGCACTGTTAATCTAATACGGTGAAAATTATTCAACTGTATATGGTGCATGTGGTGTAAAGATATTTAATTAGTAACCAGCTGGGTGGATATCGCCTGTATACTCCCTTCTACATTTTTACAAGCAAAAAGGGCTGAAGATCTTGCTGGAAACCTATTTTACTAACCCTTTCCTGACCTACTGTGTGTGTGTACTGCCCCAGAAACCTTCTCTCTGATACTCCTACCAGTCACCAGAGACCAACATCCTAAGCTGCGTCTCACGTCTCCCCTCAGCACTGCGGACAGGCTCTCCCCTTGTCTCTTCAGCCCAAGCCAAGTGATTCAGTTACTCCCAGAAAGTCTTCAGCCACCAAGTCACTCCACCTACCTCTCAGGTAGGGATGAGGTATCCCGGCTCCCAACCAGAGAAGCAGACTCGGGACTCGGCAACTGGGTTTTTCTCCATCAGGCTTTATCCCAGAAATAAGAGCAGGGATCTAGCATTTCACGCTGGGCCTAAACAGGGCTTCAAACAGGAACAGGCCTACTACAACTGGAAGCAACAGTAGATGAGTTGTTGCAACAGCGAACAGACACAATGCTACTTCTATATATATATAGAAAAAGGGTGGGCACTGGACACTATGAAATATTAATTCAGGTTCTTTCTAGCACGAGCTACAAGGCAGGAGCTATGATGTGGGGGAGGGGGGAGAAGAGGAAAACATGGCAATGTCTGCCTCTGCTGAATTACTTTTGTTTTCCACTAGCAGAGACATTCCAAAGTGTTTGTTAGGGCTTATCTCTTCAACCGTTGTGCCTGGCCTTAATGCCAGCAGAAAATTCCCAACGGCCAGTTTTAAGGCTTCTGGAGACACATTCTATGTAACCTCCTCATTTCCTTGATCAGGGATGTCAGTGTCTTTCCCAGCGTTGGTAACCCCTTCTCCATCCTCCCAACCTTGCCAGAGATTCTCCATTGGTCCCATGGCATGGGGGAGAAACTCAATTCAGTTTCCATTTAAAGCCAAACAGGTGAAATTTGCACTTTCTGAAACAATATAAGAACCAGAGCACAGCCATGCTTATCTTTTTGTGATGCCATTCGGCAACCAAAGTTTGTGATGCCATTCTCCAACCAAACAATGCATATATTAGGGGAAAGTGTGCATAATACAAATATATGAGTGAAAATAACATACAAAGAGTCATTGCATTAGGAGAAACTGCTTGCAAAAATGTGCATGTTAGCCAAAACTGCATGCAGAAATTTGGTTATTAGAAGTTCACGCTACAATGCTAATAAATGTTCATGTGTGTGTATGTGTGTGTTTTAAAATAGCAAATTGTTGCAGAAATGTGGGGAACCGAATTTAAGATGGGGAAAATGAGGAACAGAACCGAAATTGACAGATCTTTCCTTCCCTAGCTCTAAGGCATGACTTGAAGACACAGAATCTTTTATGAAAGTAAACTGGTCTGGGTGTGGCCAGAGCCTGGATGAAAGACCACAAATAACTCCATATACCATCTTATATTCCATCATGAAAGAAAGGTGGGATGTAAGTGGAACAATAATTGTTGTAAAACTAGGCTTATTCAATTTGTACATCACTTCCCAATAAAGATGTTGGGAAGTGATTTTCAACAAAGTTGTTGTTGTTAATAATAATAATAATATCACACAAGCATGATTAAAAACACATTTAACAGTACAACAACATAGCATTGGTATGGCCCAAATGCCTGGGGAAACAAAGACATTTTTGTCTGGTGCTGATGACAAGGTTTGTTGCCAGGCAGCCCTCCCTGGGGAGAGCATTCCATAAATGGGAGGCTACCACAGAGAAGGTCCATCCTCTTGTTGCCACCCTCTGAACCTCCCTTGGAGATGGCAGAGTAGTGTGTCAGAGGATCCAGGCAGGTTCTTATAAATAATAATATGGGGAAGGGGTCCCTTAGGTATTGTGGCCACAAACCATATAGGGTTTTAAAGGTCAAAACAATCAGTTTGAATTGGGCCTGGAAACAATTGGCAGCCAATGCAGTCAGGCCAGAACTGGTGTTATATAATCATGTCTTCTTGTTTCAGTTAATAGTCCAGATTCTGCATTTTGCAGTAGCTATAGTTTCTGAACAGTCTTCAAAGGCAGCCCCACGTGCAATGCATTGCAGCAGTTGAACCTGGAGGTTACTAGAGCATAGACAACTGAAGCCAGGCTATTCCAACCAGATGGGGTCACAGCTGGGCTATCAGACAAAGCTGGTAAAAGGCACTCTATACACCTGAGGCCACTTGTGCCTGCAACAACAGTGCTGGATCCAAGAGTACCCTCAAACTGAACACCTGCTCCTTCAAGAGGAGTTAGGAGATGGGAGAGAAATTTGATTAATTTAACGCTGAATTTATTTTTTAAAAATCACACTTTTTGAAACTATGAGAACCAAAACACAGGCATTCTTCTAAATGTTTACGTATCCCAATGTTGCTATGCAGTTCTCCAACCAAAGAAGGCTTACAAAAATGCATATATCAAGAGAAAGTATGCATAGAAATGCATATATTAATGAAAATAACATGAAAGTACATTATCTTGGGATAAATTGCAAAAATGTGTACGTTAGACAACACTGCTTACAGAAATGTGTTTAACAGGAGAAATTTGCACTAAAATGCTGAAGCATGATGAGGATGTTTTAATTTAAAAATGCAAATTGCTGCAGAAACCCAGAGAATTGAGTTTAAGATTGGACAAACGACAAATTGAGAGAACTGAAATTGACAGATGCTTCCACCCCTAAGGGGAGTGTAACCCCATCTAGAAGAGGATGCCTTCCACTGTGTCTCTACCTTATCTGGATAGCACTTCAGTGACAAACAAATGGTAATGCCCAGGTTATTCCATGTACCTTTTGCCTGCCTCTTTGTTTTCCAACAAGTAGCTCTTTCTTCATGCTTTCAACATTGGATTGTTTTCACCGATTAGCTACAAAAACCTTCCACCTTGCAGGGTTGAAATTGATCCAATGAAGAATCTGGTATAAAGTGTCGATACAGTGATATATGGCTTAATTTAGAGCCAGACTTACGACTGGAGGGAAAAAATGCTTCCAGAATCACTTGAAATTCAGGAAAAGCAATTAGCATCATCAGATAACCCTTGGCAGGCTGCGGGGGGGGGGGAAGGTTCAGAAAAGGGCAACCAGAATGCTCAAGGGGATGGAGCGACTCCCCTATGAGGAAAGGCTGCCGCATTTTGGGCTTTTTAAGTTAGAGAAAAGGTGAGTTAGAGGCAATATGATAGAAGTGTATAAAATTATGCATGGCATGGAAAAAGTGGATAGGGAAAAGTTTTCTTCCCTCTCCCATAACACTGGACCTTGTGGACATTCAATAAAGCTGAATGTTGGAAGATTCAGAATAGACAAAAGAAAGTCCTTCGCGTAGCGCATAGTTAAACTATGGAATTTGCTCTCACAAGAGGCAGTGATGGCTACCAACTTGAGTTTTTTTTTTAAAATTAGACAAATTCATGGAGAATAAGGCTGTCAGCGGCTACTAGCCCCGATGGCTGTGCTCAGTCTCCACAGTTGGAAGCAGTATACTTCTGAATACCAGTTACTGAAAGCTGCAGGAGGGGAAAGTTGCTGTTGCGCTCAAGTCCTGCTCGTAGACTTCTCATGGGCAACTAGTTGGCCACTGTGAGAACAGGATGCTGGACTAGATGGGCCAATGGCCTGATGAAGCTGCCTCTTCTTATGTTCTTATGGGGGAGGTCCTCTTTTTTTAAGTGTGCAGCTGCTACTCTTACATAGGGGCTGCTATGGGAACCACAAAATGGCCTGTAGGGTCTTAGTTGATTTTATGCTGTAGTGATTTGATGAAGCCAGATTCTCATGCGGCTGTCTCCGCTAGTGGTAAACGCCCTAACACATTAGCTGGTTTCACCTAGCTGTCTCATGGGAAGGGAAGCCACGTTAAGGCTCATTCTGTTGGCTCAGTTGGGACTAGGAATGTAAAGAACTGCCCATTTCAGCTCTCTCCATTCCTCATTCTTCCAATCTTAAATTCAGTTCTCCACATTTCTGGAGCAATTTGTGATTAAAAAAAAAATCTCAGGAAAATTCACCAGAATTTTAGTGTGAATTTCTCCTAATGAACACATATTTCTATGCAGTCCTAGCTAATATACACATTTTTGCAAGCAGTTCCCCCTAATATAATGCATTTCCTGAAGCCCATCCAACTATACATTGATTCCACTTTAAATAGTCTTGGCTTCCCCCAAAGAATCCTTGGAGCTGTAGTTTGTTAAAGATACTGGGAGTTGTCAGGAGATTTCTGTCCCCCTCACAGAGCTACCATCCCCAGAGTGGCTTAACAATCAATCCCTCTTCCCAGGGACTGAGACCTGCAGCTCTGTGAAGGAAACAGGGCTCTCCTAACAACTCTCAGCACCCTTAAGAAACTACACCTCCCAGGATTCTTTGGGGGAAGCCATGACTGTTTAAAGTGGTATGATACTGCCTTAAATGTATTGTGCGGCTGGGGCCAAAATAAAAAAGGGAAGTAGAAAGGTTTGGCTCCACCTAACCTTAACCTAGGCAGAAACTGCTTCTGAATCACAGTGACGTTTGAGGAGAGCAAGAACTCTTCTTTGGGAGAAACCTTGGAACTTGGTTGGAAATGAAGAGAAAAAGCTTAATTGGATGACACATTCTAGTTAACTGGAAAGAAAGGCCTAGCTTTCTGATTTAGCAGCTGTCAAAGCCATAATAATAACTTGGCAGTGCTATCCAGTAATGGTTTTTGCTTATGAGACCGTAGCCATGGGTCCATCAAGAGATCTGAGACTGCTTGTGAATGTATGCCAGCTTAGCATGAGACACAGGGTGGTATTCAAAGGTAGTCCTGCTCGGAATACACCCACTGAAGATAGCGGGCATGACTAACAGGTCCATTAATTTCAGTGGGATCTATTGGCCGGTCCCTGGTCAAAAGCATTTTGTCAACCTGACAGGCTGGTATCGATTCAGGTTCGCTCTTTGTCTACTAGCCATTGCTTTTGCTGATCCATTATTTTGCCCTCGTAGAAAAGATGGATATTAATATCAATATTTTTAAAGGAAATGTCATGAACCTGTAATGGTCATGAGTTATTAAAAATCTAATAGCAATACTTTGGCTCCAGTAAGGGACTCTGGGAGATGGTTACAGTTAGAAAAGACAAGCCTTTGCCAATTTGCAAATTTGAGTTTCACTTCCCTGCTGAAGATGGTTAGAGAAGCCTTAACAAGCTGCACCTGTTTATCTTTGCTGATTAGCAAGTGCCTGGTACCCAAGGTCATCCTTGGCCTGTACAGTTGGAAAACACAGTTGGGAGGGGGGCCTGAAGGCGCGAAAATGTGAGAAACATCGAGAAGAAAGTTACATCAGCCAATTCCTGATTGGTCAATTAATCTTGGACCGTTAGGATCCTTTTCCCTTAAGTATAGGGCTAGAGACCCATAGCCTTTGTTCTCTGTTCTCTGCCTATGCTGACTGGCACCAGAGTTCCAAACCTTTCTGCCTTATGGTTCCAGGGGTTGCTTATGGGAAGGCAACCTATGTCTGGTTCCATTGCTTTATGTTGAACATCCATCTCTCTTAGGAGAGGTGCCACGCAACCAACTACCTCGTGTGTAAGTAGTTAGGTGAGTTAGTTTGTTATTTTCTTGTTGTGTGTATGAATTCTCTTGTAAGAACCTAAACCCCTGTTGGGTGAATGGTCTTAAAGGATTACTTGCTGCTATATGTTATGTGCACTTATATATCTTAATAAAGCTACTTCTATTTAACCTGGTGTGTTCAATTGAGAGAAGGGGTGGTTCTGGATTCAGTACCTTGACCAATCTCAGTCACTAACTACCAAAGAGGGTTAAGAAGTTAAAGGCTTGGATTTTAAGTGTTAAACCAGAGGTGCCTGGCAAGGAGTGTAACTGTGACTCTTGCCTTTTAGGACCTTGGTTTTATATATCTTCTGGGCTCAGAGATCCCCTGGCTCTGAGTGGACCAGTATACAGGGGTGGTGGCAGCCTACCTTCTACCTTGCAGGGTTGTTGTGAGCGTACACAGCCTTGGCAAGGGTGAAGTAATAGCTTTTTGGTTCCAGTCTCATTTCCCTAAGGGTGGGGGTCTGAGTCTGATGCATGAACCCAGTACCTTGAGGGTCTGGGGGTCATGACAGGAGATATCAATAATTTTAAAGGAAATATTGATATTTTGAAAGGAAATACAAGTAAATGAAAGGAAATATCAGTAAAGTTGTTCTTTATATTATTCTTAATAGCAATATTCTAGAGGTGGATTTTTTTTAAAAAAATTTTTTTTGAAAATAGTTGCAGAAAATCAGTACATAAAATCCGAACTCCAATGATAGAGAATAAGCAAATTAAAGGAAAATTTGGTACCAAATGCACATTGAGCAGAATTCTAGCACATCCCTAATTCTGAGTGGTTGGTTGGTTGGCGATCACTCGTGGCCGAGTAAGATTGTCTTCCAAGATAATTTGGTTGGAAGACACCTGTGCGTGAGTTTGTTTTATGTGGGGAAATCGGCACACGACGATCAACACACAATCTTGACAGAAAAAGACTTTGATCCAATGGCATGGCTATCACGATGATTGGAAGTCTTTTATCTGCTGCAGCCTTCATCTGCCTTCACAGCCATTGTAACATACACATTGTTATCCTCCACCTGTTCTGCCATTGAGGACATTCTTGGATCGTTCTTTGTCTGATTCCTCTCCCTCGACCTTACCGCCATGGGTGACCCTGCTGGGAGCACATCACTCTTGACGGCATCGCTCACAGGGTTCATTGGAACACGCAAGCCCACTCACCACTACAAGGTGACAATCCAGTGAGTAGGACTTAGTTGAATGCAACCCAGAGTGTAGTGCAGCCCACCAGTGACAAAGCCCTGTCAGCTGTCATTTGTAGTGGAGAACCTAGGTAGGGGGGAACCAAATGTGCCCCCAACCCTCTCTATCTTGCCCTCTGGACTCTCCTCAGCCACACCTTCTACTTGTCCTGCTCCACACCCTCTTGACCATTTCCCCCCATCTGGAATGTGCCCTTGAACTCTGCTAACATCTCTTGCTTCCCAGGACAGAGGACAGGGAGGGCTGTGTGATACTGTGTAAAAACAAGCCTACCGTGCAAAGGTAAATTTGACATTAGTTGCCCTACCCACTTTTTAGCTCAATGCTGGTATGCGTTAAGAACATAAGAAGAGCCTGCTGGATCAGGCCAGTGGCCCATCTAGTCCAGCATCCTGTTCTCACAGTGGCCAACCGGGTGCCTAGGGGAAGCCCACAAGTAGGACTCGAGTGCAAGAACACTCTCTCCTCCTGAGGCTTCCGGCAACTGGTTTTCAGAAGCATGCTGCCTCTGACTAGGGTGGCGGAGCACAGCCGTCACGGCTAGTAGCCATTGATAGCCCTGTCCTCCATGAATTTGTCTAATCTTCTTTTAAAGCCATCCAAGCTGGTGGCCATTACTGCATCTTGTGGGAGCAAATTCCATAGTTTAACTATGCGCTGAGTAAAGAAGTCCTTCCTTTTGTCTGTCCTGAATCTTCCAACATTCAGCTTCATTGGAAGGTTGTCCAGAAGCGAATGCAGACCTTGATCTGGAAAATGTTGCCCAACCTGCTCCAGCAAGACATTCGCAATCTGTTTCTACCTAGAAGCATCAGTTCATAGCTGTGTTCACTAGGGATGGAAAGTTCTGTCAATTTTGATTCTCTCAGTTTGTCACTTGTCTAATGTTAAATTCAGTTCTCTACATTTCTGTAGCAATCTGGGATATATATATATATATATATATATATATATATATATATATATATTAAAAATCCTCATGAAAATTCTCCACCATCTTAGTGCAATTTTCTCCAAATAAACACATTTTTTGCAGGCAGTTCTGAGAAAGGAACACGTTTTTGCAAACCATTTCTCATCATTTCGTGCCTTTTCCCACGTGATTTTTGTATATGGTTTTCACTCATATAATCATTTTTATGCACGCTTTCCCTTAATTTATGCATTTTTGTAAATATTGTGCGGTTGGCGAACTGCATCCCAAAATTCAAATAAATGTGAATTTCAAAGAATGGCTGTGTTTTGGTTCTCATATTGTTTCAGAAAGTGTGGATTTGATAAATTCTGTTTGAAATGCGAACAGAATCGACATTCTCACCCATCCCTAGTGTTCACTATTCTCAGATTTAGCCTTTACCCTGTGGTGCTGCTGCCAGCATTCAACTCTCCAGGATTTTTGTCCCTTTCTCTTTCTTCTCTTGGCATCCTAGCAACCTTCACTTCTCCCCTCCCCAAATATTCTGGGGACCCCTCTACCCATTATGAATTTATGGCCATTTTGTATTTGGGGGAGGGTCACTTCAACATTTCAGCAACATCTTGCAAGTGGGGTATTATGCCACATGAGAGCTCATCTACTTTCCTGCCAGCTATGGTTACTGATAAGATTTGACTCTGACTGTTCTCAAGAGCTGAGTGACAGCCTTTGTCGGCGCATACATGACCTTTTGAAAGCAGCGGCCTGGTGGGAACTGCGTCAGTTGCGCTAAGCTGTCAGTGAACAAGGCACCAAGAAGTCTGCAGGAGCACAAGTCTTCCTTCCAGAGCTTCGACAGCAGCACCTTAGGAGAGAGCATTTATGAAGCATCACGAGGGTCTGAAAGGTCATTGGCCACCATGTCTCAGAAGCGACAGTGGTTGTTTTCCTTCTGTGCAGTTTCAGGCTGTTCACAAAGGAATGGGCAGGAGGAAGCAGAAGCTCTGTGTTGTCAAAGGAAAAGGTTACTTATTGAACAGCAAAGTCTTTTTAAAACTTTCATCCAATATTGAGAGAAAAAATCACAGTCATTGTTTTTTGGATGTATTCTCTACCCCAATATGATTGCCAATATGTGGTGGGCTGATATCTTGACCCCAGATAACGTTTATGTCTGTGGTGTCAGAAGATGTGTGCTGGACAATACCCAAACACCAAGAGCTATACAACATATCTTCAGAGAGGAGGGAGAATGTTTCTGTGCATTTGATTCCAGTGCTCTTTGTCAACCTGTGTCTGATCGTTTTTCCATGATAAAATGATGTTTTTACTGCCCCAAGCCGCTAACATTGGTTAGGATAGTAAATACACCCCAATGCATTTCTGGGACATGTTATGCCCCAGGTAGTCTTGTTTCAAGAAGAAAAATGGTAAGTGATACCTGGCTGAAATTTGGATACATTTTACATCTGGCCATTTGTGACAAATGTCTAGACCAGCCTTTCCCAACTAGTGGGCCACCAGATGTTGTTGGACCACAATTCTCATCTTTCCTGACCATTGGCAATGCTGGTTCAGGCTAATGGGAGTTGTGGTCCAACAACATCTGGTGGCCCACTAGTTGGGAAAGGCTGGTCTAGACAGACTACCCTGTGGGTCTACTTATGTGTAAATTGCACAATGAAAAGTGTCCTGGGGTATGGTTTAAGGAGTGGTGAACCCTTTTTTGCCTGAAAGCTGCATCACTCCACTTGCAATCACTTGAGGGGCTGCATGCCCTTGGAGGGCGTGGCTGAAAAGGTAGGTGTGGCCACTTCACCACCACCATCATCGTTATCATATTTATTAATTGATATACTACTAAAAGCCAAAACAGGCTTCTTTGCGGCTTAGGAGTATAAACACCAGCTGCACGAGGATTAAAATACAAACATCCATAATTAAAATATGCAATAAAGCCAACCCATTAAAATGTAAACATCTACAGTTAGAATATATAAAACAACCCCAGTAATGCCATTCTCACATGCATATGCACACAGTACACATACACACACACCACAGACATGCACCATGCATTCACAGAGACCCTTTGCTCCTCAGCTGATCTGTGCAGTTCAGCCGATGAGGGGTGAGGGAGGCTATTTTCCTGACCATTGCAGCGCTGGTCCTTGGAGAGAGGTTTAAATCACCCCCTTTCTGCCCTTCCGATAGATGCTCCCTACCCAGGCCAGCACTACGATGGGACTCCAGTGGTCAATGGACTCAAGGGGTCCAGGTAGCTGGTACTTTCAGTGATAGTGTGGATTCCAAAGCAGACCACATTCTGATCTGTGCATTTTTGTTCAGGAGGTGCAAATCAGGCAGGTCCACTTTTGAATAGTGGCCTGCTGAATTTCTTAAGCATCCTTTGGAAGCTTCATGGGTGATTGGGCATTGAACCTGGATTTTCTCAGTCCTAGCCCAACACTCTCACTGCTTTGAGTGATATGGTTATACCTCTGATTACCAGGTGATGGGCAGCATGACTGTCATGGTGCTCATGTACTGCCTGCAGACATTTCAGAGGCATCTGCTTGGCCACTGTGTTTGACCATTGGTCTGGGCCAGCATGGCTCTTCTTACGTTCTTGTAAGGTTATGACTGGCGGCTGTTTAATAAAGCTATGGCTTTTTCCACACACCACCACTGTGTGATGAACGCTCTTCCTCTCCCACACACTCCCACCACAGGGAAGTGTTGGTTATGAAGGGAGACACCAGTCCTTCCTTTCAGAGATCCACATTTCTACACAAGAAGGCTGACCAATCCAATCCCAACTTACGTGGGCTGGGGGGGGGGATTGGATAGGCAGAAGTATTTCTCTCCCCAGCTCTCCCTATCCTTCTGCCGACCACTGAAGATGTGGCCAGGTATGCATTGGTGGGCTGCCAACCTTGGGGAGCCAGTGGAAGGCTCCCACATGGGGTGTTCTGAGGGCAGGGAGGGGTGGGATAAGCTTTCAAGGATCCACTAGTTCTGAAGCTGGTCTCATTGCCATTGGGCAATGGCATCAGGCCTGATCAGGGCTCTATCTTTGCACCAGCCTAGATGTGGTGCTATGGAAAACTAAACAATGGCCTACAGACTGGAAGCATTAAATATACATCCCAATTCACAGTTGAATCAAATGAGGTATCCAGAACACAGTCTTGTCCTGATTTTTTGGATGAATTTCAGTTGGTACAGCTTGAGGACGTTGACAAGGTGCTTGGACGGGTGCATGCAACCACTTCTGTATTGGATCCTTGTCCCTCTTGGCTAATAAAAGCTAGCAGGGATGGAACAGCCGGTTGGGCCAGGGAAGTGATTAATGCCTCATTACGAGAGGGAGTGGTCCCTGACTGCCTAAAAGAGGCGGTGGTGAGACCACTTCTGAAGAAATCTTCCCTGGATCCGGAAAATTTTAATAACTACAGGCCGGTAGCAAATGTTCCATTCCTGGGCAAGGTTCTGGAACGAGTGGTTGCGGACCAGCTCCAGACACTCTTGGATGAGACCGATTATCTGGATCCATTTCAATCGGGTTTCAGGCCCGGGTTTGGCACAGAGACAGCCTTGGTCGCCCTGTATGATGACCTTTGCCGGGAGAAAGACAGGGGGAGTGTAACTCTGTTGATTCTCCTTGACTTATCAGCGGCCTTTAATACCATCAACCATGGTATCCTTCTGGGGAGACTCGCTGATTTGGGAGTTGGAGGTACTGCTTAGCAGTGGTTCTGCTCCTACTTGGCGGGTCGTCTCCAGAGGGTAGTGCATGGGGAGTACTGCTCGGCACCCTGGGCTCTCCAGTATGGAGTTCCGCAGGGGTCAGTTCTATCCCCCATGCTTTTTAACATCTACATGAAGCCACTGAGTGGGGTCATCAGGAGTTTTGGAGTGCGTTGTCACCAGTATGCTGATGACATGCAACTCTACTTCTCTTTTTCATCTTTTTCAGGTGAGGCTGTCAATGTACTGAACCGGTGCTGGTTGCGACAATGGACTGGATGAGAGCTAATAAACTGAAGCTCAATCCAGACAAGACTGAAATGCTGTTAGTGGGTGGTTCTTCTGACCAGATGGTGGATGTTTATCCTGTCCTGGATGGGGTTGCACTCCCCCTGAAGGAGCAGGTTCGTAGTTTGGGCATTCTTTTAGATCCATCTCTGTCACTTGAGGCTCAGGTAGCCTCGGTGGCACGGAACGCTTTCTACCAGCTTCAGTTGGTGGCCCAGCTACGCCCCTATCTGGACAGAGACAACCTCGCTTCAGTTGTTCATGCTCTGGTAACCTCTAAATTAGATTACTGTAATGCGCTCTACGTGGGGCTGCCTTTGAAGACGGTTCGGAAACTGCAGCTCATGCAAAATGCAGCTGCCAGGTTGTTAACAGGGACCAGGCGGTCCGAACATATAACACCGATTCTGGCCCGCTTGCACTGGCTGCCTATATGTTTCTGGGCTCGATTCAAGGTGCTGGTTTTAACCTATAAAGCCTTACACGGCTTGGGACCACAATACCTGTTAGAACGCCTCTCCCGATATGAACCTACCCGGACACTTCGTTCAACATCGAAGTCCCTCCTCCGGGTGCCTCCTCAGAGGGAAGCTCGGAGGATGGCAACAAGAAAAAGGGCCTTCTCAGTGGTGGCCCCCGAACTGTGGAACGATCTCCCTGTTGAGGTACGCCTGGCGCCAACATTACTATCTTTTCGGCGCCAGGTTAAAACCTTCCTCTTCTCCCAGGCATTTTAACATTTTAACATCTATGTTTTAACTTTTTAACATTTTAATTCAGCATTTAGTATACCAGTATTTTTGTAGTTTAGTATGTTTAAAGTTTTCTTTGTGCTTATTGTATATTGAAGTTTTACTGTTGTGAACCGCCCAGAGAGCTTCGGCTATGGGGCGGTATAGAAATTTAATAAATAAATAAATAATTCCAAAGAAAGGGGATCCCAGGGAATGCAGTAATTACCGAACTATTGCCTTAATATCCCATACAAGTAAGTAATGCTCAAGATTCTACAACAAAGGCTCTTGCCATATATGGAGCAAGAAATGCCAGACATCCAAGCTGGATTTAGAAAGGGAAGAGGCACCAGAGATCATATCGTAAACATACATTGGATAATGGAACAGACCAAGGCATTTCAGAAGAAAATCACCCTGTGCTTTATAGATTACAGCAAAGCCTTTGACTGTGTAGATCATGAAAAACTATGGAATGCTTTAAAAGAAATGGGGGTGCCACAGTATCTGATTGTCCTGATACGCAACCTATACTCTGCACAAGAGGCTACTGTAAGGACAGAATACGGAGAAACTGATTGGTTCCCAGTTGGGAAGGGTGTGAGACAGGGCTGTATTTTATCACCCTGTTTATTTGATCTGTATGCAGAACATATCATACGGAAAGCAGGGTTGGACCAAGATGAAGGAGATGTGAAAATTGGAGGGAGAATTATCAATAATTTAAGATATGCAGAAGATACCATACTACTAGCAGAAACCAGTAATGATTTGAAATTAATGCTGATGAAAGTTTAAGAGGAAAGCACAAAAGCAGGACTACAGCTGAACGTCAAAAAGACTAAAGTAATGACAACAGAAGATTTATGCAACTTTACAGTTGACAATGAGGACATTGAACTTTTCAAGAATTATCAATACCTTGGCACAGTCATTAACCAAAATGGAGACAATAGCCAAGAAATCAGAAGAAGGCTAGGACTGGGGAGGGCGGCTGTGAGAGAACTAGAAAAGGTCCTCAAATGTAAAGATTTATCACTGAACACTAAAGTCAGGATCATTCAGACCATGGTATTTCCGATCTCTATGTATGGATGTGAAAGTTGGACAGTGAAAAAGGCGGATAAGAGAAAAATCAACTCATTTGAAATGTGGTGTTGGAGAAGAGCTTTTGTGCATACCATGGGCTGTGAAAAAAGACAAATAATTGGGTGTTAGAACAAACTAAACCAGAACTATCACTAGAAGCTAAAATGATGAAACTGAGGTTATCATACTTTGGATACATAATGAGAAGACACGATTTACTAGAAAAGACAATAATGCTGGGAAAAATAGAAGGGAGTAGAAAAAGAGGAAGTCCAAACAAGAGACGGATTGATTCCATAAAGGAAGCCACAGACCTGAACTTACAAGATCTGAACAGGGTGGTTCATGATAGATGCTCTTGGAGGTCACTGATTCATAGGGTCGCCATAAGTCGTAGTCGACTTGGAGGCACATAACAACAACAACAAAGATGGGGTGCAGAGATCAGACCCAGATCAGGCCTGATAGTTCCCCTCCCCCCACTTTTGCCATGGTGAGCAGCAGGATTGGGGATGCAGTGGGGGACACATCATTTTTCAAAGCCTCACTGTTAGGAGGGAGGAGTTTTGGGTAGTCCTTCCTTCCTTCCTTTTCCTTCCTTCCTTTTCCTTCCTTCCTTCCTTCCTTTTCCTTCCTTCCTTCCTTCCTTTTCCTTCCTTCCTTCCTTCCTTTCAGAAGATAAAATATATTTACCAGCAGAGAGAGACAGAGAAGCAATGGCCGGGCAATGAACATGAAATATGATTTGCAAATACAGTCCCCATTTGACTAGGGATGCAATACTGTCCTAAAATAAACACATACATTTTATTTTTGAAATGAGCCATTTCAGGGCAATGCCAATGCAACACAGCAAAAAGCCAACTCCAAAGTTTTGTAAAAGCTGACCAGTTTTTAAAACAGCGATTAAGATGGCTGCACAGGGCCGGCCCAACCATTACACATGGTGAGGCAGCCACCTCAGGAAGCTAATATTGGGAGTGGTGAAAGGGCACCACATTGTCAGCATGTGCACACATAAAATAATCACAGGCACTCACCCTAATTATTAGTGTTGGGCTTCAGCTCTGTGTGTATCCCAAATTACCAGGGGAATCAGAAACATAAGAACCTTCCCCAAATCACCTTGAGTCAGATTGCACCCTTTACAAGGCATCTCGAGGTGACTCAGGGATTCTCTAAACTTCCAAGTGGCTCTGTGGCTAAAACTAGTTATATGCCCAGAGTTTGAGAGGGGACAGGATGGAGATGTGTGTGTGTGTGAGTGTAGGAAATATTTTATTTTGACAGACGAGTCTAGCTTTTAATCACAGTCATTTTCCCAGGACACTCCAAGCATAGTGGTTGGGGGGGGGGAGAGATTAAAAACGGTGTTGTTCATGTTAGTTTGTTTTTGCTTATGAAGTTTGATTTCAAACTGCATGGGCAAAAATGGATCACCTGATGTAAGGTGATTGACAGATAGGCAGCCCCACCCATCAGTCAAACATGGCCTGTGGGGAGGGGGAGATAAGGATCTGGCCAGTTCCCCACCCCTGTCCTAAGACCAGCCTCAGTGTCAATTCTCCCATACACTTTTCTGGGGCTAGAGGAAGAAATGGAAATCAAACCCAGGCTGTAGTGCATCAGGTATCTCTGCGCGTACCAATGTAAAACAAACATAGGGTCAGTGGAGACTGGGGGCTCCGATCTCAGTGGGGCAATGAATCCACTCCAGGTTTTAGTACGAACTTTCAAGGAACTGTCCAAAGTGCTGAAACCAAGGTACCAAAACAGAACCAGTTCAGCACCTTGGACTGAAAGTTTGCCCTATCCAACAAAGTTATCTCATTCCTGCAAGGAATTCTGACTGCACAGTGGAACTTCCCCTCCCTGTTCTCTTCCCCCAATCTGCTCTGGGTTCCCCCCCAACCCTCTGGAACAATTGGGGGGGTGCAGGGAGAGCAGAGGGAGCACAACCAGGTGCACAGGACCCTTGGGGCAAAGCAGGACAGAGCTTGAAGGCCTCAAAGGGAGGAGTGGTGATGCTGACTGCTTCCCACACTGTTGCCCTTCCGAGCACCACTGAGCATTTTTTTCTTTTTGCCCTTACTTGCTGGGTTTGCTTGCTATCATTGCCCCTTCTCCTTCAAGGTTGCAAGGGGGGGATTCATGTATGCAGCTGTAAACATTAGTATTTGGGGGGGATGCAGATTAAAAGAGGCAGCAACTCACTCCTAATCAGATTGTTCCTTCAGGCAAGAGTAAATCCTTGTCCCAACACTGGATACAACCCCTGTCCCTTCTCTGTGGCTCTCCCAAGCCAGCATCCAGCCCTCTCTGAGTTGAAGCACTTCCATCTTTCAAGCCTGTTTGATCTCAAGGGGAGGTCATTGAGCCAACTGCTCGCTCAGTCTCCAATAACAAAGGAGACCTGCAGCCCAACTTATCTTTTGTCATTCATTCACCACTTCATGATGTTGCTAAAATAAGACATTTGTCTCAACAGGAAAAATTTAATCTCTGACCTTTTATTTATGGGTCTCCCAATTCCCCAAACAATCAGGCTGCAACTGGAAAGGGAGCATTATTGACAGAAGTTGATTTCTGTCTTCAGCCAACAGTGTCTGCCACTTCTCTTTCTCTGGCATATTGACATCGGGGTGGAATTACTAGGTCATGTTGATTGGTGAGACCCCTTGGGATGCCCAGAAGGCCCAGTCATCTGTCATACCTCTTGGCATTCCTCTAGACACTCGCTTGATCTGTTCCCACACAATATGCAAGTAAGGTGATCAGCTGTCTAATCATCTCATTGCCTCCAGCTGGGACAGAAACACTATCGCATATAGAGTGAGAGGAGATATTCTTTTTGGCTCCAATTGGTGCTGACAATGTTGAGAAGCAAGCTTTTGAGCCATACAGAATTCTTCACCAGCCTCAGCTGCATCAATGTGTGCAGTATGACCTTAAGCCTTGTTTGCTGAGAAATAACATGATTCCGCTGAGCTCAATGGCTGCAGGGATGAGACTGTGCTGGGACCATCAAGGGGCAAGCATTTCCACCTGCCTTGCCCCACCCCTCTGCCTGGGCCTAATCAGGAGGAGCTGCAGGCTGAGTCGTGCTGCTGCAGGGATGAGACTGTGCTGGGACCATCAAGGGGCAAGCATTTCCACCTGCCTTGCCCCACCCCTCTGCCTGGGCCTTATCAGGAGGAGCTGCAGGCTGAGTCATGCTGCTGTAGGGATGAGACTGTGCTGGGACCATCAAGGGGCAAGCATTTCCACCTGCCTTGCCCCACCCCTCTGCCTGGGCCTTATCAGGAGGAGCTGCAGGCTGAGTCGTGCTGCTGTAGGGATGAGACTGTGCTGGGACCATCAAAGGGCAAGCATTTCCACCTGCCTTGCCCCCCACCCCTGCTCTTAGTGACATTTGTTTGGGGACTGTCCTTTACCAGGAAGATGAATGTTTTTGGTTTGCTGTTCCTGTTTTTTTAGCTTTTCCGTTATTGTTAGTTTTTATTGTTAGTCTCTTAATGTTTTGATGTTTGCATGTTCTGCTTTGTACGTCGCTTAGAGTGGCTGACAATTCAGCCAGATAAGCGACTAATAAGTCAAATAAATAAATAAATAAAATGTTGCATTTATTGGAAGTGTTTTAAGTCTTAATATTTTGTACTTTTAAATTGTGTTTTTATATTGTATATGCTTATGTATTTTTAATGTTCTTGTTCTTGTGAGCCGCCCAGAGAGCTTCGGCTATGGGGCGGTCTATAAGTTTAATGAAATTAAATAAATAAATAAATGGGAATGACTATGTCAGGCAATCCTGGGGTCCCATCGCCTTGCTGGTGAGTTTATTCTGCCAGCAAAAGTCAGCATTGGTTAGAATCCTTTATTTATTATTAAATTTATTAGTCGCCCATCTGGCTGGTTGACCAGCCACTCTGGGTGATGTACAAGGTAAAAACAGTACATAAAACAATTAAAAAATTTAAAAGACAGTAAGAGTACACTCCCTGCATTAAGTCCTATGCATTGTCTTTTGATGTTCTCAACCCATTTTTTTAAAAAAACCACCCCATGATGTAGCAACTTTGCCAGCCTTTGCCCATATCACCACAACCAACTACCACCACTCATGGAGCAACACAGCAATGATATCGCCACATCAGCTGGGTATGAATGGAGCCAACCCACACATGATGCCACCTTACACCAAACACAATCTTCCTGACACAAGGACACCATGGCACCTCCCATGACAACAGCCACTATGGTGCAGGCACTAAGAGCCCCCAAATTTTAAGAGTATAGGGATCATTATACCTAAATGGTCCAAATCCCTGTTACCCTCTTCCGTACACAGACTGGCAATAATTGCTCTTATTTGTTTGGAGGTCTGGCTAGTTGTACAAAAAAACTCCCTTTTTGTGCAAAGTGCCCTCCTTGTTATTATTTAGACCCTACCATTTCTCCAAGGACCTCCTCTTCCCATCGAAGGTTCCCTAGTGGGCTGTATGGGGCAAATTAGCATGTAGTTGGGTGTTGCATAGCTGTTTCCCCCCCTTCTTCAACCAAGAGTTAACCCTAAATGACTTAGGGCTTCAAATGCTTTGTTTGCTTTATTTTATTTTTATGATTATGATTTATTTGTTTATTTATACACCACTTTAAACTGACATATCTAAGCGGAGCGCACTGCAACCAATACATAAAATGAACACGCAACATACAAGATAGGTGGAAATATAGCAAGGGAGGACCAGATCTGTCAGTTTCCGTTTCTCTTCATTTCTCATTTTTGCAATCTTAAGTTTGGTTCTCCACATTAGTTTATTTTTATTTTTTTAAAAAATGTCCTTTTGAAAATTTATACAGAAGACCTCTTGGAGGCTGGGCCTGGCAACCAAGAGGTCTTCTGTATCTTTAAACGTTGTGCAGGGGGAAGGGAGAATTCCACCTTGTGGCTTTTCCCAATACAGTGTTGCAAGAACACCTGCACTTGGCTGACTTTCTCTTCTCCTAAAGATACAGGATCAGTCTCAGGCCATGAACCTGGCAACCCTACTATAAAGTGGGCAGGAGGAGGAGATACGTGCACACTGACCTCACCCCGATGCCATCGCATCAGAGTTCCTTTGCAACCAATGCAGCTGTTATAACACGGGGGTTATGCGAGTTCTAAACGGAGGCTGGCTGCTGCATTTTGGACCTGCCAGGGTGAGTCCTGTGAAACCCTGTCTTATGCTCAGCCTGTATAAGAATGTAAATAAACCTCAGTATCACAGAAATGCCATCAGTCTCCAATGACCTCATTCAAAAGAAACCATCCCAGGGTGCATGCTGGAACCCCTTAAACCTCTCGCTGCTTGGAGATTGGGGTGTGCAATAAAAAATAATGTTCTGGTTGATTTTGTTTGCACAGTGCAGCACCAGATGCCAGATACATCCAGTCAAAATGTCACAAAGATGCAGGGAAAGAACATGACAGTAAACCCGGTGGGTTTTCAATAGGCAACCATTAGTTATACAAAGGCCTTTGAAGGTCACTGTATAATCCAAGGGGAAGGCCCTTCCATCAGGGTGCAATAGATTGTGTTTGTGTTTTCAGTCTGTTTCTCAGCCCACTCTCTTCTTCTGCAACTCAGAACATTTTCGTGTTGGAGAATCTTAGGATCCTTTGTTTCTGCATTAGTTCATTGATCATAATGAAATATGGCAAAACATCAATAGTTCACAGGCCAAGACAGGCCAAGGATTCACAGCTTAATGACTCCCGGAACTGTAAAATAAAACTCTGCTTCAACTTCCATTTAGAGTGTGATTGTCACCAAGATAACTTAACAAAGAAGAACTGAGCTCCTTCCAACATTTCATTTTCTGAATGTTGGAAAAATATAATATGAACATTCCTGTGCTTCTGGAGTTGGAGGTGTGTGTGTGTGTGTGTGTGTGTGTGTGTGTGTGTGTGTGAGTGAGTGAGTGAGTGAGTGAGAGAGAGAGAGAGAGAGAGAGAGAGAGAGAGAGCTGTACAAAACTTTACATAGGCACACTGAACAGATTCTTTACCCCCACCTTATTTACTCTGTAGCACTTTGCCAAATGGAAAGGTGGATACCAATTTTATATTGGGGAGGGCTCTTGCCCTAATTTCATGTGGGTGGGGAGAAGAAAAATGGGGCAAATTGGGTGGCAGGGAGAGAAAGGAAAAGAGGGTGCCCCAACTTTTGGCTTCACCTCCAATCAGTGCTAGCTTTGGTACTGTCCACCATCAGCAGACGGCCCCATAAGATTATATCCACAGGAGGCTAGTTCATTAGGGCTAATGGAGCACTACCCCACCAACCTCAGTCTGCCCTCCACCAGCTCCCACTTGCCTGCCTTCTTACTTGCTACCAGACCAGGGGTTGGAACTTCCTGTCACCTTCCTTCTCCATAGTCTCAGTGTTTCCCTGCAGGAACTCAGCAGGGAGGAGGAGGGTGGGGGCGAAATTCAAATGAGTTGGCTCCGCCTGTCATTGGCTCTGGCTCCACCTACTGTTGGGCTCTCTGCCTTCCACCCCATTAGTCCCAAAGGGCATCTGCCTTCACTGTTTACATCTGGGAAATGTGGCTCTCAACAGGATCAAAACAAAAAACAAAAAAAGGTTCCCCGCCCCATTATATATTATCAGAGGATCAATGTGCGCATTTGCACCTAAGGAAGGAAAACTGAAGCATTGAAGTGGCCAGCACCTCTGAGGATTGCTTGCATTTGTTGCACCACGAGAGTCAATGTGGCTGCAATGGATCGTGCCAAGGGACAGGGGTCATAGACAGATCCTTCCATCCCAAAGTGGCAGCAACTGTCCAAGTCTCCTTCTAAGCTATTAACCCTGATAGCTGGAGGCAGTATGCTTCATAAAACCAGCTGCCAGAAACCACAGGAGGGGTGAGTGCAGTTTTGTGCTCAGGTCCTGCTTGCTTGCTTCCCAGCATCATCTGGTGAAAACAGGGCGCTGGACTGGATGGGCCACTGGCCTGATCCAGCAGGGCTTGTCTTCTGTTCAGCCCCACCTGAAGATGATGGGGATTGAACCTGGGACCTTTGAGCTACTGCACCTTGCTCCATCAGACAATACATTAGTTTGCGTGCACACACAGTTAATCAGCAATGACTTCAACCAAGCCAGGCTAGAACAATCTTTCAGGAGCTAAGACATGATTTAAGATGGCATCCTAATTTAGAACCAGGCCTCTCCTGTGAACAGCTTGTGCCAAATTGAATGCGGGGCTTTTATGATATGGGATTACGGTCGGAAGAACTAAGGCAGACCTACCTAATTAATTTCAGCTAATTTTATTAAGAGACTTATGGCAGTGCATGAACCAGCCTCCCAGGAGTAAAAGAATACGTTTGTGTTTCACTTGCCAAAGGCAACCCAGGGCTTCATAATGCCTGATAATTAATATAAATGTTATCAACCCAGCAGATATTTGATTTGCATATCTCACTAAGACATAGTAGAAATGCTAATGTCCCAGCCTCTCTTTCAGAGCAAATGTTAAGTCCAGGTCTGGAACAAATCCCAGCTACCAGGTCACCATGGTAACTGAAAATTCACTGTTGGCTCTTAACAAATTCTTGCTTCATCCAAGTTCATGGACATTTTTTGCAAGAATTGTGCCACCTCCTAATACAATGCTGTCATGTCTCCTGCCCCCCTACCCAAGAAATCCAAGCAAGCCTGGATTTGGATGATTGTCCTCCCCTGGCCCATGGGACACAAGCAGTGATGGCTGATGTCCATTGGGACTGGCAGGGTGGAAGGCAGGAAGCCAACTGTAGATGGCGCCAGAGCCAATAACAGGCGGAGCCAACTAATTGTAGTTATCTCCCTACCTTCCTCCCTGCTGAGTTCTGCAAGGGGGACACTGAGACTAAGGAGGAGGACACTGATAACCAGCTCACAAAAGAACACAGGAAATGGCCTTATATTGAGTTAGATCTTTGGTCCATCTAGCAGCAGCTCTCCAGGATTTCAGACAGGGCTCTCTCCCAGCCTTACCTGGAGGTGCGAGGAATTGAACCAGGGACCTTCTGCATGCAAAGCTATGGCCCTTATTTATTTATTTATTTATTTATTTATTGCATTTATATACCGCCCCATCGCTGAAGCTCTCTGGGTGGTTTACAGCAATTAAAAACATTAAAAACAAATATACAAATTTTAAAACACAAAAACAATTTAAAAGCACAATTTAAAAACAATTTAAAAACACATGCTCTGGACTGGTTGTAACAAGAAAGTAGGCAGATAGGGCCTGCCCTACTTTCTCTAATGGACCATCTTTCACTAGACACAAGGCAGAAAAGTAGTTGCAAAGCCATGGAAAGCTACACATGAGCAACTTGCTTTAAAAGCATCTGGATCTCAACTGGAACCCTTTATGTCTTCAGGCCCAGTTCATTTATCCCCAGGCTTCACCCTTTCTGTGAGGAGTGGAAGGATGTAAAGGGGCAGGTCTCTGGCTTTGAGCCTAGCACCCCTCTTCTCTGAGGATTCCTTTTTGGCTGGATACCTGCATCAATGGCCAGCATTTATGGGAGGGTGACTTTGGCATGGAGGTCAGTTCAAGGAGGGCAGGGGGGTGCAGTCTCTGAGGATACAGACTCCAAAGTTCCCAGTTTAGGGATCACTGGTTCAAAAGCCCCTGATCCAATAGGCAAAGGCTTGGTCATGATGCCTTCATATTATTATTATTATTATTATTATTATTATTATTATTATTATTATTATTATTAGTAGTAGTAGTAGTAGTAGTAGTAGTACCTGCCTTTCACCAGTAGGTCCCAGGGAGAAATTTAAAATACAGTATTAAAACTACAGTACAGATGGTCAGAAATGCTCATTTAAATTGGTACCCAGGGCAGGGGGGGAGGTATGTTACCAGAACACAATTATAACAAGGAGGAATTACAATATATAGGTTAGTTTATATTGTTGTTGTTGTTGTTATCATTATCATCATCATCAACAACATTTTGTTTGCAACAGTTTAAAATACATGATTAAAAACAATTAAAAACAACTAAAATTCGCAACATCACAAAAAATAGGGTAGGTCCTAAAAATATACATCTCAAGTGTCAAAGGTCAGAATAAAGAGGTGCATTTCCAGCAGTTGCTGAAAACTGTATAGTAGGGCCCCACTCGTACGCCGGGTTATGTTCCGGACCCTCGCTGTAAAGCGAAAACCGCTGTAAAGCGGAACCCATTGAATAGAATGGCGCGCGATGCCTGAAAACCACCGTAAAAGCGGAACAAGCGCCATATGAGTGGGGCTTTAGTCTAATTGCATCTAATTGAGACCGCTGCATTAGCGAATCGCTGTAAAGCGAATCGCTATAAAGTGGGGCCCTACTGTACAGTGAAGTTGCCAGACTTACTTCTGTGGGTAGGAAGTTCCACAGCTTAGGGGCTGCGACAGAGAGCTCCCTCTCCCGGGCCACCACCACTGAGCTTCTGAGGGTGGCAGGACTACCAAAAGGGTCCCCCTATGCTGATCTCAGCACTTGAGAGTGTCTGTAGGGAAGAAAGCAGTCCTTCAGATATTTGGGACCTAAGTCATTAGGATTTTAAACACTAACATGAGCACCTTGAATTGGAGCCGGAATTGAACTGGCAACCATGAAGATGCTTTAAAACAAGGGTTATATGAGATCTAAATGGAACCCTAGGCAGTAATCTGGCTGCTGCATTTTGCACCAGTTGAAGTTTCTGAGTTGTTTTCAAGGGTAGCCCCACATAGAGAATGGGGCTCTAATATTATAAGCTACTGATTACAGCAATGTCAAGTATTTATGGATGTGCTTGGGATGTGTTTGCACCAGAAACGTTGTTTGGAAGATGCAACTTCAATATAATATAGACTATGGTCCTCCGTAAATTTAGCAGTCATAGGATAAGATAACAGGTCCTCTTATGGTTACAGAATGGGGAGGGGGGGAAGTAGTTTGAAAAAATGAATAGTTCTCACAATGGAGGGATGTGAGAAATGGAGTCTCCCAAAGATCATTATTGGGAAGTGTGTTTTTTAATTGGTTCATAGATGACTTGGAGGTAGGGGTAAGCAATGAAATGCTGATGGCACCAGCTTGTTCAGAATGATAGAACCAAAACAGGATTGTAAGCATCTCCAAAACGGTATCTCCAAACTAGGTGATCAGGCATTAAAATGGCAAATGTGATTCCAGGTAAGTAAGTGTAAACTGAAGCACATGTACCCTTATGGAATCTGAACTGGTGGTGGCTGATCATGAAAGAGACTTTGGGTCATCATGGATAGCTGAATGAAGATGTCAAGCCAGTATTCTGCAGCTGTGAATTCCACGTTAAGGATCATTAGGGAAGGGATTAAAAATAAAACTCCCAATATTATAATGCTATTATACACATCTGTGGTGTGCCTGCACTCAGAATGCTATGTACAGCTCTCGTTGCCCCAACTCAGAAAGAGCTGGAAAAGGTTCAGAAAAGGACCACCAAAATGAACAAGAGGATGGAGCAAAGGTTGCAACATTTGGGGCGTTATAGTTTAGAAAATGCAAATCAAATGCGAAGATGTATCACTGAACACTAAAGTCAGGATCGTTCAGACCATGGTATTCCCAATCTCTATGTATGGATGTGAAAGCTGGGCAGTGAAAAAAGTGGATATGAGAAAAATCAACTCATTTGAAATGTGGTGTTGGAGGAGAGCTTTGCACATACCATGGACTACAAAAAAGACAAATAATTTGATGTTAGAACAAATTAAACCGGAACTATCACTAGAAGCTAAAATGATGAAACTAAGGTTATCATACTTTGGAGACATCATGAGAAGACACAATTCACTAGAAAAGACAATAATGCTGGGAAAAACAGAAGGGAGTAGAAAAAGAAGAAGGCCAAACTAGAGATGGATTGATTCCTTAGAGGAAGCCACAGACCTGAACTTACACTATCTGAACAGGGTAGTTCACGACAGATGCTGTTGGAGGTCACTGATTCATAGGGTCACCATAAGTCGAAATTAACTTGAAGGCACATAACAACAACAGTTTAGAAAAAAGGCAAGTAAATACTAGAACCCAGAGGCATCTAATGGAGCTGAATATTGGAAGGCTGCATGGCATGGAGAATGTTGACAGAGAAAAGTTTTCTGCCTCTCTCAAAACACTAGAACTCATGGACATCTAATGAAGCTGAGTGCTGGAAGATTCAGGACAAAGCAAAGAAAGTACTTCTTCACAACTTCACAGCCGTAGCTAGGTTATGGGATTTGCTCCCACAGGAGGCAGTGATGGCCACCAACTTGAATGGCTTTAAAAGAGGATTATATAAATGCATGGAGGGTAAGGCTATCAGTAGGTACTAGCTATAATGGCTATGCTTTTCTCCCATTTTCAGAGGTAGTGTGCTCCTGAATACTAGTTGCTGGAAACAGCAGGAGGGGAGATTGCTCTTGCGCTCAGGTCCTGCTTGCAGGCTTCCCATAGGCAACTGGTTGCCACTGTGAGAACGAGATGCTGGACTAGATGGGCCACTGGCCTGATCCAGCAGGCTGTTCTTACGTAAGGATTGACAAAAGGAAGTACTTCTTCGCCCAGCACATAGTGAAAATTATGGGATTGCTACCACACTATGATGAGGTGAACACCAACCTGGATGACTTTTTAAAACGGATTAGGCAAATTCGTGGAGGATAAGGCTATCAATAGTTACTGACTCTATGTTCTACCTTGCCATGTTGCCTACGTTGGAGACAGTATGCCTCCTAATACTAGTTGCTGGAAATCAGGAGTGAAAACAGTTCTGTTGAGCTTATCTCCAGCTTCCCATAGGTCCCTTGTTGGCCACTGTGAGAACAGGATGCTGGTCTAGATGGGCCACTGGCCTGATCCAATAGGGCTCTTATGCTTATACTGCCCTCTTACATTATTGGGGGGGGATCCCTTTTTTGGCAGAGGATAAACACCAGTTGATAATTCCCCATGGGGAAAAAAAACTGGACCGCATGAGATAGGAGAGCTTCATCCTAGAGCTGAAACACTAAAGAATCATGCATAATTGCAAATTTGGCAAAGTTCTCTAACATCCCTAGTTAAGACACCACCAATCAAATCTTTAGGAAAGAACATTATTGGGGGAGGGGAGAATGGGGCGGGGAAGACAGGGAACATAGCTGAAGGCTGTTCTGTTGAACATTACATTGCCTGGAGCATTCCTGTCCTATTCTTTAAAGCCATTTTAAATGCATTTGAATGGTTGACATCATAGTCACCCACATGTTTCCGCCAGAATCACTGGAAGATCTTCTAGTTATGACTAGTTATTCAGGCCTGCCTTGACCTCTCCTGTCTACGTTCTTTCTGCCAAACCTCTTCCTTCCTTTGATGCAAACAAACTCCATTACCCCTTAGCTAAAGCACGGATTCAAAGCTTCTACAGCTTTCTGGAATTGTTTTGCTGTACGCCAAGGGTTTGGATTTGATTTTTATTTTATTTCTTTACAGCGTTCCTGTTAACAAGCTGGGCTAATAACGCGTAAACCTCTGCACAGGTGGGAATCCTAGCAGCATCAAATGTAACAAATGAATAGGTTGACTCCCAGGTGCTGTATTATGCGCTGCTGCTCCCACAGAGGAATTTGAATTGACAGCTATCAAAATCAATATGGATTGCAACAGCAAGATGAAAACAAAATAAAAAAAAATCTGCGTGGGGAGAAATCGACCAGAGTCTTAGCTTCAGCTGTTTTGGGAGACGATTAATAGCAGTTAAAGGGTCAGCCCTACCATTAGGCAGAGTGAGACAGCCACCTCTGCAAGCTGACTATGGGCTCATGAAAGGGTAGCAAACTGTTTGCTCTTTACCTTATTATTTTATTATTTATTCCTATGGACAGGCACTTCTGCAATGTTCTGTCTGCTATTAGAGGGAATGACCAATGGATGATGGGGATTCATGTAAAAGTCAGGATTGAAGCCAGCCCAGTAGCGGTAACAACAAGAAAAATACTGAAAACAGTATTATGAGATCTATGTTGAACAAGGTATGAATGAGTTTGTTACTGGAAAAAAACTCTCCACTGATTTGGGGGAGGATTCTGAAGTGTCTTGACTTGTCAGAACAGAGATGCCATTCATAGAAGATCTGGATCCCATCAGATAACGACAGCACAATCCTAATCATTTCATAGGCAACATAGCAAGCTGCTTTCTACCGCGTCAAACCAGTGGGCCATCTTGCTCTGTAGTGTCTACTAGAGATGGGATGACCTGTCAGTTTCAGTTCTCTCAGTTTCCCATTTTTCTGATCTTAAAATTTGGTTCTCTACATTTCTGTAGCAATTTGCAAATTTTTCTTTTACAAAATCCTCACGAAAATTCTTCAGCATTTTAGTGTGATCTTCCCCTAATAAATAATTTTTTGTAGGCGGTTTTAACTAACGTACACATTTTTGCAAGCAATTTTTCCTAATATAATGTTTCACCAATATTGTCGTGCCCCAGGTTAGGAGGGGGGGCTTAGAGGAGGGGGACACTGACTTTGAGGACTGGGATGACAAACTGAGGGAGGAGAGCATGCAGCATGCTCAGTCACCTGACCCCCCGTGGATGCACAGTGAGAGCTGTCACAGACTGCCACCTTGTCAGCGTGCTGATCCCCAGCTAGGTGCCCAGCAACTTCCCACACCAGAACAGACCGCTAGCCCCCACCACTCAGAGAGAAAAGCTGAGATCCAACCCCTTTGCCCTGTTCTCGAAGGCTTCTGATGTGCTAAGAGCTACGGTTGAAAATAAGGAGGAGGCAGAGAATTTGCATGAAAGTCAAGTCTTCTTAAGTAGGCACGGGGGGGTTCTTTGCTGCATCAATGTCTGTGGCTGCGAAGACATGCTTAGTCAGAGTTAGTAAGGGAAATTAGTTTCTAGAAAGCATAGTTAGATGAATGAGTCAAAAAGCCTTTGAAGTTGCTATAACCTTACTAAAAAGAGAAAAACTCACAGAACCGAGTGCGCCTGGATTTCTTGGCTTTGAGTAGAACAGTTTGATGCAGCCACCACCTTCTCCCTCCAATGCCACCATGACCAAAAGGTTGGAAGCAAGTGGCAGAGCAGAGGAGGACCTCCACCAAGCCATGCAAGCCATGCTAATCAAAATTCAGAGCCTTTGAACTGAAACCCAGTCTCTTTGTGCTGAGAATCAAGCTTTGCACCTCCAGATGACTCAGCTAGTCACTCAGGGACTCCGCGTGAAACAAGGGCAGGGAGGCACCCAGCCCCAGCTGGCACTCCAAGGCAAGCCCCCAGTTGAAATGCCAGCCCGTTATGAGAGAAAAGTCAAGCAATTCTCCATGTTCCTTGCCCAGTGTGAACTGTACATGAGTGTGCAACAGTCGGAATTCCCCAACGACGATGTGAAGGTGGCATTCATCATCAGCCTTCTGGAAGGAGAGGCTGCCCAGTGGGCCACCCCATTGCTACCCAGAAACGATCCTGTCTTGACCCAGTATACCACCTTCATTAACACCATGTCTGAGATCTTCCGGGACCCCCATCACAAGGAAACAGTGTCCAGGCAACTGGGGTGCCTAAGGCAGGGGAAAAACTTGGTTGGGACTTACACCAACTCCTTCCGCATCCTAGCTCAAGAGACAGACTGTAATGACTTTGGACTGATGTTTCTGTACCTCCAGGGACTCAATTCGGAGGTATTGGATGAGGTGGCCTGAGTCCCCAAACCAAGCACTTTCACTGAACTGGTCCACTTATGTCTACAGATCGACAGCCGGCTTGAAGGTTGCCTTCAGGAATGCAGGACTGAAACGGCTAGATCTCTGCCCCCCTTACCACTCCCCCACATCCACAATCCACCCGGCGTGGGAACTTCATTGCAATCGGGGGTGGAGCCCATGCAGATGGGGGGCATGACCTTGCCTGAGAGAGGAGGAGAAGGAGAAGCAGCATAAGGAGAGGCTATGTCTATATTGTGGAAGGGCTGGACATATGGGCAAGTCCTGCCCTGCCAATTCAGAGAAGGTGCAGCTGCAGGAAAACTACAAATCCCAGCCGTATAGAGGTCCAAGAGCTGGGAGCATATGCAAGTCAGCAACCTCAGGTTAAGTCTCTCCCGCTAAGATCCGCCTTGCATCTCTCTATCTGCATAGCCTTGCCTGCAGGGGAAGAGGTTCAAGTGTTTGCCATGGTTGACTCTGGAGCATCAAGTAATTTCATGGACTTGGATTTTGCACGCAGGCACAAAGTGCCCTTCATGGAGCTTGAGTCGCTCCTCATGGTGGAGACCATAGATGGATGGACACTGAAGTCTGGAGCGGTTGCCAGAGCTACTGAGCCACTGAGGGTGCAAGTGCCTGGGCATGTGAAACAGTTGTCCTTCTACCTAGCCTCCTTGCCCCATTTCCTGGTGGTGCTGGGTATGACCTGGCTGGCTCAACACAATCCTATTATTTCCTGCAAGGAGGGTATTGTGACATTCCAGTCAGACTATTGTGATCAGCACTGCCAACCCCCCGAGGACACAACACCTTTAATGTTGGCCGCTACATCCCTGGCTAAAGAGACACACCTACCTGCAAAGTACCAGGCATACAAGGATGTGAGCGATAAAAAAGAAGCAGACCAATTGCCCCCTCACTGCCCCTATGACTGCACCATAGACTTGTTGCCCAAGGCTAGCATCCCGTTGGGGCACATCTACTCCTTGTCAGAGCCAGAATTGGCAGCATTACAGGAATTCCTGGATACTAACCTGCAGTAAGGATTCATACTGCTGTCCAAGTCTCCCACTGGGGTGCCGCTTTTGTTTGTCCAGAAAAAGAATGGGGAGTTATGCATGTGTCC